>NW_016806979.1:6773529-6776215 GCF_001698545.2 Rhinopithecus bieti | reverse complement strand
CCTCCCTCCTTCCTTCCCTCCCTCCCTCCCTCCTTCCTTCCTATACTTTCTTTCCTTTTCCTTTCCTTTTCTTTCTTTTTTCGAGATAGGATCTTGCTGTGTTGCCCAGGCTAGAGTGCAGAGGCACGATCATGGCTTACTGCAACTTTCAACTCCTGGGCTCTATCAATCCTCCTGCCTCAGCCTCCTCATTAGCTGGGACCACAGGTGTACACCACCAGGCCCAGCTATTTTTTTTTTTTTTTTTTGAGTTGGAGTTTTGCCCTTGTTGCCCAGGCTGGAGTGCAATGGCACGATCTCAGCTCACCGCAACCTCTGCCTCCCGGGTTCAAGTGATTCTCCTGCTTCAACCTCCCAAGTAGCTGGGATTGCAGGCATTTACCACCACGCCCAGCTAATTTTGTATTTTTAGTAGAGACAGGGTTTCTCCATGTTGGTCAGGCTGGTCTCGAACTCCTGACCTCAGGTGATCCGCCCGCCTCGGCCTCCCAAAATGCTGGGATTACAGGCATTAGCCACCGCTTGAGGCTGCTAATTTTTTATTTTAAGTAAATATGAAGTCTCACTATGCTGCCCGGGCTGGGCTCAAACTCCTGGGCTCAACTGATTGTCCCACCTCAGCCTCCCAAAGTGCTGGGATTACAGCCATGAGCCACCATGCCTGGCCATTTTCTGGTGTTTATAAGCCTCAGGTTTATGGTGTTTTGTGATAGCAGCCTGCATAGACTAACACAGGGAACTTGGACAAAGCAGAGTGGTCTTTCCAACTATGGATACGATTGTGTCCCTCCCCAGCTCACACACCCTCCTTGGCTCCCCAGTGCCCTCAATGTGGAGCTCATACTCCTCAGCATTCAAGGCAGTCAGCCCCTGCGTTTACTTTGTGGCTCACCTTAGCATTGCCTCAGCTCACTGGACTAGACTCTGCACAACAGTGAGGCACCGAGACATGGAAGCCATCTCAGAGCAGATCAGGACTCCCTGGGCGCATCTCAGCAGGATAGGGCTGCAGCTTTCTCCTTGCAGGAGGCCTGACTCCAAGTGCTTTTGAGTTAAATCTGCTGCCAACTCCTCCACCATTCACAGGCCAGGGCATCTACTGTGCGTTGTCCACAAGTGCTGGGCCTGGGCAAACCTGGCCCCCACTCCCTATAGTGGGGCAGGTGCAGGCGGGGGTGGCTTCTCGGAGGAAGTGGCCTGAGAGATGTATAGGAGTTTCCCAGGCAGCGTCAGGAGGGAGGGTGGGGATGAAGAAGGTCACCCTTCTCCATGGAGGGCGGTGAGGGGCTGAGTTTTATCCCAAGGGCTGTGGGACCCTGGAGGCTTTGAAACAGGACAATGGGCTGGCTAGACACGTGCAGGCTGTGGCCAGGAAACCCCCCAAATACAACGGAATTGAAAGACTCCTGTAATGCTGGCCCCAGCAGGAACCACCATGATCTCGATTCACCCAGGAGAACCGCCCTCCTGTCCAGCCCCCCAAGAGCAGCAGGGCTCCCTCTTGCCCTTGAACCTCCTGTGCCCTGAGAGGCAGCATCACCCAGGGCTTAGGATCCTGGCTTCCAGCATCCCAGAGGTGACTCACCAACCAAAGTATCACTCACCAACCGAAGGACCTTGCACAAATGCGCCAGCCTCCCCATGCTTCAGTCTCCCCATCTGTAAATGAGTGTTACAATAGTAATGTCATAGCCTCCCTGGAGGATCCAGGTGGTTACGTTACTGTTGGTGACACTGTCCCTCTGTTGGCTGCAGACGCATCTTCTCTCCAGATTGCCGATCCCAGAAAGCCAGGTGATCACCATTAACCCCGAGCTGCCTGTGGAGGAGGCGGCTGAGGACTACGCCAAGAAGCTGAGACAGGTGAGCCCCAAGGAGCAGCTGCAAGGGAGTCACATCCACGAAGTGGCCACACCCCAGGCAACAGAGCGGCCTTCTGATTGTCACCAGCAGGAACTGCCCCAGGGATAACTGGCAGATCCCTTTGAGGAATCCCCTCTTCAAGGCCACAGCCCTGCCCTGGGAAGCCTGAAGGCCACCCAGCCTCTGTTGCCCAGGTAACAGGCCTGGGTCCTCACATCTTGGTGAAATATGATGGGTGTGGCTTTGATCACAGGCTAGGCTGAGCACAGTTTCCTGTGTTACAGCTACTTGTATTTCATTCATTCTTTGTTTTTTTTTGTTTGTTTGTTTGTTTTTTTTGAGAGGGAGTATTGCTTTGTCGCCCAGGCTGGAGTGCAGTGGTGCGATCTTGGCTCACTGCAAGCTCCACCTCCCGGGTTCATGCTATTCTCCTGCCTCAGCCTCCTGAGTAGCTGGGACTACAGACGCCGGCCACCGCACCCAGCTAATTTTTTATATTTTTTAGTAGAGACGGGGTTTCACCGTGTTAGCCAGGATGGTCTCGATCTCCTGACCTCATGATCCACCTGTCTCGGCCTCCCAAAGTGCTGGGATTACAGGTGTGAGCCACTGTGCCCGGCCTTGTTTTTTTTTTTTTTTTGAGACGGAATCTCACTCTGTCACCTAGGCTGGAGTGCAGTGATGCAATTTCGGCTCACTGCAACCTCTGCCTCCCGAGCTCAAGTAATTCTGCCTCAGCCTCCCAAGTATCTGGGACTGCAGGCACTCGCCACCATGCCTGGCTAATTTTGTGTTTTAGTAGAGACAGGGTTTCACTATGTTG
>NW_016806979.1:6766970-6772887 GCF_001698545.2 Rhinopithecus bieti | reverse complement strand
TTTTTTTTTTTTGAGACGGAATCTCACTCTGTCACCTAGGCTGGAGTGCAGTGATGCAATTTCGGCTCACTGCAACCTCTGCCTCCCGAGCTCAAGTAATTCTGCCTCAGCCTCCCAAGTATCTGGGACTGCAGGCACTCGCCACCATGCCTGGCTAATTTTTGTGTTTTTAGTAGAGACAGGGTTTCACTATGTTGGCCAAGCTGGTCTTGAACTCCTGACCTTGTGATCCGCCCACCTCAGCCTCCCAAATTGCTGAGATTTCAGGTGTGAGCCACCACACCCAGCCACAGCTACTTGTATTTTTTTATTTGACAACGGTCTCTGTGTCCTCTGAGTCTCCCCTGCCCCTGCCACCTGCAACCTCTCAAGACTGTCTTCTCCCTACGCCCAGGCATTCCAAGGGGACTCCATCCCAGTTTTCGACCTGCTAATCCTGGGGGTGGGCCCTGATGGCCACACCTGCTCACTCTTCCCAGACCACCCCCTCCTGCAGGTGAGCACTCCAATGCGGGGTTCCGCCCTAGTCCTGAGCCCAGTCCCTAACATCTGGGACTTCCAGGGGGAGGGCCACCTGCAGAGTGGGGTGTCTAGAGCCGGGGTTCAAGTCAGCCTCCACCAGCGTACCTGCCTGCTGGGCTCAACCCTTCTAGGTCTCAGTTCAGCCCCTTAAAACAAGGACCTTAAACTACCCACCATGGGATTGTTAGGATGGGATGGAACGGTGGCTGGACCAGGCCTGGTGTATGTAAGTGTCCAAGAAGCTGAAGTGACATTGTCCTTCTGCCTCCATCCCTGGGCTTCCTCCCCAAGGAGCGGGAGAAGATTGTGGCTCCCATCAGTGACTCCCCGAAGCCACCGCCACAGCGTGTGACCCTCACGCTACCTGTCCTGAATGCAGCACGAACTGTCATCTTTGTGGCAACCGGAGAAGGCAAGGCGGCTGTTCTGAAGGTAACAGCAGAGGGTTCTAGTCCTGGGAAGTTCATGGGCATGTGGGCCCCAGGGACAGATAATGGCCTCAGACATTATTGTGCTGAAGCATCAGATCTGAAGAAAACTCAGTCATTCTTGGGTTGAAAGGGAACTTGAAATTGCAATTAGAAAAAAAGGAAAAAAAAAAAAAAGGAAATTACAATTAAAGGCTAGTTAAGTATTAACCGCTATGAAATGAACTTGATGAGATGAGGCCAAAGCTGCACTCAGGGGTAAATTAATAGCATTCAAATGCATTTTTAAAAAATTATTAAGTAGCAAATCATTGAAATAAAAATTAAGTGCTTTCCTGTAGAATTAGAAAAAGGGCAATAATAGGCCGGGCGTGGTGGCTCATACCTATAAGCTCAGCATTTGAGAGGCCAAGGCGGGTGGATCACCTGAGGTCAGGAGTTCCAGACCAGCCTGGCCAACCTGGTGAAACCCCATCTCTGCTTAAAAAACAAAAATTAGCTGGGCATGGTGGTGGGCGCCTGTAATCCCAGCTACTCAGGAAGCTGAGGCAGGAGAATCACTTGAACCTGGGAGGCGGAGGTTGCAGTGAGCTGAGATCACTACTGCACTCCAGCCTGGGCGACAGAGTGAGATTCCATCTCAAAAAAAAAAAAAAAGAAAAAAGAAAACTAGAAAAGGACAATAATATAAATCTACAAAAGTCAGTGGCAGGACTAAGTGAAATTAAAATCAGAAATTAATGAGTTAGTTAATATATTTTAAACTTTAATGGTAAGTAGATCTAAAAGATAGACAAGCTCCTGACAAGGCTAATCAAGAGAAAAGAAAGTCACGAGGTATTATGAATAAAAAGGCACAGCCGGGCGCGGTGGCTCACACCTGTAATCCCAGCACTTTGGGAAGCCTAGGCGGGTGGATCACCTGAGGTCAGGAGTTCTAGACCAGCCTGGCCAACATGGTGAAACCATCTCTATTAAAATTACAAAAGTTAGCCGGGTGTGGTGGCAGGAACCTATAATCCCAGCAATGCGGGGGGCCGAGGCAGGAGAATCGCTTGAACCCAGGAGGCGGAGGTTGCAGTGAGCCGAGATCGCGCCATTGCACTCCAGCCTGGGGAACAAGATTGAGACTTTGTCTCAAAAAAAAAGTTAGCCGGGCGTGGTGGCACTTGCCTGTAATCCCAGTTACTTGGGAGGCTGAGGCAGAAGAATCACTTGAACCTGGGAGGCGGAGGTTGCAGTAAGTCAAGATCGCATCACTGCACTCCAGCCTGGGCAACAGAGCGAGACTCCATCTCAAAAAAATAAATTAATTAAAATAGTTATAGTGGATAGAAAGGAAGGGACTCTGTCCCTGCTGTTTGGCACTAGGACAGCTGAGCTGGGCATCGTCACATTTTGAGGATACAAGAGTCTTATTTCTCCTTGGCAGGGGAGCCAGGAGAGTGCTGAGGGGCGGCGCCTGGGGCGCAGGCAGGGCTTTACTCTTCTTTCCTCTTCTGCAGCGCATTTTGGAGGACCAGGAGGAAAACCCGGTGCCTGCCGCCCTGGTCCAGCCCCACACCGGGAAACTGTGCTGGTTCTTGGACGAGGCGGCCGCCCGACTCCTGACCGTACCCTTCGAGAAGCATTCCACTTTGTAGCTGGCCAGAGGGACGCTGCAGCTGGGACCAGGCGCACGGCCCCAGGGGCTGGGCCCCTGCTGGCCGCCACGCTCTCGGTTCTCCTTTAAAAAAGCTGGTGGTGGTGCTGCTGCTGGAAAACAACAGCATCCAGCCACCAGCCCTGCCCGGGGCTTAACACACAGGCTGTGGCTCTGGGCATCCGGATATTAAAAGGAGCGTTGCTGGAAGTCTGCACTATCTCGTGGTCTTTGATGGCAGCAGGCCTGAGGGCGCCCTGGCCCAGGTTCTGATCCACAGCCCTCATCGTGGGGAGAAGGGTGGAGCCTGCTCCCCTGGGGCATAGCCGCCCTGGATGAATTTCCTAAGACAACAGGCTGGGCGAGGTGGCTCACACCTGTCATCCCAGCACTTTGGGAGAATGAGGTGGGCAGATCACTTGAGGTCAGGAGTTTGAAACTAGCCTGGCCAACATGGTGAAATCTCGTCTCTACTAAAAATACAAAAATTAGCTGGGTGTGGTGGTGCGCACCTGTAGTCCCAGCTACTTGGGAGGCTGAGGCACAACAATCACTTGAACCGGGGAGGTAGAGGTTGCAGTGAGCTGAGATCGTGTCACTGCACTCCACCCTGGGTGACAGAGCGAGACTCCGTCTCAAAAAAAAAAAAAAAAAGCTGGGCATGATGGCTCACTCCACCCAGCACTTTGGGAGGCCGAGGCGCGCGGATCACCCGAGGTCAGGAGTTTGAGACCAGCCTGATCAATATGGCAAAACCCCGTCTCTACTGAAAATACAAAAATTAGCAGGGTGTGGTGGCATGTGCCTGTAATCCCAGCTACTTGGGTAGCTGAGACAGGAGAATTGCTTGAACCCGGGAGGTGGAGATTGCAGTGACCAAGATTGTGCCATTGCACTCCAGCCTGGGCAACAAAAGTGAAACTCCGTCTTAAAAAAAAAAAAAAAAAAAGCACACACACAAATGTATTCTCTCTTAGCTGTAGAGATCAGAAATCCAAGGTCAAGGTGATGGCAGGGCTGGTTCCCTCTGGAGGCTCTGAGGCAGAGCCCATCCCAGGCCCCTCCTGTCCTTAGCATTCCTTAACTTGTGACTGTGTCACTCCAGTCTCCTGTCTTTACTTGGACTTCTTTCTCTTGTGTGTTCTCTCCTCCTATTTATTTATTTTTTTGAGACAGAGTCTCTGTGTGTCACCCAGGCTGGAGTGCAGTAGTGCAATCACAGCTCACTGCAGCCTCCGTCTCCTGAGCTAAAGCGATCCTCTCACCTCAGCCTCCCAAGTAGCTGGCACTACAGATGCGCACCACCATGCCTGGCTACTTGTACAAATTTTTTGTAGAGACAGGGTCTTGGTATGTTGCCCAGGTTGGTCGTGAATCCCTGAGATCAAGCGATCCTCCAGCCTCAGCCTGCCAAAGTGTTGGGATTACAGGCATAAGCCATTGTGCCCAGCCCTCTTTTCTTAAAAGGACACCTCTCATTGGATTTAGGATTGCTCAAGATACCAAATGAGTATTCCAAATAAGTTCCAAATAAATGCTTATTTGGAATAAGCGTTCTGAATAAGGTCACGTGCTGAGTTTCCTGGGTCAGGATGTAGACATGTCCTTTGGGGGACATAAGTCAACCCTCTGCTGAGCTCCAACTGCACTGACAGGGCCACACACTGGATTCAACCATGCTGCAGACCTGCTCAGAGCCTTGAAAGCACCAGAGAGTCTAGTTTCCATGTGCTGGGCTCCTGCACATTTTCCCAGAGTGCATCTGCTCATGGCCCACGCTTCAGCTTTCTCCGGGCCCCAGGGATGACAGTGTGGGAGGCTGGTGGGTGCATGGGGGCTGCCCAGCCATACACAGGCTTCTGCTGGGGGATCCAGAGGAGGCACCCTGCTGAACAGAAGGTGGGAATTGAAACCTACGCAGAGGCGGCTATGCGGGGTGAGAGTGGAGCCGAAACCACAGAAAGTGAAGTTTCCTTCACCATCTTGTCCCGGTGGGCCACTCAGATGTGAGAGTGAGGAAGTGGGATGGGGCCTGACCGGAAGGAGGTTGGTAAACAGCAAAGAGAGCTGAGTGTAAGCTCAGCTGTGGGCCTGGGTGAGGGCAGGTGGCCGTGGCCCCCAGAGCCATGGGCACAGGGCTGAGAAGCGAAGGGAAATTGAGCAGCCAGCGCAGGGACCCCACATAGATGGTTCTGACTGGAGCTGTCACCATCTCCTACCCTTCCCGAGAGTGACAACTCTTCCTGCTCCGTTTTGCCTTTGGAGTGAAATCCACCCATCCCACAAGGCTCCACATGGCGCCTTTCACCTCCCCCTCTCCCCAGCAACATCAGCCCCTCACTCAGTCTCCCTGCAGCATACCCACTTCTGCTGTTCCTGGAGCCCGCTGAGCACATTCCCACCCCAGGGCCTTGGCCTGTGCTGAGCCCGCTGCCTGATATCTCCTTTCCTGCAGCTTTTTGCATGGCTTGGACCCTCGCTTTCTTTTTTGGGGGGACACGGTCTTGCTGTGTTGTCCAGGCTGGAGTGCAGTGGTGTGATCTCAGCTCACTGCAACCTCCACCTCATGGATTCACATGATTCTCCTGCCTTGGCCTCCCAAGTAGTTGGTTCTACAGGCACCCACCACCACTCCCGGCTAATTTTGGTATTTTTAGTAGAAACATCAAGCTTCACCATACTGGCCAGGCTGGACTCGAACTCCTGACCTCAAGTGATCCACTTGCCTCAACCTCCCAAAGTGCTGGGATTACAGGCATGAACCACAGAGCCTGACTCCTTGCTTCCTTTCATTTAGGTCTTTGGTAACATCACCTCCGTGACCCCTCCATGCCCATCCTGTATGTTGCATTTTTTCTTCCTTGTCAGTCTCATAATCTGATGGTTTTCTTTTTCTTTTTTTTTTTGAGATACAGTCTTGCCCTGTTGCTCAGGCTCCAGTGCAGTGGTCCGATTTCAGCTCACTGCAACCTCCACCTCCTGGGTTCAAGTGATTCTCCTGACTCAGCCTCCTGAGTAGCTAGGATTACAGGCGCCCACCATGATGCCCAGCTTTTTTTTGTATTTTTAGTAGAGACAGGGTTTCACCATGTTAGCCAGGCTGGTCTCGGATTCCTGACCTCAGGTGATCCACCTGCCTTGGCCTCCCAAAGTGCTGGGATTACAGGCTTGAGCCATAATGACCGGCTGAAAAAAACATAATTTTTTTTTTTTTTTTTTTGAGATGGAGTCTCACTCTGTCACCCAAGCTGGAGTGCATGGCGCAATTTCGGCTCACTGCAAGCTCCGCCTCCCGGGTTCACACCATTCTCCTGCCTCAGCCTCC
>NW_016806979.1:6746514-6765097 GCF_001698545.2 Rhinopithecus bieti | reverse complement strand
GGCGGGCACCTGTAGTCCCAGCTACTCAGGAGGCTGAGGCAGGAGAATGGCGTGAACCCGGGAGGCGGAGCTTGCAGTGAGCCGAGATCGTGCCACTGCACTCCAGCCTGGGCGACAGAGCAAGACTCTGTCTCAAAAAAAAAAAAAAAACACTTTAGGAGGTCAAAGTGGGCGGATCATGAGGTCAGGAGTTCGAGACCAGCCTGGCCAGCATAATGAAACCCCGTCTCTACTGAAAATACAAAAAATTAGCTGGGTGTGGTGGCGGGCGCCTGTAATCTCAGCTACTCGGGAGGCTGAAGCAGGAGAATCGCTTGAACTCAGGAGGTGGAGGTTGCAGTGAGTCAAGATCGCACCATTGCACTTGAGTCCGGGCGACGGTTCTAGACTCCATCTCAAAAAAAAAAAAAAAAAAAAGGACACCTTTAAGAGACACTTAAGTGAACTGTGCCAGGTGTGGTGACTCACACCTGTAATCCTAACATTTTGGGAGGCCAAGGCAGGTGGATCACTTGAGTCCAGAAATTTGAGACCAGCCTGGGCAACATAGGAAGACCCTGTGTCTACAAAAAATACAAAAATTAGCCAGGCATGGTGGTGGCGTGTGCCTGTGGGCCCAGCTACTCTGGAGGCTGAGGCGAGAGGGTCACCTGAGCACAGGAGTTCCAGGCTGCAGTGAGCCGTGATCGTGCCACTGCACTCCAGCCTGAGCGACAGAGCAAGACTCTGTCTCTAAAAAAAAAAAAGGAAAAAGAAATGGAGTCCAGGTGATGGACTGGTAGGAGGGACAGTGTTGGCCTGAGGAAGGAATCAAGGATGAAGCTTCAATGCCCCCCAAGTCTCTGCTCACCCCTGCCAGACCCCCCCATCCTCTAAGACCTTGACATCTGCCCCCTGCCCCAGCACTGACCCCAGAGACAGTCTGGGAGTGCCTGTCCAGCTCTGTCTCCTGGCCTGGGGACACCTAGGAGCTGGGCCAGGGCTGTATCCTCTCTGGGGTCCAGCCTCGCCAGGCACAGGGTAGGCACAGTGGTGGGGGTGTGTGTGCCACCAGGAACTAGATGTCCCATCCTTGCCCATCCCCCTGTTCCAGCCCCCAGCCCCTATACACGGTGACTGCTGGCCGGTCCTGCCAGATGTCTGCCCTGCCACCCTCCTCCGAGATGAGCTATGATTTTCTTTCTCCCACACCCCACAACCTACCCCCGGGGCTGTCCCCACAGCCTCTACAGAAACCACTGGCTCTGGGCAACATTGGCCCCAAGGGAGTGGGGAGGACGCAGGTGCAGCATGGGGTGGGGCCGGGGTGGGGCTTCTGAACCCACTGTGTCCAAACCTCTCACCCGCCACCCAGGTGCCCCTGAACCGAGGAACGCAGGCGGTGGTCGTAGGAAGGGGAAGGAGAGCCCCAGGAGACGGCAGCAGCATGGGCGGGCGACCCTCGAGCCCTCTGGACAAGCAGCAGCGGCAGCACCTAAGGGGTGAGCAGCCGGGATGGGGACGGGGTGGGAGTCGGGGTGAGTGGGGGCTCCAGCCATTGCATCCACATGCTCCATGCAGCAGATGGGGTTGGAGTTCAGACCTAGGACTGTCAAACACACAGGATGCCTTCTTAATGTAAATTTCTCACAGTGAATCTTTTGTTATTGTTGAGGCAGGATCTTGTCTGTTCCCCAAGCTGGAGTGCAGTGGTATGATCATGGCTCACTTCAACCTTGGCCTCCTGGGCTCAAGCGATTCTCCCGCCTCCACCTCCCAAGTAGCTGGGACCACAGGCGTGCACCACTATGCCCAGCTAATTATTTTATTTTTTTATTACTATTATTTTTTAATAGGGACAGGGTGTTCCTATGTTGCCCAGTTTGCTTTTGAACTTGTGGGCTTGAGTGAGCCTCTCCCTTCAGCCCGAATAGCTGGGACCCCAGGCGTGGCTAATTTTTTTATTTTTGTTTTCGTAGAAACAGGGTCTCACTATGTTGCCCAGGCTGGTCTTGAACTCCTGAGCTCAAGCGATCCTCCCACATCAACCTCCCAAAATGCTGGGATTACAGGCAAGAGCCACTGTGCCTGGCCTGCATCTTATTTTTAGTATAAGTATATCCCAAATTTTGCATAGTGCACACTTATACTGAAAACCGATCACCCCTTTATCTTTTTTTTTTTTTTTTTTTTTTTTTTTTTTGAGATGGAGTCTCCCTCTGTTGCCCAGGCTAGAGTGCAGTGGTGCAATCTTGGCTCACTGCAACCTCCACCTCCAGGATTCAAGTGATTCTCCTGCTTCAGCCTCCCAAGTAGCTGGTATTACAAGCATGTGCCACCACGCCTGACTAATTTTTGTATTTTTAGTAGAGATGGGGTTTCACTGTGTTGGCCAGGTTGGTCTCGAACTCCTGACCTCAGGTGATCTGCTCGCCTCAGGCTCCCAAAGTGCTGGGATTACAGGTGTGAGCCACTGTGCCCAGCCTGTGTCTTCTATTTTTATTTGGTAAATCTGGTGACCTGATTTAGGGCAGAGGTTCAGGTGGGAGGCATGGAGCCAAGTGGAGGGTGTCCCAGACCCAGCCAGGCCCTGAGGGATGTCTTCCTGAGTGGGCAGGGACCAGCAGGCCCCTCAGCAGGACCCTGGGGATGGAGGCTCAGTTCCCAATTTGAGACTAAGAGGGGCCAGTGCCAGATTCAGTGCCATTCAGGTCCCTCTGTCCTCATATGCGGGGTGACCACCTGTGCTGGGTGCTGGGGACATTGTCGGGTTGGTATTGTCCTTACCCTTGCAGGCTCATGGTCTAAACACCTTCCATTTCATGGCTCTGCTATGTGGGGCTTCTGTGCCCAAGGTGACTTCATGGCACAGAACAGCTGCTGGAGCTCCAACCATTGGGTCTACATTCTATGCAGCAGCTTGGAACAGTGTTTTTTTTGGTTTTGGGTCAAGTTGTGACCCAAAATTGTGTGGTGAGAATGATGGGAGAGAGCTCACATGTTCCTCGAGTATGGGGAAGAGCAGAGGTAGGTGACTGCCCGCTGAGGAGACAATGATCAAGCCGGGGCTGGAGGGATGTGATGGCGTTGGTAGGAAGGAGATACCAGAAGAGCATTTTGGACAGGAGAAACAGCATGTGCTAAGACCAGTGATGTATCTTGCAAAGAAACAATTCACATTCACACCCTGATCATTCCCTCATTTGCTGTGTGCCCTTTGGTAAGTGACTTCACCTCCCTGGGCTTCATTCTCTTATATGTGAAATGGAGATAGCAACAATACCTAGCTCATGGGGGCATTGTAAGGATTCAAAGAGTTACTCTATGTAGCACTGAGAATTTTTTTTTTTTTCCCTGATAGTGGCTTAAACAAGATAAGGATTTTTTTCCCCCTCAATCTGAGAGGTGTGGAGGCAGGCAGGCTAGTAAAAGACACCTGAAGTCCTTCCATCTCATGGCTCTGCCGTGTGTGGATTCCTGTGTCCGAGATAGCCTCATGACACAGAATGGCCGCTGGAGCTCCAGCCATTGGGTCCACATTCCGGGCAGCAAAATGGAAGTATGTTTTATGTACAGTCAAGTGTACATGCCTTATGGTAGTGCCCCATGTGACCACTTCCTAGATAGATCAGGATACAGGACACCTCCATCACTCACAGAAAGTTCCCTTGTGTGCTTTGGAGCTTTAAAAGCTTTTGAAAAGCTCCCTGGGTAAAGCATATGGGGACACTTTTGGGTGTGATGGATCCGCTCATTATCTTGATTGTGGTGAGGGTTTCACGGATGTGTGATTGTGTCAAAGCTCAGCAAACCATGTGCTTACATGGTACATGAGCTCTCAGTGAAGGTGTGGCTCAACCTGTATTCCCAGCACTTTGAGAATCCAAGGTGGGAGGATTGCTTGAGGCCAGGAGTTTGAGACCAGCCTGGATAACACAGCAAGACCCTGTCTCTACCAAAATTTTTTAAAAAATTAGCTGGGCGTGGTGGCACGTGCACAAGATCCCAGCTACTGGAGTAGGGCTGAGGTGGGAGGATCACTTGAGCCCAGGAGGTCAAGGCTGCAGTGAGCTGAGATTGCACCACTGTACTCCTGCCTGGGGGACAGAGACCCTTACTCCAAAAAAAAAAAAAAAAAAAAGGGGACAACACAAGCGAAGGAGCCGGGAGTTCAAGACCAGCCTGAGCAACATGGTGAAACCTCGTCTCTACTGAAAATAGAAAAATTAGTCAGATGTGGTGGTGGGCGCCTGTAGTCTCTGTAGTCCCAGCTACCTGGGAGACTGAGATGGGAGAATCACCTGAGCCCAGGAAGTGGAGGTTGCAGTGAGCTGTGATAGTGCCACTGCGCTCCAGCCTGACAACAGTGAGCCTGCATCAAAACAACAACAACGACAAAACCATCTCTACTAAAAATATAATAATTAGCCGGGCGAGGTGGCGGCGCCTGTAGTCCCAGCTACTCGGGAGGCTGAAGCAGGAGAATGGCGTGAACCTGGGAGGCGGAGCTTGCAGTGAGCCGAGATAGTGCCACTGCACTCCAGCCTGGCAACACAGCGAGACTCCGTCTCAAAAAATAAAAATAAAGAAGCTCCCTCATCCAGCCACATGGATGGAAAGAGGCACGGAGGGTGAAGGGCAAATGGAATTTGGTGGCAACTTGTCCGGCAGCTCAGGATGACTGTAGGAGCCCCCAGGTGGCTTCCCTGTCTGTTTTGCCCTCCCCAAGCAGGTCTCCTGGGCAGATTCAATTTGCTGAGTTCACTGTCTCCTTGTCCCTGCAGGTCAGGTGGACACCCTGATGAGGAACTTCCTGCCCTGCTACCGCGGGCAGCTGGCAGCGTCTATCCTGCGGCAGATCTCCCGAGAGCTGGGCCCTCAGGAGCCGGCTGGAAGCCAGTTGCTACGCAGCAAAGTGGGTGTTGTAGGGGCGGAGGACGTTTGAGTGTGGGGAGAGGGTCCTGGAGGAGCCCTCCCTAGGCCATGCTTCCAACCTCAGGCCTTTGCCATTGCCATAGGGTGACTTTAAATATTCATCGTTTGAATAAACATTCACTGAGAAGCCGGGCAAGGTGGCTCACATCTGTAATTTCAGCACTTTGGGAGGCCGAGGCAGGCGGATCCCCAGAGGTCAGGAGTTCAAGACTAGCCTGGCCAACATGGTGAAACTCCAAAACCCCATCTCTACTAAAAATACAAAATAAAAAAAAAATTAGCCAGACCCTGTGGTGCGCACCTGTAGTCCCAGCTACTCGGGAGG
Source organism: Rhinopithecus bieti (assembly GCF_001698545.2). Lineage (NCBI taxonomy): Eukaryota > Metazoa > Chordata > Mammalia > Primates > Cercopithecidae > Rhinopithecus > Rhinopithecus bieti. Next base: position 6,759,858 of record NW_016806979.1, on the reverse strand, counting down.
CTGAGGCAGGAGAATCGTTTGAACCTGGGAGGTGGAGGTTGCAGTGAGCCCAGATTGCACCACTTCACTCCAGCCTGGGTGACAGAGCTAGACTCTGTCAAAATACACACACACACACACACACACACACACACACAGAACCATTCACTGAGCATGTAATTCATGCCACATCATGGGCTGGGCATGAAGACACACAGCCCTTGTCCAGTGACAAGGACAGATCCTGCCGTAACCCCTGGGGTTCACAATCTGATAGGTGATAGAATATTCCAAACAAGTTAGCATATCATGATGTGGAATGGAGTAACTCTTTTTTTAGATTGAGTTTTGCTCTGTCTCCCAGGCTGGAGTGCAGTGGCGTGATCTTAGCTCACTGCCACCTCCACCTCCCAGGTTCAAGCGATTCTCATGTCTCAGCCTCCCGAGTAGCTGGGACCACAGGCGCCTGCCACCATGCCTGGGTAATTTTTGTATTTTTAGTAGAGATGGGGTTTCACCATGTTGACCAGGCTGGTCTCAAACTCCTGAACTCAAGTGATCTCCCCACCTCAGCCTCCCAAAGTGCTGGAATTACAAGCGTGAACCACCGCGCCTGGCCTCCAGATGTCTCTGGAGCCATGAAGTTGCGTGCCCCACACAACTCACTCAGTCTTCGCCCTCTTGGTAGACGGGTCTTTGACCGATGAGGAAACTGAGGCACAGAGAGGCCAAATGGCCTGCCCGAGGTCACACTGCAGAGGTGTGATCTGAACCTGGGATCCATGCTTATTACTAATGCTAGGTCCCATGCTCCAATCCGGCCTGTGATTTTTTGCCTTTCCGGAACGCCCCACCTCCCAGCTGTGCCCACCCAGGGTGGGGGGGCTCCAGGAGCTGTGGACACAGAGCCCCTTCCCGCCTGGGACTCTCCCTGTCCAGTCTGGGGCATTACGGGACCTGAGCATCATCCCAGGATACAGCGGGAGCTGTCTGGGTGGTCGTGCCACAGGGACATCAGCCCACAGCCCCCTGACACCCACTGGTCCCTCTTCCTGCAGAAGCTGCCCCGAGTCCGTGAGCACCGAGGACCCCTGACCCAGCTTCGGGGCCACCCACCCCGGTGGCAGCCGATCTTCTGTGTTCTGCGTGGGGACGGCCGCCTGGAGTGGTTCAGCCACAAGGAGGTGTGTGATTGGCACGTGGTCTTTCTGCTTCTGGGTCCTTCCTTCCCACTCCCACCAGCCTCCAGGTTTGTGGGGTCCATCTCTCAGCATAGCCCCACCTCTATCAGTCACCCAGGATGAATCTTGGGCCCCTATGTGTCTGGCCTGTTATAGGCAACCATCTCGTCCCATCCCCTGCTGTGCTGCGTAGGTAAACTGAGACCCAGGCCAGGGATAGGATCGTGGTCAGTATCAGAGCTGTGGTTCCAACCTCTTGGAGCCTTTGCAAGTCATGCCTCTGACCGCTCTGTTTTCTGGCTGGGGAGCTTGGAGCGATCACTACCTTTCTGAAACTGTTTTCACTTCTGTGAAATGGGATGATGATGTTTCACACCACGTAGGGCTTTGAGGGTTCAACAAGAAGGTCCTCAGACAGCACTTGGGACTGGCCCAGCACATGGGGAGTCAGTGGGTGCTGGGAGCTCAGGGACTGAGGGAGGAAGGGAGGGAAAAGGGAAAGGGGAAAGGGAAGGAGGGAGAGAGAGGGCAGGAACAGGAGGAAGGAAGGGAAGGAGGGAGGAAGGGAGGAAGTCATGGGGACAGAGGGAGGATGGATGGAGAGAGGAGGGAAAAAAAGGGAGGGAGAGCCAGGTCTGGTGGCTTATGCCTGTAATACCGGCCCTTTGGGAGGCTGAGGTGAGTGGATCCCTTCAGCCCAGGAGTTCAAGATCAGCCTGGCCAACATGGTGAAACTCCGTCTTTACTAAAAATACAAAACCTAGGTCCGGGCACCGGTGGCTCATGCCTGTAATCCCAAAACTTTGGGAGGCCGAGGTGGGGTGGATCACCTGAGGTCAGGAGTTCAAGACCAGCCTGGCCAACATGGCCAAACCCCGTCTCAATTAAAAATACAAAAATTAGCCTGGTGTGGTGACGGGTGCCTGTAATCCCAGCTACTCGGGAGGCTGAGGCAGGAGAATCGCTTGAACCCGGGAGGCGGAGGTTGCAGTGAGCTGAGATCATGCCACTGCACTCCAGCCTGGGCGGCAGAGTGAGACTCTATCTCAAAAACAAAAAAAAGACAGAGGGAGGAATGGAGGAAAGGAGAGGGAGGGAGGAGTGGGGAGGGGCAGAGAATTTTTCAGCTCATCTGAAATCTTCCCTTGATAGTACAGTTGGGACACAGAAGCCACCGTTCAGACCTGTCCCATGTTGATTCTCTGGGTGCCTTTTGTAGGAATATGAAAACGGGGGTCACCCCCTTGGCTCCACAGCCCTGACGGGATACACACTCCTGACTTCCCAGCGAGAATATCTCCGCCTTTTAGACGCTCTCTGCTCGGACTCCTTGGGTAAGAGTCCCGGGGTTCCCAGGAACAGGTTTCTCCACCCCAGGATCATTAACATGTGGGGCTAGATCATTCTCTGCGGTGGGGGCAACCCGTGTACAGCAGGGCGTTAAGCAGCATCCCCAGCTTCCACCCACTCCATGCCAGCAGCAGCCCCCACCCTGGGTGCGACAACCACCAACGTCTCCAGCATTGCCAAGTGTCTTCCGGGGGTCAGTGTTGCCCCGGGTGAGCATCCCCGCTTTGGAAAACAAACAAACAAACAAACACTCTTGCAAGGGTGAGAGGGAGAGTTAGGTCATGGGACCAGAATCAAAATAGCAAATGATAAAAACAGCCAAATCTGGGATAGGTGCAGTGTCTCATGCCTGTAGTCCCAGCTCCTCCTCCTCCTCCTCCTCCTCTTCTTCTTCTGCTTCTGCTTCTGCTTCTTCTTCTTCTCCTCCTTCCTCTTCCTCTTCTTCTGACAGACTCTTGCTCTGTTGCCCAGGCTGGAGTGCAGTGCCGTGATCTCTGCTCACTGCAACCCCCCCTCCTCAGGCTCAAGCGATTCTCCTGCCTCAGCCTCCTGAGTAGCTGAGACTATAGGCACGTGCCACCACACCCAGCTAATTCTTGTGTTTTAGTAGAGACAGGGTTTCACCACGTTGACCAGGTTGGTCTCGAACTCCCGACCTCAAGTGATCTGCCTGCCTCGGGCTCCCAAAGTGCTGAGATTACAGGCAGGAGCTACCGCACCCGGCCTGGATTGTTGGGTTTTATCACAGTCTGTGTATATCATCCTGGAAAGTGGAAGAGACTTAGGAGAGCCCTAAAGTATTTCTTTTCATATATAGTTATATATATATATATATATAATATATAGTATTATATATATTGTTTTTTTTTTTTTTTTTTTTTTTGAGACGCGAGTCTGGACTCGTCGCCCAGGCTGGCAGTGGCAGGGCCGATCTTCAGCTCCACTGGCAGAGCTCCACCCTCACCGGGTTTTAACGCCATTACTCCTGCCTCAGCCTCCCGTATTTATGTGTTTTTAATAAAAAAATACCTGTGCAAGGCCTGCAGGCTGGTTTGGAACTCTTGGGCCCAAGGGATCCTCCCACTTTGGCCTCCCAAGGTGCTGGGATTACAGGCATGAGCCACCGCAGCTGGCCCCCAAATAAATTAACCAAAGCTGAATTCACTTATTTTGTCTCGTCAAGAATTCTAGGTCATCAGTATCACTGTTAACCCCATTTGGGCAGGAAAATCACAGCTCATAGAAATGTGTGCCCTAGTCGTAGAGCTAGAAAGTAGCTTGGCCAGGCTGGGCACAGTGGCTCAAACCTGTAATCCCAGCACTTTGGGAGGCTGAGGCGGGCAGATCACTTGAGCTCAGGAGTTCAAGACTAGTCTGGGTGACATGGTGAGACCCTGTCCCTTTTGTTAAAAAAAGAAAGAAAGAAAATGAAAGTGGTTTGGTCACGTTGGAACCCGGGCCTGATTGACTCCAAAACCCCACTTAAAGCCAGGCTCAGATAACATCCCAGCTTGGATGGATTGGTGGTGGCTGCCAGGAGGACTGTATTAAGAATGCTGAGGCTGGAAAACAATGCTGGGATGGATTGGTGATGTCTGCCTTGGGCATGCAATGGAAGAAGGTGACCCTGCCTTCCCCAAAACTGTGCCCCGCCCAGTGCTGTTGGAATAAGGATGGGAGCAAGTATCATGGTGTGGCTCCTATTTATCAAGCAACTGCCCATGCCAGGGACTGCTGTATGCATTTCAGGGGTATTTTCTCCTAGTGAATGAACATCTAGAAGATGCGACCTCCCATTTGTTTTCAGAAGACCATACTCAGGAAGAGCCTGACTCCCTCTTGGAAGTGCCTGTGAGCTTCCCGCTGTTCCTGCAGCACCCCTTCCGCCGGCACCTCTGCTTCTCTGCAGCCACCAGGGAGGCACAGCATGCCTGGAGGCTGGCCCTGCAGGGTGGCATCCGGCTTCGGGGCACAGGTGGGTCTCAGGACGGGTCAGACATTTGTGAGGCTAATGGTCTGGGGTCAGACAGCTCAGCCTCTGTTGGCTTGGGACCTCTTCAGGCCTCACTTTCCTTACCCAGAAAATGGATTGTTAGGCCAGGTGTGATGGTTCATGCCTGTAATTCTAGCACTTTGGGAGGCCGAGGCAGGCAGATCACCCGATGTCAGGAGTTCTAGACAAGCCTGGACAACATGGCGAAATCCTGTCTCTACTAAAAATACAAAAATTAGCTGGGCATGGTGGAAGGAACCTATAATCCCAGCCACCTGGGAGGCTGAGGCAGGAGAATCACCGGAACCTGGGAGGTGGAGGCTGCAGTGAGCCAAGATCGCGCCACTGCACTCCAGGCTGGGCGACAAGAGCAAAACTCCATCTCACACACACACACACACACACACACACACACACACACACACACAGAAAGAAAAGAAAATGGGTTGTTGGGGGAGCCGGAAGGAACTCCAGGCAGTTGTGAGTGACTAGGGCTGTAACAGAGACACACAGGGTTCTATAGGAGCTCAGCCTGAGGGATGGGGGTTAGAGCAGGCTTCCCAGATGAGGGGAAGCTGGGGTCTATAAAAGATGAGGGGCCAGCCGCCGGGCACAGTGGCTCATGCCTGTAATCCCACCACTTTGGGAGGCTGAGGCAGGAGTATCACAAGGTCAAGAGATAGAGACCATCCTGGCTAACATGGTGAAACTCCATCTCTACTAAAAATGCAAAAAATTAGCCAGGCATGCTGGTGGGTGCCTGTAGTCCCAGCTACTCGGGAGGCTGAGGCAGGAGAATGGCGTGAACCCAGGAGGCGAAGAGCTTGTAGTGAGCCGAGATTGGGCCACTGCACTCCAGCCTGGGTGACACAGCGAGACTCTGTCTCAAAAAAAAAAAAAAAAAAAAAAAGATGAGGGGCCAGCCAGGTGAAGAAGTGGAATAGGTCAGGCATAGTGGCTCACGCCTGTAATCCCAACTTCCAACTTGACACCAAGAGTTCAAGACCAGCCTAGGCAACATGGCAAAACTCCATCTCTACAAAAAATACAAAAATTATCTGGGCGTGGTGGCATGCACTTGTGGTCTCAGCTACTCAGGAGGCTGAGATGAGAGGATCACTTGAGCCTAGGACTTGGAGGCTGCAGTGAGCTATGATCATGCTACCGCACTTCAGCCTGAGCAACAGAGAGACCCCCCATTTGAGAGAGAAAGAGAAGAAAAGAAAAGAAAGAAAAAGAACTGAAGGAAGGAAAAAGCAAAGAAAGAGAAGGAAAAGAAAGAGAGAAAGAGAGAGAGAGGAAGGAAGGGAGGGAGGAAGGGAAAGAGAAAGAAAAAGTAGGGGAGCAGCAGGACTGACACACACAGTTGGGCAGGTTGTTGACTTCACAAACGATGCAACTAGCGGAGCAGCTAGTGGCTGCAGTATGTATGGCCTGAACTGCAGGTCACAGGACTGTGGCTGCCAGTAGAGGATTCCTTCTAAGTTGAACAAAGTTGGCGGTCCTGGGGGAATGTGTTCCCTGTGGACGGCACTGCCTATGCAAAGTTCCAGAGATGGGTAAGACTTAGGTGTTGGGGACCTGGCCAGGCGGAGGGCTTCCTCCCCGGGCCATGGGGAGCCAGGCAGGGGAGCCAGGCAGGGGGGCTACCAGCAGGCACTGAGGAGCAGCCCCTTTCAGTCCTGCAGCGAAGCCAGGCCCCTGCTGCCCGGGCCTTCCTGGACGCCGTCCGACTCTACCGGCAGCACCAAGGCCACTTTGGCGACGACGACGTGACCCTAGGCTCAGACGCCGAGGTTAGTGCCCCACGAGGCCGCACCCGGGACCCCCAGGCCCCCTCCCGGCCTAACGCGGCGCCCATGGCCCCCTCTCCCGCAGGTGCTGACCGCGGTGCTGATGCGGGAGCAACTTCCCGCGCTGCGAGCCCAGACCCTTCCTGGCCTGCGGGGGTCAGGCCGCGCCCGCGCCTGGGCCTGGACCGAGGTTTGCACTGCGTCCGGACCTGGGACAGGGGGCGGGATCCGGGCGCTCGGGTTCCCCTCCCACGACTGTCGCCTAAACTCGCTCCCGGTCTCTCTGACCCCCATCCCTGCCCCGTGTCTTGGCTCTGTCCCGCACTCCTGTCCTGCGTGGGGTCCCTTCGACCGGTCTGGGCAGCTTCTAGACGCCGTTCACGCAGCTGTCCTGGCCGGGGCCTCTGCCGGGCTCTGCGCCTTCCAGCCCGAAAAGGACGAGCTGCTTGCATCCCTGGAGAAGACGATCCGCCCGGACGTGGACCAGCTACTGAGGCAGCGGGCGCGTGTGGCGGGGCGACTGCGGAGTGAGACTCGGGGGCGGGACCTGGGCTGGGAGGGGCGAGGCAATGCTGGGGGAAAAAAGGGCGTGATCTAAGCGAATAATGGGCTAGGCCTTGTGTGAAATAAGGGGCGTGGTCAGAGAGGAGCGGGGCCAAGCATAGGATGTGGAAGGGAAAGGGTGGGGAAGGGGCGGGACCTAGGCGAGACAGTGGGCGTCGTCTTGTGGGCGAGGCGCTGGGGGCGGGGCCTAGAGTCTGTCCCGAGGACACCAGGTCCTGATGGGGCTGCGTGGATACAAAATGGGAGGGGCCTCAGCGGGGGATAGGCGTGGCCTTGAGGCTGAGGCTGCAGGAATTGAGGACCTAAGCCGGGCCAAAGCGAGTGGGCTGGCCTGGGAAGTAGAACAGCGGAGGAGGGGCAGGGGTAAAGGCTGATACATGGGCAGGGTGGGCCAAGGTGGCCCCTACAAAGACCTAGGTGGGAATCCTGACTCGGCCCGCCTCTCCAAGGCTGTTTTCTCATCATCACAATGGGTAGAAGAGGGCGCCCAGCGTCCCTGCTCGAGTCCCCCTCGCCCTGCTGAACTAGGGCCCCTGCACATCCCCATCTGTGAGGCACCTTGCAGAGGGGACTCCAGACCACTGTCTTCCACTCCCAGCGGATATCAGGGGACCGCTAGAGTCGTGCCTGCACCGGGAGGTGGACCCGCAGCTGCCCCGGGTCGTGCAGACCCTGCTGCGCACCATGGAAGCCTCGCTCGAGGCGGTGCGGACCCTCCTGGCTCAAGGCATGGACCGACTGTCCCGCCGCCTGCGCCAGAGCCCCTCGGGCACGCAGCTGCGCAGGGAGGTGAGCTCCCGTGGGTAGGGGTTCAGTGAGCCAGAGGGTGATGTGTTAACTTGAGTCTTTCCTGTTGAAAATCTTCTCTGAATTTGTTCTAGGCTGCTTTTTACTTATTGTGGACCCATCACCATGCTATGGTCACTGGAGCACAGTTGTTGTTTGTTTTTTGTTTTTGAGGCAGAGTGTCGCTCTATCACCTTGGCTGGAGTGCAGTGGCACAATCTTAGCTCACTGCAGCCTTGACCTCCCGGGCTTAATCGATTCTCTTACCTTAGCCTCCCAAGTAGCTGGAAATACAGGTGCACGCCACCATGCCCAGCTAATTTTTAAATTTTTTTGTAGAGATGGGGGTCTTGCTTTGTTGCCCAGGCTGGGCTCAAACTCCTGAGCTCAAGCGATCTGCCTATCTTGGCCTCCCAAAGTGCTGGGATTAAGGCGTGAGCCACAGCACTGGCCATGGAGCACAGTTTAAAACGTGAGGCGAAAGGAGTTGGATGAGAAAAGTGGCAATTTAACAAAATCAGTCTGAGGTCATCCCCCCAACCTCCTCCCATTCCCCTGCAGGGCAACAACCCAGAGAATTCTGTTCAAGGCAGGTCACCTCAGTGCATCTGATATACATGTAGCACCTAAAATACATACATACATACAGTAGCACCTACTATGTGCCAGGCAACCTTCAACTCATTCTTAAGCCTCCATTTCCTAATCACCTTCTCCAGGAACTGTCCCTGGTCCCCTCTATGTCTTATAGTAGCCTGTGCTTCTCTTATCACAGCCTCACGTTCATACCACTGTGGGTGATTTCTATACTCTGTCTCCCCTAATTTGTAAGCAGAGACTGGGTTAGAGTATTTCATATCTGCAGTCCCAGGGCCCAGCACAGAGAGAACATGAGGTGGTATTCATAGATCCAGGGCCAGGAAATGTACTCATTTTCTCTCAATTGTGCCAGCATCGCTTGTTATAGTTTTTTTAGGTTTTATCATTTTATGTCCATGACACCATGCCTCACTGCAACTTATTTTACTTTATTTTGTTTTATTTTATTTTAGAGACAGAGTCTCATTCTGTCACCCAGGCTGAAGTGCAATGGTGTGATCTTGGCTCACTGCAACCTCCCGGGTTCAAGCGATTCTCATGCCTCAGCCTCCTGAGTAGCTGGGAGTACAGGTGTACGCCACCACACCTGGCTAATTTTTGTATTTTCAGTAGAGACGGGGTTTCACCATGTTGGCCAGGCTGGTATCGAACTCCTGACCTCAAGTGATCCACCTGCCTCGGCCTCCCAAAGTGATGGGATTACAGGTGTGAGCCACCATGCTCAGCCCACCGCTACTTTATTATGAGTTTCTTTGGTGACAACTGAGGCGGAATGTGTTTTCATTTGTATTTCTCCTTTGGTGAATCGGCTATGGGGTCCTTGGCCCTTTGCAATCAGCTGATGGCATTTTCCTCCCAAAACTGCTTCCGGGAGCACAGGTTTACTCATTTGGAGAGATGCCATGGGACTTGGCACTGATGCAGACATGCTACCGTGAGGCTGAACGGAGCCACGGGCGCTTGGGGCAGCTGGCAGCACCGTTTGGCTTTCTGGGGATGCAGAGCCTCGTGTTTGGGGCCCAAGATCTTGCACAGCAGGTAAGGGTGAGCAGGAGGCTGGGAGGAAGCCAGGCTGTGAAGACAGCCTCCACTGAAACCCTGCTAAATGTGTCCTGGAGAGACCACAGTGATTGAGGCAACTCGGTGGGGCTGCCAGTCTCATGGGGACATGAGCCCGTGACCAGGCAGCAGCCACATGTGGTGGACAGAGCTGGGGCGGGATGTACAGGGAGAGCCAAGGACGTTCCTGATCCATCTCTGGGGTTGACAGGACTTTCAGGAGGAAGGGACTTCCAACATGGGGCAGCAGTGGGAGGAATGGGGCTGCCACCAGTCCCAAGTGAATAGTATTGAGAGCACTTGTCTGCATTTGGGGAACGTGGAGCAATTTTTCAGAAATGGGGAAGATAGGCCGATGAGATGGATGGGCAGATGGCACAGTGCCTTGAGTGTGGGGCTAAGGGGTGAACTCTTTCCTGAGGGCAATGGGGAGCCAGAGCAGGTATATGAGCAGGGGGAGGGCATGGCTGGATTTAAGGTTTAGGAAGCTCTGCCTGCTGTAGGGAGCACAGGCTGTTGGGGGGCAGGAATAGAGGAGGCAGGGGGGAGGCCTGCACCAGGATGGGAGATGTCAGTGGGGAGAAGCAAGAAATGTTTTGAAGTCTGAGGTGGGACCTGCTATTGGACATGGTGACAGAAGAAGATAGAGAGTGAGATGATCTAGTACCACCTGGCACAGTTGCTCAGTTTGTGCACTGCACAAAAGTGCTCAACAGAGGAGGCTGAACTCTGGCTGGCTCTCTGGTCTCTATTCTAGGCACCCTGGCACCATCCCCCAGAGGGAAGGGGCTTTCCGCTAGTTTGCACATAGTACCCCACAGACTAGACAATCCCCAGGTTCTGAGAGGAGGGGAAAGGTGTTTCCTGGGACAAAGAGGAGGAGGTTGGGCAGAGGTGGCTGGTTGGGGCAGGCTGGATCCTGAGAAGGGGTCAGCTGGGCTGGAGTAGGGCCCAGGAGGCTGGAGCACAGATTCTGGGGTCATCACGACATCTCCTCCTATAGCTCATGGCTGACGCTGTGGCCACCTTCCTGCAGCTGGCTGACCAGTGTCTGACCATGGCCCTCAATTGTGACCAGGCTGCCCAGAGGCTGGAGAGAGTCAGGGGGCGCGTGCTGAAGGTGTGGTCTGTGGGTACGGGATGGCACAGGGTGGCAGTGGGCCTGGGTGCTCAGATGGTCGAACACTGAACAGAGGCGCCGCTGGGTATGTTGTGCAGAAATTCAAATCCGACGGCGGGTTGGCGCAGAGGAGGTTCATCCGAGGCTGGGGTCTCTGCATCTTTTTACCTTTTGTGCTCAGCCAACTCGAGCCAAGCTGCAAAAAGGTGAGTTAATGGGAAGCATGCAGGAGGGTCTGACAGCATCACCATGCATCCACGTAAAGTGGGCAAGAATTCTCTTTGAGGCCGGGCGCGGTGGCTCACGCCTGTAATCCCATCACTTTGGGAGGCCAAGGAGGGTGGATCACAAGGTCAGGAGTTCGATACCAGCCTGGCCAACATAGTGAAACCCCGTCTCTACTAAAAATACAAAAAATTAGCCAGGCGTGATGGCGGGCACCTGTAATTCCAGCTATTCAGAAGGCTGAGGCAGGAAAATCACTTGAACCCGGGACGGAGAGGTTGCAATGCACCAAGATCGTGCCATTGCACTCCAACCTGGGCGACAGAGTGAAACCCTGTGTCAAAAAAAAAAAAAAAAAAGAATGCTCTTTGATCATTAGAGACCATTTGACCAGGTGCCGTGGCTCACGCCTTAATCCCAGCACTCTGGAAGGCCAAAGTGGGGGGATTGCTTGAGGCCAGGAGATCAGTCTGGACAACACAGTGAAACTCCATCTCTATAAAAATACAGAAGTTAGCCAGGTATGGTGGCGTGTGCTTGTGATCCCAATTACTCCGGAGGCCAAGAGGTGGGAGGATCAATTGAGCCTAGGAAGTTGAGGCTGCAGTGAGCTAGGATCGCACCACTGCACTCCAGCCCAGGCAACAGAGCAAGGGCCTGTCTCAAAAAAAGGGACTTCCACACCCTGAGCCCTGGAGCTGGGTCAGGTGGCTTTTCTGGGCTGCCACAGTGCCCTCTGCTTCACCTATGACGAGGCTCATTACCCTATGTCTGCCACGGAAGAGCTGGGATAGGTCCCACACATCTCATATCACCAGGTGACATGGGCATCAGTGGAGGGAGGAGGCAGATGGAGAGTGTGGATAAGGGTTGGGTAGGGAGTTACCAGAGGGTTAGGAAGGATCTCCCTGTGAAATGAAGGCACGGGCCATGTCCCGGGAAGGGCATTCCAGGCAGAGGGCACAGCATGTGCAAAGGCCCTGAGGCCTGACCGTGCCTGGTGTATTGGAGGAACAGTGACAAGGTGGGTGTGGCTGAAGCTCAGTGAGTGGGAGAGTGGGAAGGAGGTCAGGGGGAGTCCTAGGTGCCTGGGCACACAGGGCTCATGGGCACCAGGTGGGTGTCTGATATGGGTACAAACAGAATCCTCTAGAGGAAGTGGCTGGGAGTTGAGGAAGTCCCAGCTGAGACACTCATACTATTCCCTGTGAGGTGTGATTTGCTGTGCCTAATTAATCCCATGAATCCTTTCCACAATGCTAGAGAATATGGGCCACTGAGTCCATTTTAACAATAAGGAAACTGAGGCCAGGCGTGGTGGCACATGCCTGTAATACCAGCACTTTGGGATAGTGAGACCCCATCTCTACAAAAAATGCAAGAATTCGCCGGGTGTGGTGGTGCATGCCTATAGTCCCAGCTACTTTGGAGGCTGAGGTGGGAGGATTGCTTGAGCCTGGGAGGTCAAGGCTGCAGTGAGCTATGACTGGGCCACTGCACTCCAGCCTGGGTGACAGAGCAAGACTAATCATTTCATTTCATTTCATTTCATTTCGACAGAGTCTTGCTCTGTCATCCCAGCTGGAGTGCAGTGGTGTGATCTTGGCTCACTGCAACCTCTGCCTCCCAGGTTCAAGCGATTCTCTGGTCTCAGCCTCCCAAGTAGCTGAGATTACAGGCACCCGCCACCATGCCTAGTTAATTTTTGTATTTTTAGTAGAGGCGGGGTTTCACCATGTTGGTCAGACTGGTCTTGAACTCCCGACCTCGTGATCTGCCCGCCTCAGCCAACCAAAGTGCTGGGATTACAGGCGTGAGCAACTGCGCCCAGCCTGTTTATTTTTAAAATAAAAAAAATTAAAAAATAAAGATAGGGAAACTGAGGCCCAACCCCTGCGCCCAACCCCACAGCTAATCAGGCCCAGGGCTAGGGCAGAAGCCTGTGTTGTAGGCTTCTAGAGGGGCCCCCCTCTCCAGCCGAGCCCCTAACCCAACATGGTTCCAGGAGCTGCCTGAGTTTGAGGGGGATGTCCTTGCCATGGGCAGCCAGGCTCTGACCACTGAGGGCATCTATGAGGACGTCATCCGGGGCTGCTTGCTGCAGAGGATTGACCGAGGTGAGTCCTGCCCTGCCATGGCTCAGAGGAGTCTGGCATCCCCTGGCTGTATGTACTGAGCCCCACCAGGGCCCCATCAACTCTCACTTCCTGTGACTACTTGCCATTTGACCTTAAGTCAGGACTTGGCCAGAGGGGGTCCAGGGTAGAGGAGCTCAGAAGGCCAGGGATGGATACTCTCTGAAGGAAGGGCCATTGGATTGGGGCTGTGAGGGATGTATAGGAGTTCTCAGGATGAGAAGAAGGAGGCAGAGTTCAAAAACAACCAATAGAGGCTGCATGTGGTGGCTCACACCTGTAATCCCAGCACTTTGGGAGGCTGAGGTGGGCACAGCACTTGAGGTCAGGAGTTTGAGACCAGCCTGCCCAATATGGTGAAACCCCGTCTCTACTAAGAATATAAAAAAATAGCCGGGCATGATGGCACACACTTGTAGTCCCAGTTGCTCGGGAGGCTAAGGCAAGAGAATCGCTTGAACCCAGGAGGTGGAGGTTGCAATGAGCCAAGATTGTGCCACTGCACTGCAGCCTGGCGACACAGCGAGACTATGTCTTTTTTTTTTTTTTTTTTTTTTTT
>NW_016806979.1:6728830-6746282 GCF_001698545.2 Rhinopithecus bieti | reverse complement strand
TTTTTTTTTTTTTTTTTTTTTTTTTTTTGAGACAGAGTCTCGCTCTGTTGCCCAGGCTGGAGTGCAGTGGAATGATCTTGGCTCACTGCAACCTCTGATGCCTGAGTTCAAGCGATTCTCCTGCCTCAGCCTCCTGAGTAGCTGGGACTACAGGCACATGCCACCACGCCCAGCTAATTTTTGTATTTTTAGTAGAGATGGGATTTCACCATGTTGGTCAGGCTTGTCTCAAACTCCTGACCCTGTGATCCTCCCGCCTCGGCCTCCCAAAGTGCTGGGATTACAGGCGTGAGCCAGCGCGCCCGGCTGAGACTCCTTCTTTTATTTTTTATTTTATTTTTGAGACGGAGTCTCACTCTGTCACCCAAGCAGGAGTGCAATGGTGTGGTCTCGGTTCACTGCAACCTCTATCTTCCTAGGTTCAAGCCATTATTCTGCCTCAGCCTCCGAGTAGCTGGGACTACAGGTGCATGCCACCACACCTGGCTAATTTTTGTATTTTTAGCAGAGACGGGGTTTCACTATATTGGGTAGGCAGGTCTCGAACTCCTGACCTTGTGATCCGCCTGCCTCAGCCTCTCAAAGTGCTGGGATTACCAGCGTGAGAGACTCCATCTTAAAACCAACAAACTACGGATAGACATTTAAATTTATTCATTTAACAACCACTCCCTGTTTTTCTCTGGGCTGGCATTGAGGCCCTAGAGGTTTACAGAGTTGGAGTTGGCCTCTGAGGAGCTCCTGAGCTGGGAAGGAGCTCCAGAAACATCTTTCTCCCTCCTGCTTCCTGAGTTCATTCACAAATTACTTAATGCCCATGATCACTGAGATGTATGCACTGATTGGGGGGTGAACAGGATGCAGTGGGGATTCAGGGAATGTCACCATCCATGCGGCCAGCACAAGGGCACGGAGTGGGAGGCTGGAGGCTGCTGGAAGACGTGCAGGGCCTTGAATGACAGGCGGAAGAATTTAGATTTATTGTGTAGGCAGTGGGGAGCCATGGAGGGTGTGTGAGCAGAGGTCAACAGAAGCCAGACTGGAAGTGAGGGAGGAGGCTGAGGCCCCGGTTCTGGGACCAAAGGACAGGCCTGAGCAAGGGCAGCAGCCAAGGGGACAGAGACTAGGAGGGAGGTGGAGGTGGGAGCTGGAGGTGTCAGAGGTGTTGGGCTTCAGGTGTCACTAAGTGAAGGTGAGGGGGCCACAAGCCAGGGAAGGTGTGTGGAGAACAGAAGGGAATCTCAAAGAGCCCTCATTTGAAGGAAAGAGAAAGAACAGACATAGAAGGTGAGGTCAGCAGCTGGGCACGGTGGCTTTCGCCTGTAATCCCAGCACTTTGGGAGATCGAGGCAGGTGGATCACTGGAGGTCAGGAGTTTGAGACCAGCTTGGCCAACGTGGTGATACCCTGTCTCTACTATAAATACAAAAATTAGCTGGGTGTGGTTGCGCATGCCTGTAGTCCCAGCTACTCGGGAGGCTGAGGCAGGAGAATTGCATGAACCCGGGAGGTAGAGGTTGCAGTGAGCCAAGATCGCACCACTGCACTCCAGCCTGGGCAACAGAGCTAGACTCTGTCTCAAAAAAAAAAAAAAAAAAAAAAAAAAAAAAAAAAAATTTTAAATAGGTGAGGTCAGCCAGGCACGGTGGCTCATGCCTGTAATCCCAGCACTTTGGGAGCCCAAGGTGGGCGGATTATGAGGTTAGGAGATCAAGACCATCCTGGCTAACACAGTGAAACCCCGTCTCTACTAAAAATACAAAAAATTAGCTCGGCGTGGTAGAGGGCACTTGTAGTCCCAGCTACTCGGGAGGCTGAGGCAGGAGAATGGCATGGACCCAGGAGGCGGAGCTTGCAGTGAGCTGAGATTGTGCCACTGCACTCTAGCCTGGGTGACAGAGTGAGACTCTGTCTCAGAAAAAAAAAAAAAAGGTGAAGTCAGAGACTTGGGAGACACCCCCATAGATGGTGGGTTCTTGGGAGTCAGGGAATGAGGGAGAGGATGTGTCTGTGAGCATCCAAACAAGAAAAACGGAGCTTCCTTAAAATAGTAGAAGTTTTAAATAGGAAAAAGAAACCTATTTTCTGACTGCAGAATTAAATCCAGAAACATGTGACCTCAATGAGTTTCTCTTCCTAGAGATTTTATGTGTCCTTAAGTGGGTCCGTCCTGATACTGATTTGTGATGTCTGCCTACAGCAGCATGTCGGGAGGTGGGACTGGCAGTGTCCAGGCTCGGTGAAGGGTGCAGGGATCGGCTAGCAATGTCTGCCATGGGTGCAGGCTTGAAGAGAGGGTCTATGTGAGCCACGTCTAGGATTTCTGCTTGAGATATTCATAGTCTCTCTGGGAAAATGCAGGGAAGCCCCTTGATGCCTGGGATTCCCCAGGTGTGTCCAAGAGTTCGTCTCATTTCAGAATTGAAAAAGACCCTTGGTGCCAATGATGTATCCTGCACTCTGGACGGCTGCTTGGAGGTCCCATGGGAACAGGAGGGAGCAGGTGGGGAACTCCACAGGCTTCTGAAACATGCCAGTGATGGCTGGGGGTGGGGAGGTGGGGGCCCACATGGGGTGTATGGGATTGTCGTGCATGTGGGTTCATGGATGGAACAGAATATACCTCATCTCCTTAACCAGCCAGGCTGGCCAAGCTCGTGAACAAATGCAGTGGGAAGTTGTGGAGTGTATCTGAGCTACAGAGGAACCCTCTAAGCCCAGGCTGTGACATGCATGTGAGCTCAGCCCTTGGGAGCTGAGATTGTGGTGAATTTGTGTCCCATCTCTCTCTTTTTTTTTTTTTTTGAGACAGAGTCCAGCTCTGTTGCGTCTCTTTTATTTATTTATTTATTTTTTAATACAGAGTCTAGCTCTGTCGCCCAGGCTGGAATGCATAATCTCAGCTCACTGCAACCTCCTCCTCCCAGGTTCAAGTGAATCTCCTGCCTCAGCCTCCCGAGTAGCTGGGACTACAGGCGCATGCCACCCTGCCCGGCTAATTTTTGTATTTTTAGTAGAGATGGGGTTTCACTATTTTGGCCAGGCTGGTCTCAAACTCCTGACCTCAGGTGATCTGACTGCTTCAGCCTCCCAAAGTGCTGGGATTACAGATGTGAGCCACCACACCCAGCTTTTGTATCCCATCTAATCCCAGGATTTAGGGGGCATCTCCCAATGGCTACTTCCTGTTGCCAACTTGGAAAGGGAGATTGTAGTGATGGGTGCCTTAGGTTTACCACCAGCAAGAGCTTGCAAGATGGGCATAATTTGGGGGACAATTTTTTTATGCAGCAATAGCTAACTAATACACTTCCTAGCTGATCTGGGACAGAGAAACTGATTGATATTTACACTAACTTGGATAAATAGTTAAACAGTCCTAGAAATACATCTTTTTTTTTTTTTTTCTTTTTGTGAGACGGAGTCTCACTCTGTTTCCCAGGGTGAAGTGCAGTAGCACAATCTCAGCTCACTGCAGCCTCCCCCTCGGGGGTTCCAGTGATTCTCCCACCTCAGCCCACAGAGTAGCTAGGATTACAGGCACTTGCCACCACACCTGGCTAATTTTTATATTTTTAGTAGAGATGGGGTTTCACCATGTTAGCCAGGCTGGTCTCGAACTCCTGTCCTGAAGTGATCCACCCACCTCGGCCTCCCAAAGTGCTGAGATTACAGGCGTGAGCCACCACGCCCAGCCCAGTCCTAGAAAGACTTCTAGGGCCAGGCACAGTGGCTCATACCCATAATCCCAGCACTCTGGGAGGCCAAGATAGGTGGATTGCTTGAGCCTAGGAGTTTGAGACCAGCCTGGACAACATAGCAAGACCCCATCTCTACAAATATTTTAAAAATTAGTTGGGTGTGGTGGAATGCACTTGTAGTTCCAGCTACTCGGGAGGCCAAGGTGGGAGGATTACTTGAGCCCTGGAGATGGAGGCGGCATTGAGCTATGACGGCACCACTGCCCTCCAGCCTGGGCCACAGAGAGAGACTCTGTCTCAAAAAAACAAACAAATACAAACTTCTGAGTGTCAGAATATTTAAGGATTTGCAATTGGATGTAAGGGATTGTAGATGGGTTCCTAAATCTATTTAACCAGAACCAACGGGCATTTGGTTTCTAGTCTTCCATACTAACAGCCAGTGCCACAGGGAATAATCTTGTACATATTTTTTTGTTTTGTTTTGTTTTGTTTTGTTTTGTTTTGTTTTTGCAAGTACAGGTTCCTGTGGGCAAATCCCGCAATGGGAAACCTCAGAATTTAAAGTATATGTGTTTGTCACTTCAACAGAGGGCTGTCCACCAGGGTAGCCTCACCTGCTGCCCCTCACCTTTGTCCGGGAGGTTTAGGAGCTGCTTTTAGCTCCTTTTCCGAGAACCTTCTTTCCTATCCACCCTTTCATCTTTTGATTGCTTATACATTTCTTTTTCTTTCTTTTTTTCTTTTTTTTTTTTTTGAGACAGAGTCTCGCTCTGTCACCAGGCTGGAGTGCAGTGGCAGCATCTTGGCTCATTGTAACCTTCACCTCGTGGGTTCAAGCGATTCTCCTGCCTCAGCCTCCCCAGTAGCTGGGATTACAGGCGTCCACCACCACGCCTGGCTAATTTTTGTATTTTTAGTAGTTTCACCATGTTGGCCAGGCTGGTTTCAAACTCCTGACCTCAGGTGATCTGCCTGCCTCGGCTTCCCAAAGGGTTGGGATTACAGGCGTGAGCCACTGCGCGCAGCCTACATTTCTTTATTTTTATTTTTATTTTTTGAGATGGAGTTTTGCTCTTTGTTGCTCAGGCTGGATGGCAATGGTGCGATCTCGGCTCACTGCAACCTCCACCTCTTGGGTTCAAGCGATTCTCATGCCTCAGCCTCCCGAGTAGCTGGGACTACAGGCGCCCACCACTGTGCCCAGTTAATTTTTGTATTTTTAGTAGAGATGAAGTTTCACCATGTTGGCCAGGCTGGTCTTGAACTCCTGACCTCAGGTGATAGGGAGGTCAGGCACCTGGCTTGGCTTCCCATAGTGCTAGGATTACAGGCATGAGCCACTGCGCCCAGCCAACATTTCTATTAACTCTGATTTTTTAAGCACTTATTACATGCCAGGCATCTGACATGTCTGATTTTTGATGTCTGTTTATTTTCCATTATACAGATGAGGAAACTGAGGCTGAGCGGGAAGGAGGGACTTGTCCCAGGCAGCCAGGCTCTGGTGCCCAGATCCAGCCACTCTGCCCACCGCCTTCTCGAGGAACATTCCGGAGCTGAATCTTCACCCACACCTACCTTGTTTCTATTGGATAAATGTCTACAAGTGGAATTTCTGGGCCAAAACAGATGAGCCATCTTTAGGCTTTTGTAACCCCTGCACCTCCAGAAAACTGTGCCATTTTATACTCCGAGCAGCAGCATTTATTTGTGAATTTTCTCCAAACCTTTATTTTAATGTTTTGGTTTTTTTGAGACAGAGTCTTGCTCTGTCGCCCAGGATAGAGTACAGTGGCAGGATCTCGGCTCACTGCAACCTCTGCCTCCCGGGTTCAATCAATTCTCCTGCCTCAGTCTCTCGAGTAGCTGGGATTTCGGGCGCCCGCCACTGTGCCCAGTTAATTTTTGTATTTTTAGTAGAGATGGGGTTTCACCATGTTGGGCAGTCTCGAACTGCTGTCCCTAAGTGATCTGCCTGCCTGAGTCTCCCAAAGTGCTGGGATTACAGGTGTGAGCCACTGCACCTGTTCTAATTTTTTTTTTTTCCCGAGGCGGAGTCTCGCTCTGTCACCCAGGCTGGAGTGCAGTGGTGCGATCTCGGCTCACTGCAAGCTCTGTCTCTGACGTTTACGCCATTTTCCTGCCTCAGCCTCCCGAGTAGCTGGGACTACAGGCGCCCGCCACCTCACCCAGCTAGTTTTTTTTGTTGTTGTTGTTTTTTGTTTTTTTTTAGTAGAGACGGGGTTTCACCGTGTTAGCCAGGATGGTCTCCATCTCCTGACCTCGTGATCCACCCGTCTTGGCCTCCCAAAGTGCTGGGATTACAGGCTTGAGCCACCGCGCCCAGCCTTTTTTTTTTTTTAAATAATAGAGACAGGGTCTCGCTATGCTGCCCAAGCTGGTCTCAAACTCCTGGACCCAAGCAATCCTCCTGTCTCGGCCTCCCAGAGTGCTAGGATTACAGGAGTGATCCACTGTGTCCAGCCTCCAAATCCTTTCTAAACACTAGGACTTTTCATAAAAAGAAAAAAGCTATGCCAATTAGACACACACAGAAATCTCATTATTTTATTTTGAATTTCTTTGACTAAATTGAACTTACGAATAAATTTTATTATGGCCAGGCACGGTAGTGCACACCTGTAATCCTTTGGGAGACTGAGGCTTTGGGAGACTGAGGCAGGCAGATCGCTTGAGCTCAGGAGTTCAAGACCAGCCTGGCCAACATAGTGAGACCTCATCTTTATGAAAAATACACAATTAGCAGCTGGGAGTGGTGGCTCATGCCTGTAATCCCAGAACTTTGGGATGCTGAAACAAGTGGAATGCTTGAGCCAAGGAGTTTGAGACCAGCCTAAATAAATAAATAAATAAATAAATAGAAGCTGGGCTGACATGGGAGATTTACATGAGCCTGGGAAGTCAAGGTGCAATCACCACTGCACTCCAGCCTGGGCAATGGGAGTGAGACCCTGTCTCAAAAAACAAAATCCAAATATGTTGCTTAACCATTTACATGTTTGTA
This sequence comes from Rhinopithecus bieti, assembly GCF_001698545.2. Lineage (NCBI taxonomy): Eukaryota > Metazoa > Chordata > Mammalia > Primates > Cercopithecidae > Rhinopithecus > Rhinopithecus bieti. The sequence continues at coordinate 6,739,553 of NW_016806979.1, read as the reverse complement.
GTTTTTCTTTCTTTCCTTTTTTTTTTTTTTAATTTCAGTGAATTGCCTGTTCATAGCTTTTTTCTACTTTTCGGGAGTGTTTGTATTTTTCTTATTGATATCTAATAACTCTTTATATCTGAAGGATATGAAGGCTTTGTGATACAGGTTACAGATTTTTTTTTTTTTTTTCTCTCCTTGCTGTGAGCCTTTTGGGTTTGTTTCCTAGCTCCAACTCTTAACTTGGTATCAAGTTTCCTGGCTGGGAGACAAGCTTTTACCGACTTCCTCTGCTTGCCAGAAAAGTCATCTGCTAACTAGACACTGGCAGCCTCTCCGCTGTCTTGCAGCTGCTTCCAGAGTGGGTTCCACAGGGATTCCCCTGTATTCTTGGTTCAGCTTGCAGAGGGACTTTCACACCCCACGGAGACTATTTCCTCCCATTCTGTCTGGAGTTTTCAGCCTACCTCAAGACAATGAGATATTCCTGACCTTTCCACCTATTTCCCTTCAACCCCACCTTCTGAAATACATTTGCACAATACATGTGCCCTTCATAGGCTTCCTTAGCTGTCTTCCTTTTACCCTGGACGGGATGTAGATGTTAATTCTGGAACAATTGCAGCTACAAGAATTTGTCATCCTGCCCCTTTTGAGAAAACCATTGTTTGCCCTTGGGTCTAAATCCTTCCAGATGGGATGGGATGTATCTTGTCACTCCTTTTTCTTACTTAACATGAAAAGACCTTTCCTCGTCAAGTCCACAGTGTAAATTTGTTTTTACTTTTTTTTTTTTTGAGACGGTGTCTCACTCTGTCGCCCAGGCTGGAGTGCAGTCATGCGATCTTGGCTCACTGCAACCTCCACCTCCTGGGTTCAAGTGATTCTCCTGCCTCGGCCTCCTGAGTAGCTGGGATTACAGGCGAAGTGCCACCATGACCGGCTAATTTCTTGTTTTTTTTTTTAGTAGAGATGGGGCTTCACTATATTGACCAGGCTGGTCTCGAACTCCTGACCTCAAGTGATCTGCCTGTCTCAGCCTCTCAAAATGCTGGGATTACAGGCGAAGTGCCACCATGACGGGCTAATTTCTTGTTTTTTTTTTTTAGTAGAGATGGGGCTTCACTATATTGACCAGGCTGGTCTCGAACTCCTGACCTCAAGTGATCTGCCTGTCTCAGCCTCTCAAAATGCTGGGATTACAGGCATGAACCACTGCACCTGGCCTGTATCATTCTTAAAAATTAAGTTTTAGCCGGGCATGATGGCTCACTGGTAATCCCAGCACTTTGGGAAGCTGAAGCGGGAGGATTACTTGAGCCCACCAGGAGTTTGAGAGGAGCCTGGGTAACATAGGGAGACTCCATCTCTACAAAAAATTTAAAAGTTAACTGGGCGTGGTTGAGTGCACTTGTAGTCCCAGCTACTTTGGGGGCTGAGGTAGGAGGATCCGTTGAGCCCAGGAGGTTGAGGCTGCAGTGAGCCATGATCATGCCACTGCACTCTAGCCTGAGCCACAGAGTAAGACCCTCTCTGTGAAAATAATAATAATAATGATAATGTTCAGATGTATTTTTTAAAGTTTTATTGTTTTAAAATAGAGGCACGGTCTTGCTATGTTGCACCACTGCACTCCAGCCCGGGCGACAAAGCCAGACTCCGTCTCAAAAAAAAAAAAAAAAAGTGTGGTACTAAGTCAATCAATTTGAAAATACGGCACTAGAGTATTGGAAAACAATCCCTTGGTAGCATTTCAATGAAAACACAGCCTTTGTCTCTGGAAGAACTTATGCTCAGAACGGTCCGTTATTATGCTCTGGCTCCATTTTCACGCCATCCCTGTAGGGTCTCTATGATCTCATTTTATAGATGGACAGACTGAGGCTCACACACAGTAAGCCCAGGGCGGGGACTGGATGTGACGCCAGGTCTGTGGACGTCATGACCTTTATTCTCCACAACCCTCAATGACATCCCTGTGAGGTCCAAAACCAGGATGGCAAAACCCACGTTGCAGCAGAGGAAACTGAGGCTAAGGTCTCTTGGGTCCCAAACCAGGTCCTAAGTAGCCAAGTCCGCTTGGTGGCACAGCCCAGGTTTTATACATGGGGAAGTTGGGTGGCGCATCAGGCGGAGGTCTCGGTGGTAGGACGCACCTGGAGAAAGCGCGGGTTCCTAACCCTAAAGCTACCCCTAACCTCCCTTCCACGCGCTCCGAGCGCTCTGTGCCTTTAACGTGGGTGCGGGGGCGGGGCGTCCTGGGTAGGGCTGCAGGTGACGTCACTCCGGGCTTTGGGTCTCGGAGAGCGTCTGGAGGCGGGGCCTGGCCTTCACGCCAGGCGCGCTCCTCCCCTTCAAGGCGCGCGGCCGGGCGGGGCCTCAATGACCCCTTTAAGGCGCGGCCAGAGTCCTCCTGCAGAAAAACGACTTAAAGGAGACGCGTGGCGCGATGGCGGCGGCCCCACGCGCCGGCCGGCGGCGCGAGCAGTCGCTCCAGGCGCTGCTGTTTCTGCTGCTGGCGCCACTGCCGCCGGGGGGCCAGCCGGGCGCAGACGCCTACTTCCCCGAGGAGCGCTGGAACCCGGAGTCGCCCCTGCAGGCGCCGCGCGTGCTCATCGCGCTGTTGGCGCGAAACGCGGCCCACGCTTTGCCCACCACGCTGGGTGCACTCGAGCGGCTGCGGCACCCGCGGGAGCGCACTGCGCTATGGTGAGCCGAGCCCGCTGTCCGCTGTCCCCATCGGGCGGGTCCACGAGAGCCCCTGCTCGTTGTCCCCTTTGGGGTGGGTTCACACGAGCCCCTGCCCGCTGTCCTCTTTTGGGCGGGTCCGCGCGTGCTTTCTGGTCTCTACCCCCATCGGGACGGTTCTACGCATGCCTCTGCCCGCTGCCCCATCGGGATGGGCCCACGCGTGCTCCCTGCCTGCTGTCCTTCCATGGAGCCAGACACAGCCCTCCCCACATTAAGACAAGCGGGACCGAGTTCCTCCTGCTGGCTCCTTTGGGGTGGGCTGGGCACCGCTCCTGTCTGCTGGACCCTACTAGGGCAGATCCGGTCCCACTGACTGTGACTCGTTCTAACTCCCTCTGGAGCACGTACACCTCCAAAGGACTGAGCCCGGAGCCCCCCACTGGGGCGTTGCCAGGGGCCACATCTAACAGAAAGCCTTTCTGTGCCTGCTGCTGCCCTTAGGCTTGAACTCAGCCCGACTCCAGGCCCCAGTCAAACCCCTGCCCTCGGATCGGCGTGGGTGGAGTCCAGGACCAGATGGCCCAGGAGGAAGTGGATGCTTTCTTGGGAGGGAACGGGGCAGAGCTCTGAAGAAGTCTTTGGTGACTTCTCACTCCCTGCCTCAGTTTCCTCAAATGGAAAATGGGTCCGGGCGCTGTGGCTCACGCAGTAATCCTAGCAATTTGGGAGGCCAAGGTGAGCGGGTCACTTGAGCTCAGGAGTTCGAGACCAGCCTTGCCAACATGGCAAAACCCCGTCTCTAGAAAAAATAGAAAAATTAGTCGGGTGCGGTGGTGTGTGCCTGTAGTCCCAGCTATTCAGGAGGCGGGAAAATCGCTTGAAGCCCAGGAGTTTGAGGCTGCAGTGAGCTATGATTGCACCACTGCACTCTAGCCTGGGCTACAGAGTAAGACCCTGCCTCTAAAAAAAAGAGAAAGAAAAGAAAATGAGTGTATTAATATAATTCTCTTTTTGGGTTTGTCTCTGAAGATTAACCAGTTAATGGATGTGGAGTCCTTGGGTCTGGCATGGGCTTGGCTCTCAGTGATTTTATTATGATTACTATCATTGCTGGTGTTATTCATTGCTGGTGTTATTGTCAACTTAATTTATTGGGTAGAATTAACTCTTGGCACTAAGGTCAAACTAAACTCCCAAATGTTGCTTTTCCTTCCACCCGATTTCCCAGTCTGGGTAATCCAAATACACAATTGGTACTTAACAAATGTTTGTTGAATGAATAAATGACTGCAGCCCACTGAAGTGGTGTGGCTCACGGGAGAAGATGAAGGAAGGCAGGGTAGGGGTGAGATGAGATATGCTTTTTTTTTTTCTTTTTTTTTTTAAGATGGAATCTTGCTCTGTCGCCTAGGCTGGAGTGCGGTGACACTATCTCAGTTCATTGCAGCCTCCACCTCCCGGGTTCAAGTGATTCTCCTACCTCAGCTTCCTGAATAGCTTGGGATTACAGGCACGCGTCCCATGCCTGGCTAATTTTTGTATTTTTAATAGAGGCGGGGTTTCACCATTGTGGCCAGGCTTGTCTGGATCTACTGACCTCATGATCTGCCCCGCCTCGGCCTCCCGAAATGCTGGGATTACAGGCGTGAGCGCCCTGCTGAGATACACTTTTTTTTTTTATATAGGGCTTTACATCCGTCGCCCAGGCTGGAGTGCAGTGGTGCAATCCTAGCTCACTGCAACTTCCCCTTCCTGGGCTCAAGTGATTCTCCTGCCTCAGCTGGGATTACATACTGGATTACAGGCATGAGCCGTTGCACCCAGCTGGTTTGTGATATATACATTTCATTTTTGAATTTTTAAAAAAATTTATTTATTTTAATTTTAATTAATTTTATTTTTAATTTTAAATAAAATTAAAAAATTACTTTTCTTTTAATTTAAAATAATCTATTTTTTATTTTAATTAAAACAATTTTTATTTATTCTTTTATTTAATACTTTTTTAATTAATTAATTAATTTTTTTTTTTTTTTTGAGACTGAGTCTCCGCTCTTGTCGCCCAAACTGGAGTTGCGTGGCCGGATCTCAGACTCACTGCAAGCTCGCCTTTCGGGTTCAACGCCATTCTCCTGCCTCAGCCTCCAAGTAGCTGGGACCTTACAGGCGCCGCCACCTTGCCCGGCTAGTTTTTTGTATTTTTTATAGGACGGGGTTTCCACCACGTTAGCCAGGGAATGGTCTTGATCTCCTGACTCGTGAATCCGCCAACGTCTCAGCCTCCCAAAGTGCTGGGAATACAGGCTTGAGCCACCGCGCCCGGCTTTAATTTATTTTTTGAGACTCGAGTCTCGCTCTTGTTGCTCAGGCTGAAGTGCATTGGCACGATCTCGATCTCGGTTCACTGCAGCCTCCGCCTCCCAGGTTCAAGTGATTCTTCTGCAGGTTCAAGCAATTCTGCCTCGGCCTCCTGAGTGGCTGGGATTACAGGCTCCTGCCACCACAGCTGGCTAATTTTTTGTACTTTTAGTAGAGACAGGGTTTCACCATGTTGGCCAGGCTACGCTCGAACTCCTGGCCTCGAGTGATTCGCCCGCCTCGGCTTCCCAAAGTGCTGGAATTACAAGCGTGAGCCACTGTGCCTGGCCTAATTTTTGTATTTTTAGTAGAGATGGGGTTTCGCCATGTTGGCCAAGCTGGTCTTGACCTCAGGTGATCCACCCACCTCGGCCTCTCGGTGCTGGGATGACAGGTGTGAGCCACTGTGCCTGGCCTGATATATATATTAAAAAATTGCCAGGTGCGGTGGCTCACTCCTGTCATCCCAGCACTTTGGGAGGCCGAGGCAGGTGGATCACCTGAGGTCAGGAGTTCGAGATCATCCTGGCCAACACAGCGAAACCCCGTCTCTACTAAAAATACAAAAATTAGCTGGGCGTGGTGGCATGCACCTGTAATCCCAGCTACTTGGTAGGCTGAGGCAGGAGAATTGCTTGGACCTGGGAGGCGGAGGTTGCAGTGAACCAAGATTGTGCCACTGCACTCCAGCCTAGGCAACAAAGCAAGACTCTGTCTCAAAAAAAAAAAAAAAAATTAAGTTACGTATATTTGTTAGTGAATGTGGTTTGCAAGATCCTAGATGCTCAGTAATAAAACAGCCAATCACTAATGTGTCTCTCCAAAATTAGCTTGTTTAATCCTTCCACTTCCCAGTAAACTGGGTCCTGTTCCCACCCCCATGTTACAGATGAGGAAACTGACATGGAAAGGGCCAGGCGCGGTGGCTCATGCCTGTAATCCCAACATTTTGGGAGGCCAAGGTGGGCGGATCACGAGGTCAGGCGATCGAGACCATCCTGGCCAACACGGTGAAACCCCGTCTCTGTTAAAAAAAAAAAAAAAAAAAAAAAAAAAATTAGAAGGGCGGGGGGGCAGGCACCTGTAGTCCCAGCTACTCGGGAGGCTGAGGCAGGAGAATGGCGTGAACCCGGGAGGTGGAGCTTGCAGTGAGCCGAGATCGCGCCACTGCACTGCAATCCAGCCTGGGCGACACAGTGAGACTGTGTCCAAAAAAAAAAAAAAAGGAAAGGGAGAAGTGACCTGGTCAGGGGTGCATGGCTGGTGGGAGGCCAGTTGGGGATGTGGTCCTCAACTTGCCTCGCTGCTGCCTGGTCCTGCCTCAGTCTCCCCAACTGCGCTGCCTGTTCCCTCTCCCTTCAGGGTGGCTACGGACCACAACATGGATAACACGTCAACTGTGCTGCGGGAGTGGCTGGTGGCTGTGAAGAGTTTGTACCATTCCGTGGAGTGGCGGCCGGCGGAGGAGCCCAGGTGAGCGCCTTTCCCCTGCTCCTAGTCTGACTGGGCTTTGCCTCTGCTCACACACCCTCTATGGCTCCCCATTGTCCCAGGACAGAATAACAGGCCCTCAGTCCCTGCCTCTCCAGCCCAGGCAGCATTAAGCTACTCTGACCCTCCCTCATCTTTACAAATAGGCCATAATCCTCCTGTCAGACCTTTGCCCAAGGTGTTCCCTGCACCTAGAATTCCTTCACTCCCTTTTTCTTCTGGGGACGCCCACTGCTTTGTTCCCTGGCTCACTGACTCAGTCTTGGTCCCAGCACTGACTTTGCTGTTTATCTACTCCCTAAGGCCCTGGGCAGCATGGACTCCCCACCCCCACCCAGTTCCTTTCTGGGTTTTTTTTTTTTTTTTCTTTTTTTTTTGTGACAGGGTCTCACTCCATCACCCAGGCTGGAGTGCAGTGGAGTGAACACAGCTTACTGCAGCCTTTACCTCCTGGGCTCAAGCTATTCTCCCACCTCAGCCTCCTGAGTAGCTGGGACTACAGGCACATATAACCATGCCCAGCTAATGTTTTTGTATTTTTTATAGAGATAGGGTCTCACTGTGTTGCCCAGGCTGGTCTCAAAGCACTGGCCTCAAGCGATCTTCCCACCTCTGCCTCCCAAAGTGCTGGGATCGCAGGCAGGGACCACTGCACTGGGCCCCACTCTGAGCTTCCTTCCTTCCCTCCAGTGTGCCTCGGGCTTTCTTCCCTCCAGGCCTTTGCACAGGCTGTACCTCCGGCCAGGGACATTCTCCCCACTTCTCTTTCCTCCTCGTTTCCTTTTTCCCATCCCTCAGATCAGCTTACATGTCCCCTCCTCCAGGAAGCTCTCTCTGAGTACCCCGAAGGCAGCTCAGGCCCTTGCTAGGCTTTGATGGTGCCTTGTGATGTCCACATCACAGCTGCCTCCCCATAGGTCCTACCCAGACGAGGAAGGCCCGAAACACTGGTCTGACTCACGCTACGAGCATGTCATGAAGTTGCGCCAGGCAGCCCTGAAATCAGCTCGAGACATGTGGGCTGATTACATCCTGGTAAGTTTCTGAGCTGGCCGGCTGTGGATCACGGGCATGTCTGGGTATCCCCAGGGAAGGCGGAACAGCAGGATGCCAGGACCATCCTTAACGTCATTTTGCAGAAGGGTAAACTGAGGCTTAGAGAGGGGAGATGAGTTGCTTAAGGTGACATGGTTGGTCAGTGGAGGAGGAGCTGGGATTCATTTGATCCTTAGCACCAGGAATGAATGGGCTTTTATGTCCCCAGTTGTCCCGTGTTTGGACGCTTGGGTCAAGTCCATTTTTATTTTTTTATTTTTATTTTTTGAGACAGAGACTCACTCTGGTGCCCAGGGTGGAGTGAAGTGGCGCAATCTCGGCTCACTGCAACCTCTGCCTCCTGGGTTCAAGCAATTCCCCTGCCTCAGCCTCCCGACTAGCTGGGAGCACAGACACCCACCACTATGCCTGGCTAATTTTTTATTTTTATTTTTGTAGAAGCCAGGCATGGTGGCTCACGCCTGTAATCCCAGCACTTTGGGAGGCCAAGGCAGGTGGATCACTTGAGGTCAGGAGGTCGAGACCAGCCTGGTCAACGTGGGGAGACCCCGTCTCTACTAAAAATACAAAAATTAGCCAGGACTGGTGGCAGGTGCCTGTAATCCTGGCTACTCGGAAGGCTGAGGCAGGAGGATCTATTGAACCTGGGAGGCAGAGGTTGCAGTGAGCTGAGATTGTGCCACTGCACTCCAGCCTGGGTGACACTGTGAGACTCCGTCTCATAAATAAATAAATAAATAAATAAATAAATAAATAAATAAACATTTTTTAAAAATAACAAAAAATATTTTTGTAGAGACGGGGTCTTGCTATTTTGCCCAGGCTGGTCTCCAACTCCTGGGCTCAAGTGATCCTCCTGCCTCGGCCCCACAAAGTGCTGGGATTACAGGCATGGGCCACAGCACCTGACCGTGTCACGTCTGTTTTTATCACCATCATCTGTAATGGCCAAACCTTTGGGTCACTTCCAAGAAGCAGCCGGAAGGAGTCAGGGGCCGGGGGGTGGTGGCCACATTGAATTGCTGAGGCCTGACTTGCACTTCCTCCTGCGGGGACATTGTCTCATGGGGAAGGGAACAGTTGAATCTTTTTATTTTTTATTTTTTTCTTGAGCCGGGATCGTACCACTGCACTCCATCCTGGGCCACAGAATGACTCTCTCAAAAAAAAAAAAAACTTTATTGATTGAATATTACTATTATTTTTTAATTTGTATAAACTTATGGAGCACAAGTATAATTTTGTTACATGCATAGATTGTGAAGTGGCGAAGTCAAAGATTTTGGGGCATCCATCCACCAAATAATATACACTGAATCCATTACACAATTTTCTATGATCCACCCCAAATGTTATTTCAGCCTTCATACTTTCCTATATTCTCCTGATTTGCTTTTTTCTTTGAGACAGAGTCTCACTGTGTTGCCCAGGGTGGAGTGCAGTGGCACAATCTCGGCTTGCTGCAGCCTCCACCTCCTGGGTTCAAGCGATTCTCTTGCCTCATCCTCCTGAGTATCTGGGATTACAGGCCTCCACCATCATGCCTGGCTAATTTTTGTAATTTTAGTAGAGATGGTGTTTCGCCATGTTGGCCAGGCTGGTCTCAAAGTCCTGACTTTAGGTGATCCGGCCGTCTCGGTCTCCCAAAGTGCTGGGATTATAGGGGTGAGCCACCACATCCAGCCCATCTCTTAAAACAAACAAACAAACAAACAAACAAACAAAAAACAGAAAAGAGAGAAATCAAGTGAGCAAAGTGACTACGATACAGTGGTGGCTAGAGGTCCAGCTACACAGACCAGTGGAGGCACTTGGTGTCTACTTGGAGGGGAATGGGGAGCCATGGAGGGTGTGTGGGCAGAGGAGGTCTGTGTTCTGATGTAAGATTTTCAGATGCCACTGTGGACCAGGCATGGTGGTTCATGCCTGTAATCCCAGCACTTTGAGTGGCCGAGGCAACTGGATTGCTTGAGTTCAGGAGTTCGAGACCAGCCTGGCCAACATGGTGAAACCCTGTCTCTACCAAAATACAAAAATCAGCTTGGTGTGATGACGCACGCCTGTAACCCCAGCTACTTGGGAGGCTGAGGCAGGAGAATCGCTTGAACCCGGGAGGCGGAGGTTGCAGTGAGCTGAGATTGCACCACTGCACTCCAGCCTGGGTGACAGAGTGAGACTCCATCTAAAAAAAAAAGCCACTGTGGCTGCTGCGGGCAGCAGAAGCCACACACACTAGCAGGAGGCCGGAATAGAGGCCCGAGCAGGGTACCAGCGATTGATGGACAGGCCTGCATGGGGTGGGGGCCGTGGAGAAAGGCAGGGGGTTCAGGATGTGTCACGAGGTGAAGGAGACAGTCTGTTTTGGCACTGGATTTGAAGGTGCCAGGGAGAGAGGAACGGGGACAGTGCCACGTCCAGGGAGGATGGATGGAGCTCCTGAGGGGACTCTTGCTTGGTGGCTTATCAGACCATTTTATAGGTGAGGAAACAGAGGCTGACAGAGGGAGGGGACATCTTGCCTGGCGGTGTCAGAACTAGCAAGGCAGAGAGGTGGATCTGGAGCCTTCCAGAGCCTTCTGGCACAAAGCTGCCTTGTCCTGCCTCTAGGATTTTGCTTTTGTGGTTTGAGGTTGCCTGGCTTTAGCTTTTTTCCCTCAGCAAACCGGGGTGGAGCTCCAAGTGCTGGTTCAAAACTCAAAGTGGCTTTTGACACAAAATTATATTTTCCTGTTTCTTTTCTTTTTTTTTTTTGAGACAGAGTCTCACTCTGTCACCCAGGCTGGAGTGCAGTGGCGCAATCTTGGCTCACTGCAGCCTGCACCTCCCAGGATCAAGTGACTCTCCTGCTTCAGCCTCCCGAGTAGCTGGGACTACAGACGCCTGCCACCACGCCAGGCTAATTTATTTTTATTTTTATTTTTTATTTTTTGAGATGGAGTCTCGCTTTGTCGCCCAGGCTGGAGTGCAGTGGTGAGATCTCGGCTCACTGCAAGCTCCGCCTCCCAGGTTCACGCCATTCTCCTGCCTCAGCCTCCCGAGTAGCTGGGACTACAGGCGCCCGCTACCTCACCCGGCTAGTTATTTTGTATTTTTTAGTAGAGACGGGGTTTCACCGTGTTAGCCAGGATGGTCTCGATCTCCTGACCTC
>NW_016806979.1:6723886-6728631 GCF_001698545.2 Rhinopithecus bieti | reverse complement strand
ATCTCCGCTCACTGCAAGCTCCACCTCCCTGGTTCATGCCATTCTCCTGCCTCAGCCTCCTGAGTAGCTAAGACTACAGGTGCCCGCCACCACGCCCAGCTTTCTAATTTATTTTTATTTTTATTTTTTATTTTTTGAGATGGAGTCTCGCTTTGTCGCCCAGGCTGGAGTGCAGTGGTGAGATCTCGGCTCACTGCAAGCTCCGCCTCCCAGGTTCACGCCATTCTCCTGCCTCAGCCTCCCGAGTAGCTGGGACTACAGGCGCCCGCTACCTCACCCGGCTAGTTATTTTGTATTTTTTAGTAGAGACGGGGTTTCACCGTGTTAGCCAGGATGGTCTCGATCTCCTGACCTCGTGATCCGCCCACCTCAGCCTCCCAAACTGCTGGGATTACAGGTGTGAGCCACCGCCCCTGGCCAGCATCTAAATTTTAATTGTATCTCCTGGAGAGATTCACTTTATCCTATTTCTTGTTTGTATTAATTGAAGTCAGTTCACATATATATTTATTTGTTTTGCAACCACCACCTCTAATTCCAGAACATTTTCATTCCCCAGAAGGAAAACCCCATCAGCAGTCACTCCTCAACTCCCCATTCCCCTCCCCTAGGCCCTAGCAGCCACTAATCTGCTTCCTGTCTGTGGATTTGCCTGTTCTGGGCATTTCACATCAATGGAATGTCACACTACGTGGTGTTTCGTGTCTGGTTTCTCTCACTCAGCATCGAGTTTTAAAGTTTCATTACAGCCTGGATCAGTGCTTTCTTCCTTTGTATGGCTGTCTCTTATTCCATTGTCTGGGTGGACCATACTGTGTTGATCTCTTCATCCATTGATGGACACACTTCAGTCGCTTCCACCTTTTTTGGCTGTCGAGATTCTTTTTTTGTTTGTTTGTTTTTTGAGACAGAGTGTTGCTCTGTCACCCAGGTTGCAGTGCAGTGGCATGATCTCGGCTCACTGCAACCTCCACCTCCTGGGTTCAAGTGATTCTCCTGCGTTAGTCTCCTGAGTAGCTGAAATTACAGGCATGTGTCACCGTGCCTGGCTAATTTTTTGTGTGTGTAATTTTTAGTAGAGACGGGGTTTTTTTTTGTTTTTTTGTTTTTTTTTTTTTGAGACGGAGTCTCGCTCTGTCGCCCAAACTGGAGTGCCGTGGCCGGATCTCAGCTCACTGCAAGCTCCGCCTTTCGGGTTGACGCCATTCTCCTGCCTCAGCCTCCCGAGTAGCTGGGACTACAGGCGCCCGCCACCTCGCCCGGCTAGTTTTTTGTATTTTTTAGTAGAGACAGGGTTTCACCGTGTTAGCCAGGATGGTCTCGATCTCCTGACCTTGTGATCCGCCGAGACGGGGTTTCACCATGTTGCCCAAGCTGGTCTCGAACTGTTGATGTCATGTGATCTGCCAGCCTTGGCATCCCAAAGTGCTGAGATTACAGGTGTGAGCCACTGCACCTGGCCTGACTGTTAGGATTCTGACATGAACATGAGCGTACAGAGACCTGTTTGAATTATCTGGGCATGGTGGTACGCATGCCTGTAATTAATCCCAGCTACTCAGGAGGCTGAGGCAGGAGAATCACTTGAACCCAGGAGGTGGAGGTTGCAGTGAGCCGAGATCACACCACTGTACTCCAGCCTGGGTGACTGAGCAAGACTCTGTCTCAAAAACAAACAAACAAAGAACCTGTCTGAGTCCTTTCTTTCAATTCTCTTGGTTCATACCTAGGAATGGAATTTCTGGATCATGTAGTAATTCTATGTTTAGCTTTTTGAGGAACTGCCACAGTGATCTGGCTGTTTGTTCTGCATTAATATTCAAAGGTCACAGATTCAAATATCCAGAGGGACCAGATGGGGTATGTAACGTGACCACAGGTCTTGTCCTAAGAGCCAGCCAACTCCCCTCTGCAACTGAAGGTTGCCATGTGGAAATGGTATTCCCACGTTGCCAGGGGATACTGGAATTCTAGTTTTTGTTGTTGTTTATGGCAGTTGATCCAATATTCTAAACGATACTGCCTGGGTAACAGCAAGCATCTCTGTGGACCAGCAGTAAAAGAAAAACATCCAGACTGGGCGCGGTGGCTCACACCTGTAATCCCAGCACTTTGGGAGGCCACGGCAGGTGTATCACTTGAAATCAAGAGTTCGAAACCAGCCTGGCCAACCTGGTGAAACCCCGTCTCTACCAGAAAATACAAAACTTAGCCTGGCGTGGTGGAATGTGTCTGTAATCCCAGCTACTTGGGAGACTAAGGGAGAATTGCTTGAACATGGGAGGTGGAAGTTGCAGTGAGCTGAGATCATGCCACTGCACTCCATCCAGCCTGTGCAACAGGAGACTCCATTTCAAAAAAAAACAAAAAAACAAGAAACCCGGTTGGGCGCGGTGGCTCAAGCCTGTAATCCCAGCACTTTGGGAGGCCGAGACGGGCGGATCATGAGGTCAGGAGATCGAGACCATCCTGGCTAATATGGTGAAACCCCGTCTCTACTAAAAAATACAAAAAAAATAGCCGGATGAGGTGGTGGGCGCCTGTAGTCCCAGCTACTTGGGAGACTGAGGCAGGAGAATGGCGTAAACCCGGGAGGCAGAGCTTGCAGTGAGCTGAGATCCGGCCACTGCACCACAGCCTGGGAGACAGAGCAAGACTCCATCTCAAAAAAAAAAAAAAAAGAAACCCAAAAAACATGTTAGTGGTTCTGTGATATATCGTGACTTTTGTGTCTTTACATCCTAGTAGAGGGGAAACATCCAGATCTAATCATTTTCTATGTGTGATTTTCTCTATATATATGTATGTATGTATTTCTTTTTTTAATTTTAGGCCAGGTGCAGTGGCTCACACCTATAATCCCAGCATTTTGGTAGGCTGCGACAGGAGGATCACTTGAACCCAGGAGTTCAAAACCACCCTAGACAATGTAGAGGGACCCTATCTCTACAAAAATAAAAATAAAACAATTACCTAGGCATGGTAACGCATGCCTGTACTCTCAGCTACTTGGGAGGCTGAGATGAGAGGATCACTTGAGCCCAGAAACTCCAGGCTGCAGTGGGCTACGATTGCACCATTGCACTTCAGCCTGAGTGACAGAGCAAGATGCTATAAAAAATATAGCATCTTTAAAAAATACAAAAAGAAAGAAAAAGCAAAATACTAGGCCGGACATGGTGGCTCACACCTGTAATCCTAGCATTTTGGGAGGCCAAGGTGGACGGATCACATAGGTCAGGAGTTTAAAACCAGTCTGGCCAACTTGACGGTACACCGTCTCTACTAAAAATACAAAAAGTTACCCGGATATGATTGTGCACGGCTGTAGTCGCAGCTACTCGGGAGGCTGAGACAGGAGAATCGCTTGAACCCGGGAGGTGGAGGTTGCAGTGAGCGGAGACCACACCACTGCACTCCATCCTGGGCGACAGAGTGAGATTCTGTCTCAAAAAAAAAAAAAAAAATGTTTTGCTACCTTGTTGCTCCGGTTGTTCATTTACTTCTCAGGGCTAGCACAGTGCCTAGAATTTTCTTTGAAGGAACCCAAGACCTTTGCTTTATTTCCATGATCCAGGGGATCCTGCAGGCCCCCCAAATGGGGTCCCTGCTTCATTTCAGCCGGTGTGGGGGTGCTTCCAGAGGTCTTTGCCAGACCCCCAGGGCTCTGGCCTTTGCCCCAGCTGTTCTGAGTGGTAGGCTGACCTGGAGTCACTCTGGCAGCCCATGCTGATGCTGTGTGGGGTGTTTTGCAGTTTGTAGACGCGGACAACCTGATCCTCAACCCTGACACACTGAGCCTGCTCATTGCTGAGAACAAGACGGTGGTCGCCCCCATGCTGGATTCCCGGGCTGCGTACTCCAACTTCTGGTGTGGAATGACTTCCCAGGTAGAGTGAGTGCCTGGGGACTGTGGGGTCTGGGCTGAGCAGGTGGGTTTGTGGCTAGAGTGAAACTTACTGTCACACAACCTTGTTGTGTGTGTGTTTTACAAAAATCATCATGGAAACTGGGCACGGTGGCTCACACCTGTAATTCCAGCACTTTGGGTGACTGAGGCAGGTGGATTGCCTGAGCTCAGGAGTTTGAGACCACTCTGGGCAACATGGTGAAACCCCATCTCTACTAAAAAAAAAAAAAAAAAAATACAGAAATTAGCCAGGTTCGGTGGCACACACCTGTCCTCCTAGCTGCTCGGGAGGCTGAAGCATGAGACTCACTTGAACCCAGGAGGCGGAGGTTGCAGTGAGCTGAGATCGCGCCACTGCACTCCAGCCTGGGTGATGGAGTGAGACTTGGTCTCAAAAACAAAACAAAACGAAACAAAAACTCATTATGATAATCTTTAAACAGTCCTCTGAGGCCAGACGGGAGGGAAGAATAGAGGGTCTTTGATTGTCCGCCACCCTGCTATTCCGGAGGTGGAAACAGAAACACAGAGAGGAAGTGACTTGCCTAAACTCACACAGCTAGCAAGTGGTGGTGTCAGGATGAGACTTCAGGCATGGCTTGATCCAGGTGTTTGGATAACTGTCTTTCTCCATCCTTTGGGTGGGTTCATTCTCAGACAGCTTGAGAGTGATCTCAGCAGCGTCCAACCGTCATCGATTCTGATTGGGCCATCGCTAGTCTCCTCTACACTACCTCTGAACTCATTACTGAAGCTGAAGGATAATTACTGAAGTAATTATTCATTACTGAAGGAGATACAAGGCTCTTTTTTTTTTTTTTTTTTTTTTTTTTTT
>NW_016806979.1:6665933-6723695 GCF_001698545.2 Rhinopithecus bieti | reverse complement strand
GCTCACTGCAAGCTCCGCCTCCCAGGTTCACGCCATTCTCCTGCCTCCGCCTCCCAAGTAGCTGGGACTACAGGCGCCCGCCTCGTCACCCGGCTAGTTTTTTGTATTCTTTAGTAGAGACGGGGTTTCACCGTATTAGCCAGGATGGTCTCGATCTCCTGACCTTGTGATCCGCCCGTCTCGGCCTCCCAAAGTGCTGGGATTACAGGCTTGAGCCACCGCGCCCGGCACAAGGCTCTTTCTTATTGGCCAGGCCTGGCCACAGGTCCCATACTGGGCTTGAATCTGGGGGGACCACAGGCACACAGTGCTGTGCCTGGCTCTCCGTCTGGTCCTGTTCCATGCCACCCGCTATCATGGGCCTCCATCCTCACCTTTCAAGACAGCTATGCAAAACTGTCGCTGTCTCCCCACAGGGCTACTACAAGCGCACACCTGCCTACATCCCCATCCGCAAGCGAGACCGCCGGGGCTGCTTTGCAGTTCCCATGGTGCACTCAACCTTCCTGATCGACCTGCGGAAGGCAGCGTCCAGGAACCTGGCCTTCTACCCACCTCACCCTGACTACACCTGGTCCTTTGACGACATCATCGTCTTCGCCTTCTCCTGCAAGCAGGCAGGTACGTACGTGAGAGGTCTGCCATTGCAGGGGCATCTGGCTGGTTCTTTGGGTTTTGTGCTAAGCCAGTTCAGAGCACACTGAAGATTCACAGAACACAAACAATGCAGTGCAGGGCTGACTTCAGATACAGCTGTATCTAGGTGTTCAGATAATGTCTCCAGGACCCAGTCTCTCTCCAGCCCTGGCTTTACTGGTTAGCTTCATTCCCTAGCTCTTTAAGATCTATTGGTTGGTCAGGCAGAGTGGCTCACGCCTATAATCCCAACAATTTGGGAGGGTGAGGCGAGTGAATCACATGAGGTCAGAAGTTTGAGGCCAGCCTGGTCAACATGGTGAAAACCGTCTCTACTAAAAATACAAAAATTAGCTGGGCGTGGTGGTGAGTGCCTGTAGTCCCAGCTACTCGGGAGGCTGAGGCACAAGAATTGCTTGAACCCAGGAGGCAGTGAACCAAGATCACACCACTACACTCCAGCCTGGGCAACAGAGCGAGACTCTGTCTCAAAAAAAAATAAATACAATAAAATAAAATTAAAAGAGCATCGTTGAGTTTTTTAGTCTAAAAAAGATACACACTCGGCTGGTCTCAGTGGATCACTTGAGGTCAGGATTTCGAGACCAGCCTGGCCAACATGGTGAAAACCCATCTCTACTAAAAAAAATACAGAAATTAGCTGGGCGTGGTGGCAAGTGCCTGTAATCCCAGCTGCTTGGGAGGCTGAGGCAGGAGAATTGCTTGAACCCTGGAGGCGGAGGTTGCAGTGAGCCGAGATGGTGCCACAGAACTCCAGCCTGGGTGACAGAACCAGACTCTGTCTCAAAAAAAAGATAACACACTCATAAAAAAGTTCAAACCATCCAGAAAAGGATAGATGTAGAAGGAAGTAACTTAACTCACATTTTGTCAAACTTTCCTTTTTGTGCCTCAACATGCATTTTTACTGTTTTTTTGTTTGGTTTGTTTTTGAGACAGGGTTTTGCCCTGTTGCCCAAGCTGGAGTGCAGTGGCGCTATCATAGCTCACGGGAGCCTCAATCTGCTGGGCTCAAGTGATCCTCCTGCCACAGCCTCCTGAGTAGCTGGGACCATAGGCAGGTACCACCATTCCCAGCTAATTTTAAAATTATTTGTAGAGCCAGGCGCGGTGGCTCACACCTGTAATCCCAGCACTTTGGGAGGCCAAGGCAGGTGGATCATGAGGTCAGGAGATCGAGACCATCCTGGCTAACACGGTGAAACCCTGTCTCTACAAATACAAAAAATTAGCCAGGCATGGTGGCATGTGCCTGTAGTCCCAGCTACTTAGGAGGCTGAGGCAGGAGAATCACTTGAACCCGGGAGGTGGAGGTTGCAGTGAGCCGACATCATGACATTGCATTCCAGCCTGGACAACAGAGTGAGACTCCATATCAAAAAAAAAAAAAAAAATTATTTGGTCTAGGCACAGTGGCTCACACCTGTAATCCCAGCACTTTGGGAGGCCGAGGTGGGTGGATCACCTGAGGTCAGGAGTTTGAGACTAGCCTGGCCAACATAGTGAAACCCTGTCTCTACTAAAAATACAAAAATTAGCCAGGCATGGTGGCATGGCACAAGCCTGTAGTCCCAGCTATTTGGGAGGCTGAGTCAGGAGAATTGCTTGAATCCAGGAGGTGGAGGTTGCAGTAAGCCAAGAGAGTGCCACTGTACTCCATTCTGGGAGACAGAGTGAGACTCTGTCTAAAAAAAGAAAAAAGAAAGAAATTATTTGTAGAGATGAGGTCTTGCTCTGTTGCCCAGGCTGGTCTCAGATGCCTGATCTGAAGCGATCCTCCTGCCTTGGCCTCCTGAAGCCCAGGGATGGAAGGCATGAGCCACTGGGCCTGGCCTGTTTTTACATGTGTCTGTTGCTTCCCTGCCCACTGCAGAGGTGCAGATGTATGTGTGCAACAAGGAGGAGTACGGCTTCCTGCCAGTACCGCTGCGCGCCCACAGCACCCTCCAGGATGAGGCTGAGAGCTTCATGCACGTGCAGCTGGAGGTCATGGGTGAGTCTGCCTGCACACCGCCCTGGGAGGGGCTAGGTTGCCTACCTTTCACTGATGTCTCGAATCTGTCCTGTGAGCACTGAGTGCCAGGCAGATGCCAGTCCCTGTAGGGGGTGCTGAGTGCAAGGGCACATGTGAACGAGGTAGAGAGTTGTCCCTGCTCTTACAGAGTGCTGGTTTGCAGGCAGCTGTACACAGCGGGCTCGGGGTTGTCGGGTGGGCTTCCTGGAGGAGGTGGCATTAAGGGGCAGGCTGAGTAGGAGTTCACCAGAAAGGGGATTGCAGCGGGAGGTGGTAGCGTGGGCAAAGACCGAGAGGCTGGAAGGGACGTGAACCTAGGGAACCGGCAAGGTCAGTGGGCCCCTGGGGCTGGTATCCAGGGCCAGGGTAGATGGCCTCAGAGACCAGGCTGAGGAAGGGACCTTCCCCCTGACAGGAGCTACGGAGGATGTGAGAACTGAGAGGACAGCAAGTTTTCACTAAAGAACTGCATGTATAGGCTGGACGTGGTGACTCACACCTGTAATTCCAGCACTTTGGGAGGCCAAAGTGAGAGGATTGCTTGAGCTTAGGAGTTCAAGATCAGCCTGGGCAACATAGTGAGACCCCATCTCTCTATAAAAAATTTTTGGCCGGGTGCAGTGGCTCATGCCTGTAATCCCAGCACTTTGGGAGGACGAGATGGGCGGATCACAAGGTCAAAAGATGGAGACCATCCTGACCAACATGGTGAAATCCCGTCTTTACTAAAAATACAAAAAAAAATTAGCTGGGCGTGGTGGCGGATGCCTATAGTCCCAGCTACTCGGGAGGCTGAGGCAGGAGAATCACTTGATCCCAGAAGATGGAGGTTGCAGTGAGCCGAGATCGTGCCACTGCACTCCAGCCTGGCAACAGAGTGAAACTCCGTCTCAAAAAAAAAAGAAAAGAAAATTTTTTTGAATTAGTCCGATATGGTGGCACATGCTTGTATTCCTAGCTACTCAGGAGGCTGAGGTGGGAGAATCCTTTGAGCCCAGGAGCTGCAGGCTGCAGTGAGCCATAATCTTGCCACTGCACCGCAGCCTGGGCAATAGAGTAAGTCTCTGTCTTCAAAAATAATGATAATAATAAATAATAATCCCAGCTCTTCAGGAGGCCAAGGCGGGCGGATCCCTGGAACCCAGTAGTTTGAGAACAGCATGGGCAACATGTTGAAACCCTGTCTTTACCAAAAAAAAAAAAAAAAAAAAAATAGCTAGGTGTGATGGCGCACACCTGTGGTCCCAGCTACTCGGTAGGCTGAGGCAAGAGGATCCCTTGAGCCCAAGAGGTCAAAGCTGCAGTGAGCCATGATTGCACCACTGCACTCCAGCCTGGGCAGCAGAGCCAGACCCTGTATCAATAAATAAATAAATAAAAATTTTTAAAAATCCATAAGCTATGAAACCAGCAGCTGTCCCTCTACAACCGGAGGAGCACGCAGGGCTGCGCTGTAATTGCGGTTGCCTTGGGATGGTGCTACCATCTCAGCCATTTCTAATATGGGCCTCGCCCTGCTCTGGGTTCAGAAAGCCCTGCCAACGCCACTGCCATTCCCACCACTGCGTAGATGGAGACTGGGTGGGAGGGGTGAGGCCTCTGCCCCCGGGCTCCGTTTCCCCAGCCTTACCGATTTCTGAACGAGTCTATCTGCGGCTCCCCCTGGTGGCTCAAGATGGAATAGCACCCTGTCCTTTGTGTTTGGGGCAGACTTTGTTTTTTCTTTTGAGACGGTGTCTCACTTTGTCACCCAGGCTGCAGTGTCACCATCATAGCTCAGTGCAGCCTTGAACTCCTGGGCAATCCTTCCACCTCAGCCTCCCAAGCCATATGGATTAGGGCCCACCCTAATGACTTCATTTTAACTCGACCTCTGTTCACAACCCTGTGTCCAAATAGGATCATACCCTGGGGTACTGGTGGTTGGCACTGGGGAGACATAATTCACCCCATGACATAGTACGTGATCTCATGACATCTCTTCGTGAAACCTCTCAGGGGCTTATTGACCCATTTTATAGTTTAGGAAAGCTGAGGCCCAGGCCAGTCAAGAATACACAGCATGCCATCATTTCTTGGTTCATTCTACAAGCAATTACTGAGTGTCTGCTGTGTGCCAAGTCCCTGTGTTGGGCACTAGGGGCCCAGTGTTAGCAGACATACCTGGTATCCTTCCCAAGGGGCTCACAACAGACAGGCACAGGGCCAGGGGTTTAGGGCAGCAAGGATGGGGGCTTTGGTGGTGCAAGTCCAGGTGCTGTTGGGGCCCAGAGGAGGCCTAGCTCAGCCTAGGGAGGTGGGAGTGGGGAGGGTGACCCCCATGCCCAGGGCATCATAGCTGAAAAGTAAGGATACAGAGCAGGGAAGGGAAGGGTATTTCAAGCAGGGACCAAGCATGTGCAAAGGGCCTGAGGTAGGAATGGGGATTCTTTGCGTTGGCAGGGGCTTAGAGGTGCAGCCCCACCTCTAAAGGTGAAGCTGGAGCATGGGGCGTGGCCGGGGCTTAGAGGCGGGACTGTGGGCGTGGTGAAGCTAGAGCCTGGGGCATGGCCTGGGCTTAGAGGCGGGGCTGGGGGCAGAGTGAAGCTGGAGCTTGGGGCGTGGCCAGGGCTGAGAGTCGGGGCTGGGGCAGGGTGAAGCTAGGGCCTGCGGTATGGCCAGGACTTAGAAGCGGGGTTGGGGGTCGGAGCGAAGCTGTTGCATGGTCAGGGTTTAAAGGTGGAGCTGGGTGGGGGTGCATGGTGAAGCTGGAGCCTGGGGCGTGGCCAGAGCTTAGAGGTGGGGCTGGGGAGGGGCAGGGTGAAGTTGGAGCCTGGGGCAAGGCCAGGGTTTAGAGACAAGGCCCGGGGGAGGTTGAGTGGTGAGGCTGGGGCCTGGGGCGTGGCCAGGGCAGAGTAGCGGGGCTGGGGGCGGGGTGAACGTGGAACTTGGGGTGTGGCCAGGGCTGAGAGGCAGGACTGGGGGCGGGGTGAAGCTGGGGCCTGGGGTGTGGCCAGGGCTTTGGGCTGCTGTGCAGGGTTCCAATGACATGGGAGGGGCTCCTGGAGAGCAGCACTGATGTGGGCGGAGCCAGGTCGACTTTGTGGGCCTAGCTAGTCTGACTGGGAGCCATGGAGCCGGTGGGGAAAGCCTGTTGAGAAAGGTAGGAGGCCCCTCACCCCAGCGACTCCTCAACGTCTGTGCCCCACAGTGAAGCACCCGCCAGCGGAGCCCTCCCGCTTCATCTCGGCTCCCACCAAGACACCAGACAAGATGGGCTTTGACGAGGTGGGCTGGGCCTTCCCTGGAGGGGGGGTGGGGGTGGAGGGCCCTTGCATGCAGGGGCTGATCTGTCTGGGGGCTCTCCGGGCTGCAGGTCTTCATGATCAACCTGAGGCGGCGGCAGGACCGGCGGGAGCGCATGCTGCGGGCGCTGCAGGCACAGGAGATCGAGTGCCGGCTGGTAGAGGCCGTGGACGGCAAGTGAGTCCGAGGCCTGGGGGTAGGGGAGCGGGTCCACACGTGGATGTGGGTGTAGACCTCGCTGGTAGACGGCAAGTGATTCAGATGGGGGCGGGCGTGGTGTCCAAACAGGTGTAGACCACATCAGTGGGCGTCATGGAGGGCAAGTGAATGGGACCCGGGGGAAGGGGCAGATCCTCACAGTTGTAGACCATGGAAGGCAAGTGAGTCCTGACCCAGGGGAATGGGTAGGTTTGCATGCTGCCAGTGTAGACCGTGCTGGTGGGGACTATGGAGGGGTAAGTCAGTCAGACCCCAGGAGAGGAGGAGAGCAGGTTTGCCCATGAGTGTATACCATGTGCAGGCGAGTGAGACCCCATGTGTCTGGGAGGGGTGCCAGTGCTACAAGAGGGGCACCAGCTGCTCAACGCCGCAGGGGGTGGTGGAATGGCTGGGGATGGCAGAATGGCAGGCAAGGTGAGCCTTCTTCGTGACCCTCTCCTCCTCCCCTCCAGAGCCATGAACACCAGCCAGGTGGAGGCGCTGGGGATCCAGATGCTGCCCGGCTACCGGGACCCCTACCACGGCCGGCCCCTCACCAAGGGTGAGCTGGGCTGCTTCCTGAGCCACTACAACATCTGGAAGGAGGTGTGTTCTGAGCGATGGGCAGGGCCAGAGTTATGAGTCTAGATCACCTCTGAGATTTGGAGCGGGAAGGGGTTGAAGGAGTTCCCCAAAGCCCTGGCCAGGCATCCAGCCTCAGCCATGGGACCCATGGCGTCTCTTTAGTGAATGATGCGGCACACCAGCTGTATCAACCCCAGGTGTGTCTGCCATCCTTCCATTGCGCAGATGTGGAAACTGAGGCTGGGGGGAGGGGTAAGCCCTTTTGAGCGGCAGGTAGTGTCTGGGGCCTGGGACCTGTAAACAAATCCTCGTTACTCCCAGCCTGGTCTCTGTGCTTGACGTTTAGTAATAGAAGTCATGGCCACAGAGCCACTTTAAACCAGCACCTGCCCAGTGCCAGGGGCACCCCACCAGCCCAGGCATCCTCAGCCACCCTCAGAGGGAGAGGCTGTGATTGGAGGAGGGTGTCTGATTGGTCTTCGAACTTGGGGCCATCAGGGCCAGGAATGGTGGCACACACCTGTGGTCCTGACTACTCAGAAGGCTAAAGGGGGAGGGTGACTTGAGCCCAGGAGTTAAGGCTGCATTCAGCCAAGATTGTGCCACTGCACTCTAGCCTGGACAACAGAGCAAAACTGTGTCTCAGAAAAAAAGAGAAAAATGGCTGGGCGTGGTGGCTCGTGCCTGTAGTCTGAGCACTTTGGGAGGCCGAGGCAGGTGGATCACCTGAGGTCAGGAGTTCAAGACCAGCCTGGCCAACATGGTGAAACCTCGACTCTGCTAAAAATACTAAAATTAGCTGAGTGTGGTGGTGGGCTCCTGTAATCCCACTACTTGGGAGGCTGAGGTGGGAGAATCACTTGAACCCAGGAGGCGGAGGTTGCAGTGAGCTGAGATCATGCCATTGCACTCCAGCCTGGGCGACAAGAGTGACACTGCGTCTCAAAAAAAGAAAAATAAAAGCCGGGCGTAGTGGCACATGCCTGTAATCCCAGCTACTCAGGAGGCTGAGGCAGGAGAATTACTTGAACCCAGGAGGCGGAGGTTGCAGTCGAGATTGAGCCACTGCACTCCAGCCTGGGCAACAGAACAAGAATCCGTCTCAAAAAAGAGGGAAAAAAAAGAAAGAAAAAAACTTGTTATCATCAAACATGAAGCCAAATGGGGGCATGCGGCTGCAAGGCGGGAGGTGCATGAGGCGTGGACATTTGAGGGGCTGGGAGGCCTTCCTCTTCGGAGATCCATCATGGGTGACAGAAGGCAGAGGTTTGGATGTCCAGATGTCCCTGGAGCTAGGAGAGGCGGGGAGATGCACTGTCTTCTCTCCTAGTCTTTCAGAGCTTCTCAAAGCAGAGCTCTGTGCTTTAGGGTCAGGCCTGGCCTTGGCCTCCCTGCGACCTGGCGGGGCTTCCTCTCTCAGGTGGTGGACCGGGGACTGCAGAAATCGCTTGTGTTTGAGGATGACCTGCGTTTTGAGATCTTCTTCAAGAGACGCCTGATGAACCTCATGCGGGATGTGGAGCGGGAGGGCCTGGACTGGGACCTCATGTGAGTGGGGATCTGAGGGTGGGTTGAAGCTGGGGCCTGGGGCAAGGCCAGGACTTAGAGGTGGGGTTGGAGACAGGGTGAAGCTGGGGCCTGGGGACGGGTCATGGCTTAGAGGTGGGGCTTGAGGGTGGCGTGGAGCTGGAACCTAGGTACATGACCAGGGCTTAGAGGTGGGGCTGCGAGGCGGAGTGGAACTGGATCCTAGGGGTGTGGCCAGAGCGCTGAAGCTGAGCCTAGAGCCGTATGTCTGGGTGTGGTCAGGATGGTAGGCGTGGGGCGTGGCCAACTCTTGGAAATGTAGCAGGAGGATTCACGTGATCCCTGGGCCTGAGAGCACTGTCAGGGCTGTAGACTATATAGGGAAGGGCCTTAGAAGGATTACCCAGAACTCAAGGTACCTGGCCAGCAGCCTGCAGGCTTGGTCAGGGCTTAGAGATTTGACTGAGGCCTGTGGAAGTGGGTGTGGCTAAAATTTGACCGGGCAGCCTGTGGGCGAGGCTGAAGAGCATGGGGGTGTGGTTATGGAGGGCGTGGTCAGAGCTGGAGGTGTAGCCGAAGAGTGTGGGGCGTGGCCAGGGCGCCTGGGTCTTAGACAAGCCCTGGGATGGGAGTACCACCACCACGTTTCCAGCACTGGAGCCGTTCTTCTCTCCTATAGGTGGCCTGGTTTGTCCTCTCCTTTCCTCCATCTTTCTTTCCCTTCCAAGTGCAGTGCCCTAATCCACATTCTGGGAACACTGCCCCGTGTGAATAGTAACTGCACCCCTCCATTCCTGACTGCTCCCCACATCAGGGCATCTCACCCACCTCCACCCCCACTGCCCTCTGAACTCAGAGCAGCTTCAGCCTCAGAGAACGTCTGCGTGATCCTGCTCTCCCCAGCTCCAAAGCCTCCACGGCTCCCTCACACCCTTTGGAAAAACTCTAATTCCCATGACCCCCATGACCCCCAGACCCCTGGGCTCCTGCATTCGCTCCATCCAGTCACAGCGCTCCGCAAACATGCTGAGCGCGCTCCCATCCCAGGGCCTGGCGGGGTAACTAGATCCCTGGTTTTCTGGGCAAGCTCCCTCTGGAGGGCGGGAGGAGAGTGACAGGCCCCTTCCTGCACCCCAGCTACGTGGGCCGAAAGCGGATGCAGGTGGAGCACCCTGAGAAGGCTGTGCCTCGCGTGAGGAACCTGGTGGAGGCCGACTACTCCTACTGGACCTTGGCCTACGTGATCTCCCTGCAAGGCGCCCGCAAGCTGCTGGCTGCTGAGCCGCTCTCCAAGATGCTGCCTGTGGACGAGTTCCTGCCCGTCATGTTCGACAAGCACCCAGTGTGAGAGGGGCAGGCGGCTGCTGGGCTGGGGTCTCACAGTGGGTCTGTCCTGGGAGGGTGGGGACGTGAGACTCACAGACTCCGAGGAGATGTCTCTTCTTCTGCCTACTTCTCCCTCCATTCGCCAGATCTGTCTCCATTTGTATCCCCTGCACACTTACGTCTTAATCTATCCCCACTGACTTCTTCACCTCCAGTTTTTCCTCCAGCTGTCCCCTCCCCTGAAGCCATTGCTGCCCCTCACTCCCCTCCTCCTCCCCGCAGGTCCGAGTACAAGGCCCACTTCTCCCTCCGCAACCTGCATGCCTTCTCCGTGGAGCCGCTGCTCATCTACCCTACACACTACACAGGAGACGATGGCTATGTGAGTGACACTGAGACCTCAGTGGTATGGAACAACGAGCACGTCAAGACCGACTGGGACCGCGCCAAGTCCCAGAAGATGCGGGAGCAGCAGGCACTGAGCCGTGAGGCCAAGAACTCAGACGTGCTGCAGTCCCCACTGGACAGTGCTGCCCGGGATGAACTCTGAGGGGTGGCAGCCAGAAAGCCAAAGCAGCCATCGCTGGCCCAGGATCCAGGTGCTTACTGAGGACATCAGGGCCACCTCTGGACCCCTTGGCAGGCCACAGAGGGCTCTCGTGTGGGGTGGTGTCCAGCCAGCTCTTGCTAAGCAATCACGTGCACGCAGGCAGCATTAATGGAGTGCCTACTGCATGCCAGCAACAGGGCTTGGCCCTGGGGAACTGGGAGGAACCAAGCCCTCTTCATCTGTTCATGTGCCCAACACTTATTAAGTACCTGCTGTATCCCAGGTTCCCATGTTATGGCAGTGAATGAGGGATAATTATTCCCTCCATCAGCGATTGATTCAGTCATCAAGCAGTTACTGATCAGAGTAAGAATCAGGCACTACTGATACACATTCATTTTTAAAATTTATTCAAGGATTTCTTGAGTGCCTACTGTGTATTGGGTGCCATTCTAGGCTCTGGGATTTTTTTTTTTTTTTTTTTTTTTAAAGAGCAGAGTCTCACTCTGTCACCCAGGCTGGAGTGCGGTGGCGTGATGTTGGCTCGCTGCAGCCTATGCCTCCCAGGTTCCAGCAATTCTTGTTTCTCAGCCTCCCAAGTAGCTGGGACTACAGGTGTGCGCCATCACTTCTGGCTAATTTTTGTATTTTTGGTAGAGACGGGGTTTCACCATGTTGGCCAGACTGGTCTCGAACTCCTGACCTCAAGTGATCCACCCGCCTCGGCCACCCAAAGTGCTGGGATTACAGGCATGATTCACTGCGCCCAGCCCAGGCTCTGGGAATATTGAGATAAATAAGATGCTTCTATCCATTTATTCAAGCACATATTGATTACCTACTGTGTGCCTGGCACTCGTGTCACAAAGATAAGTTCTTGATTCGGTACACTTAGCACCTGCTGTGTGCAGCGAGCTGAGCTGTGGGATGGGAATGGGAGTGAACAAGGTACTTTTCACGTTTTTCCTTTTTCCCCTCACTGCTAGATGGTGTGGGACCTTCTCTTTAGTTGGCTTCTTTTCCACACACCTCAAGAGCACTGACTGTGTGCTGGGCACTAGTGATACAAAAGAGGATGACAGTTGTTCAATCTGCATTTTGCACTGTGCCAAGTGCTAGGGCACAGAGATGAACAAGAGGGGTTCCTTCACTTCATGCCACAAGCATTACTGAGCACCTGTGTGCCAGGCCTCACAGACTCCCAGTTGGGTTGAAGGATGGTTGACTGAGTTTGATTCTTCCTGTGCCCATGGTCATCTGAGCTGTGTGCAGACAACATGCCCCGACCACCCAAGAGGGAGGGCAGTTCTTCCCCCACCAGGGGCAACCACAGGTCCTGGTGGCCCCACACCACATGTCAGCCCCCCTGGAGGGGGCGCCAGTTGGAGACGGGGACTGGGTGTCCCTGGCCCAACCCCGGTCCCCTGTGCTTTACCTCCCTGCCCTTGTGTCTCAGGTGTGGTCCCTGCCTGCTTGATGAAGTTGCTGTGTTCAAGCCTTTGGTGGGATCATGTGTTTGGGGGCTTTTTGGGGGCCCAGCTGCACTGGGGCACCGCCTGTGGCCTGGGCAGGACATTTCCCAGCAAGGGCCGGAGGAGTTGCCATGCCTTCAGCCTGAATCGAATGTCAGAACCAGCCAGCGGTGCTTCACCCTCTTGGGGATAACTTGCTTATTTTTTTAATAAATGTTCCTGGTTGGTTTTCACAGAAGTCTGTGGGGTTTTGCTTGGCACCAAAACACTGCCCACATTCCCCACCCCTGACTGCCCAACAAGATTTGGGAGGAAACCAGGGCAGGTGCAGTAGGGAAGCTGTCTAGTGGGGCCTGGCATGGTGGCTCGTGCCTGTAATCCCGGCACTTTGGGAGGCCAAGGTGGGCAGATCACTTGAGGTCAGGAATTCAAGACCAGCTTGGCCAACATGGTGAAACCCCCTCTCTACTAGAAGTACAAAAATTAGCCTAGTGTAGTGGGGGGTGCCTGTAATCCTAGCTACTTGGGAGGCTGAGGCAGGAGAATCGCTTGAACCCGGGAGGTGGAGGTTGCAGTGAGCTGAGATCTTGCCACTGCACTCCAACCTGGGCAACAGAATGAGACCCCATCTCAAAAAAAAGGATTAGGCTAGGTGAAGTGGCTTGCTCCTATAATCCCAATGCTTTGGGAGGCTGAGGAGGCGAGAGGATTGCTTGAGGTCAGGAGCTCAAGACCAGCTTGGGCAACAGGGTGAGACCCTCGTCTCTACAAAAAAATTGAGAAATTAATTGGACATGGTAGGGCACACCTGTAATCTGGCTACTCATACTCAGGAGGCTGAAACAGGAGTATCTCTTGAGTCTAGGAGGTTGAGGCTGCAGTGAGCCATGATCACACCACTGCACTCCAGCCTGGGCAACAGAGCAAGACCCTGTTTCTATAAAACAAACAAAACCAGAAAACTTCCCTGAAATAGCCCAGGGACAGGTGGCCAACTTCATTCTATCTTGGACCAACCACAGGATCGTCGCAGATGACTTCAGATGAGGAGAGGGGCTGTCATTTTTTGGGTCCCCCGAAACAGACCCCAAGATGAGGATTGAAGGGCACTTACGTTATCAGTGACCCCAGGAACTTGCCATGGGCCAGTAGGGAAGTGAGACAAGAAGGGAAAGAGCAGTCCCAACCCAGGGAGAGAGGGCTGGGCGTTGCAACATGCCCAATCGCATTTGGATTTTCTGGGTCAAATGCTTATAAATCCTCAGGATTGTTACATCCTGAGGGTATGCAAGAATATACCCGAGACTTTTATAAACTAATACAGGCCAGGTACCGTGGCTCACACCTGTAATCCCAGCACTTTGGGAGGCCGAGGCTGGCGGATCACGAGGTCAGGAGTTCGAGACCAGCCTGACCATTTTGGTGAACCCCCCCCCCCCCGTCTCTGCTAAAAATGTAAAAAAATTAGCCAGGCATGGTGGTGAGCGCCTGTAGTCCTGGCTACTCAGAGGCTGAGGCAGAAGAATCACTTGAACCTGGGAGGTGGAGGTTGCAGTGAGCCAAGATCGCGCCACTGCACTCCAGCCTGGGCAACAGAGCAACACCCTGTCTCAAAAAACAAAACACAACAACAACAAAAAAACCTAACACAGATGGTGTGCAATCAGTGTGGAAAAAATCAGAACCTACAGCTAAGCAAACTGACAAAGCAAGAAGTAAATCCCCATTTTTTTTTTTTTTTTTTGAGACGGAGTCTCGCTCTGTTGCCTGGACTGGAGTGCAGTGGCCGGATCTCAGCTCACTGCAAGCTCCGCCTCCCGGGTTCACGCCATTCTCCTGCCTCAGCCTCCCGAGTAGCTGGGACTACAGGCACCCGCCACCTCGCCCGGCTAGTTTTTTGTATTTTTTAGTAGAGACGGGGTTTCACCGTGTTAGCCAGGATGGTCTCGATCTCCTGACCTCGTGATCCGCCCGTCTCGGCCTCCCAAAGTGGTGGGATTACAGGCTTGAGCCACCGCGCCCGGCCCACAACTAACATTTTCAAAAACTTTCCAGCCTTCCTCATTTGCATGGTATAAATATAGATGCATTGAAAAAAAAGGTGGTCCATGTTACAGAAACTGCTGCAACCTGCCTTTTTATTTTTTATGGAACGCATTTTTATTTCCTAAGCATGGGATCAAACTGTACCTAATTTTAAAAAACAACTTTTATTTTTAAATTTAACAACTATTGTGGACATCCTTTCCAAAATGGGGTTAACATCTACCAGCTCTTTTTGTATTGTTATAGAAAATATTCCCTGTTGTTTCCTGCAGTGAATAGCATTATACAATACATCTTTCCTACTGGATTTTTTGTTTTTTTGTGGTTTGTTTGTTTTGTTTTTTGAGACGGAGTCATACTCTGTCACCCAGGCTGGAGTGCAGTGGTGCGATCTTGGCTGACTGCAACCTCTGCCTGCCTGGTTCAAGTGATTCTCCTGCCTCAGCCTCCTGAGTAATGGATTACAGGCGCCTGCCATCACACCTGGCTAATTTTTGTATTTTTAGTAGAGATGAGGTTTCACCATGTTGGCCCGGCTGGTCTTGAACTCATGACCACAAGTGATCCACCTGTGTTGGTTCCCAAAGTGCTGGGATTACAGGCGTTAGCCTCGGCTCCTGGTTTCCTACTGGATTTTAAAATTTCAATTGGGTAAATCGAGACAAGTGGGATTGCTGAGTCAACTGGGATGTGCACTTCAAGTTTCAGTAGAGGCTACCATATTTCTTTTTCTTGTTGAATCCTAGCTATTCATCATCTATTGGCCAGAGTGAATTATCCATGTTTATTAAACGGTCCCTTCTGTGAAACATTTTTTTTTCTTTGAGGCAGCATCTCACGCTGTCACCCAGGCTGGAGTGTAGTGGCATGATCTCGGCTCACTGCAACCTCCACCCCCAACCTGGGTTCAAACAATTCTCCTGCCTCAGCCTCCCCAGTAGCTGGGATTACAGACACCTGCCACAATGCCCGGCTAGTTTTTGTACTTTTAGTAGAAACAGGGTTTCACCATGTTGGCCAGGCTGGTCTCAAACTCCTGACCTCAGGTGTTCCTCCCGCTTCGGCCTCCCAAAGTGCTGGGATTACAGGCATCAGCCACCGCACCCGGCCCCTTCTGTGAAACATTTTTTTCTCATGTTTTGCAGGGAAGTTATTTAACCCCGTGAGTCTTATTTAACCCCGTGAGTCTCAACCAGGGGCAATTTTGTTCTTCTGGGAACATTTGGCAGGATGTTTGTCCCCTAAACATCCTACACAATGCTAACACCATCCTACATTGTACATCCTATGCAGTAGGATGCAGCTAAATATCCTACAATGGACAGGTCACCCCACCATACAGAATGTTCCAGTCCAGAATGTTCATAGTGCTGAGATTGAGAATTCCGGTACCTGGCCAGGTATGGTGGCTCATGCTTATCCCAGCACTTTGGGAGGTTGAGGCAGGCAGATCACTTGACCGCAAGAGTTTGAGACTAGCCTGGGGAAAACCCTGTCTCTACAAAAAAAATAGAAAAACTTAGCCGTGTGTGGTGTCACGTGTCTGTGGCCCCAGCCTCAGGAGGCTGAAATAGGAGGACTGCTGGAGCCCAGGAGGTCGAGGCCGCAGTGAGCAGTGATTGTGCCACTGCACTCCAGCCTGGGCTACAGAGTGAGACCGTGTCAAAAAAATCAAAAATAAAAAAAAAGAATCCCTGTACCCTATTCCTTTCAGCCTCTTGGGGACATGAGTCCTTAGAAAGGTCTCCTCTGTGGCACGAAAGTGAAGCTTCCTTTTCTATGAAATGTATCTGAATAAAGCATAGATTTGCAGGCGCTGCTCACAGACTAAAGGGTTAGAATTTGGAGGCAGCCAGGCGCGGTGGCTCCCA
The DNA here is from genome assembly GCF_001698545.2 of Rhinopithecus bieti. Taxonomy (NCBI): domain Eukaryota; kingdom Metazoa; phylum Chordata; class Mammalia; order Primates; family Cercopithecidae; genus Rhinopithecus; species Rhinopithecus bieti. The sequence continues at coordinate 6,708,164 of NW_016806979.1, read as the reverse complement.
ACCGTAATCCCAGCACTTTGGGAGGCCGAGGCAGGCGGATCACCTGAGGTCAGGAGTTCGAGACCATCCTGGCTATCATGGTGAAACCCCGTCTCTAGTAAAAATACAAAACAATTAGCCGGGCATGGTGGCGCATGCCTGTAACCCCAGCTACTCTGGAGGCTGAGGCAGGAGAATCGCTTGAACCCGGGAGGTGGAGGTTGCAGTGAGCTAAGATCGCACCACTGCCCTCCAGCCTGAGCAACAAAGAGCAAAACTCCATCTCAAAACAAACAAACAAAACTAACTTGGAGGTGGTGCCTGGGAACTGAATTTTATTTTGAAGGCCCCCACACAGTTACCTAACTCTGGTGTTGCCTTTGACCTCCGCACCTTCAGGAGACCCTCATACTTCCTTCTGGAGCTTTCTAAATACACACACACACACACACACACACACACAATGTGTACTTCTTGACTTTGTAAAATTTAATTTAATTTTTTTTTTTTTTGAGACAGAGTCTCGCTCTGTCGCCCAGGCTGGAGTGCAGTGGCGCAATCTCGGCTCACTGCAAGCTCTGCCTCCCGGGTTCACGCCATTCTTCTGCCTCAGCCTCCCGAGTAGCTGGGACTACAGGCACCCGCCACCACACCAGGCTAATTTTGTTTTTGTATTTTTAGTAGAGACGGGGTTTCACCGTGATAGCCAGGATGGTCTCAATCTCCTGACCTCGTGATCCGCCCGCCTTGACCTCCCAAAGTGCTGAGATTACAGGCATGAGCCACCGCACCCGGCCGTCTTTGTAAAATTTTTATTATTATTTCTGAGACAGGGTCTCCTTCTGTTGCCTAGGCTGGAGTGCAATGGTGCAATCACACTTCACTGCATGCAGCCTCAACCTCCCAGGCTCAAGTGATCTTCCCACCTCAGCCTCTTAAGTAACCAGGACTACAGATATGAGCCACTATGCCGAGCTAATTTTTTATTTTTTGTAGAGATGGGGTTCTTGCTATGTTGCTGGTCTTGAGCTCCTGGGCTCCAGCAATCCTCCCCGCTTGGCTTATCAAAATGCTGGGATTACAGGCATGAGTCACTGCACCTGGTACCTTTATTTTATGAATGCTGTTTTTAATTATGAAGTGATTGTTATTCATGGGAACACCCTTCAGTTGGTCCACTGGCTATTACATTAGTTCCCTGTTGCTGCTCTAACACATTTCCACAAACTTGGTCGCTCAAAACAACATCAATGAATTAGCGTATGGTTTTGAAGGCCAGAATTCTGACAGTTTCACTGGGCTAATGTCAAATCAAGCTGAGGCCGGGTGCGGTGGCTCACGCCTGTAATCCCACACTTTGGAAGGCCAAGGTGGGTGGGTCACTTGAGGTCAGCAGTTCGAGACCAGCCTGGCCAACATGGCGAAATCCCATCTCTACTGAAAATACAAAAATTAGCTGCACATGGTGGCGCACACTGTCATCCCAGCTACTCGGGAGGCTGAGGCAGGAGAATTGCTTGAACCCGGGAGGCGGAGGTTGCAATGAGCTGAGATGGGGGCCACTGCACTCCAGCCTGGGCAACGGAACAAGACTCTCTCTTTCAAAAAAAAAAAAAAAAAAAAAAATCAAGCCGGGTGCAGTGACACACACCTGTAATCCCAGCTACCCTGTAATCCCAGCTACTCGGGAGACCGAGGCAGGAGAATCGCTTGAGCCCAGGAGTTCAAGATCAGTCTGGGTAACAGTGAGGCTCCCGTCTCTAAAAACAAATAAGTAAAAATAAATTCAAGTCAGCAGGATTGGTTTCCTCTTCTTTTTTTTTTTTTTTTTTGAGACGGAGTCTCACTGTGTTGCCCAGGCTGGAGTGCAGTGGCCGGATCTCAGCTCACTGCAAGCTCCACCTCCCGGGTTTACGCCATCCTCCTGCCTCAGCCTCCGGAGTAGCTGGGACTACAGGCGTCCGCCACCTCGCCCGGCTAGATTTTGTATTTTTTAGTAGAGATGGGGTTTCACCATGTTAGCCAGGATGGTCTCGATCTCCTGACCTCGTGATCCGCCTGTCTCAGCCTCCCAAAGTGCTGGGATTACAGGCTTGAGCCACCGCGCCCAGCCAGGATTGGTTTCTTCTGGAGGATCTGGGGGGAATCTCTCTCTTTGTCTTTTCTGGCTTCTGAAACCCACTGGCATCTTTTTTTTTTTTTTTTTTTTTTTTTTGAGATCGAGTCTAGCTCTGTCACCCAGGCTGGGGCTGGAGTGCAGTGGCACGATCTCAGCTCACTGCAACCTCTGCTTCCCAGGTTCAAGTGATTGTCATGCCTCAGCCTCCTGAGTAGCTGGGATTACAGGCGCCCACCACCGTGCCTGGCTAATTTGTGTATTTTTAGTAGGGACGGGGTTTCACTATTTTAGCCATGCCGGTCTTGAACTCCTGACCTCAGGTGATCTTCCCACTTTGGCCTCCCAAAGTGCTGGGATTACCAGCATGAGCCACCGCACCCCATCCCCACTGGCATTTTTTTTTTAATGCTTTAAACAATTTATTTTTTTAGAATTCAAAAGCAAACTCTGGATCTTGAGCTTAACTGTAATGGAATATATTACGTTCCATTTATTTTTGTAAATTATTTTATTTCTTCCTTGATGATTTAGAGGGACTATCTTCAAGCCAGTACAAATATTTCATACATAATAACTGGCCAATTTCTAACCAATTGAGTAATTTGTTGCATAAAAAGCTACCTCACATCTTTCAGCAAGAAATACATTAAATTTGAATAGTGAAGACATTATATAATGAATTAGGACACAATTAAAATTTGCTTTAAATATTTCTTTGGGGGGAGAACACCACACTTCTACTCAATGAAGAGAAACTTTTTCATAGTCCAGAGGCATTTTATTTAATTTAATTTATTTATTTATTTGTTTTTGAGACGGAATATCGCTGTGTCAACCAGGCTGGAGTGCAATGGCACAATCTTGGCTCACTGCAAGCTCTACCTCCCAGGTTCAAGCACTGCTTCGGCCTCAGCCTCCTGAGTAGCTGAGACTGCAGGCCACCATGCCGGGCTCATTTTTGTACTTTTAGTAGAGACAGGGTGTTACCATATTGGTCAGGCTGGTCTCGAACTCCTGACCTTGTGATATGCCTGCCTCGGCCTCCCAAAGTGCTGGGATTACAGACGTGAGCCACCCCGCCTGGCCTTTTATTTATTTATTTATTTTAACTCCTATTATGTCATGAATTCATAGGGAAGAGTTTCGAGCAGCTCAGGCTCCTTCCGACTGGCTTTCACGCCGTGCGCTTCTCTGGGTGGAGCAGGCTGGCGCTTCAGTTGAACCCAGGTACCTCGGTCTTTGCTTTCTTTCTTTTTCTGATCGTTTTCCTTCATGCGTTTCAGGAAGCTGTCTCGGCTCTTTGAGAGTGTTTAATGTGCTCAATACGCACATTAATTCTCTTGGCAAGAATCTTGCCCTTAACTTGTTTGTTTACAATGCCAACAGCATGGTGGGGAACACTGTAGACTCCTCCAGTTTTGCCACAGTAACACTTGCGGGGCATTCCTTTTTGAATATCACCCACTCTCTTGATGTCTACAGTATCACCTTTCTTATAGATTCACATATACATGGCCTAAGGAACAACTTCATGTTTTCTTGTTTTGTGTGTGTCTTTTTTTTTTTTTGAGGCAGAGTCTCGTTCTGTCGCCCCTGCTGGAGTGCAGTGGCCGGATCTCAGCTCACTGCAAGCCCCGCCTCCCGGGTTTACGCCATTCTCCTGCCTCAGCAGGCGCCCGCCACCTCGCCCGGCTAGTTTTTTGTATTTTTTTTAGTAGAGACGGGGTTTCACCGTGTTAGCCAGGATGGTCTCGATCTCCTGACCTCGTGATCCGCCCGTCTCGGCCTCCCAAAGTGCTGGGATTACAGGTTCGAGCCACCGCACCCGGCCAACTTCATGTTTTCTAAAAAGCCTAGAGAACATATATCAGGTGCCTCTCCTTTCCCTTTGTGTTTGTCATCTGGGCAAATTACTGGAAGACGGCGGTTCCGGCCGAAAGGCCCCACTGGTATCGTTTGCTTGTGGTCCCTTCTCGTGTCAATCCGAGCCACTCCAATCCCTTCAATTCTGTGTATTCACCTAACCTTCTTGCCTCCCTCTTCTAAGGACACTTGTGATTACATTTAAAGCCCATTCAGATGATCCAGGATAATCTCTCCATAATCTCAAAATCCTTGACTTAATCGTATCTGCAGGGCTGCGCATGATGGCACGGGCCTGTAGTCCCAGCTATGAGAGAGGTTGTGGTGGGCAGTAGGATTGCTTGAGCCCAGGAGTTCGAGGCCGCAGTGAGCTATGATTGCACCACTGCACTCTAGCCTGGGCAGCAGAGCAAGATCCTGCCAAAAAAAAAAAAAAAAAAGAATAATCACATCTGCATCTGCAAAGTTCCTTTTGCCATTTAAACTAACATCCATAGGGCCAGACGCGGTGGCTCAAGCCTGTAATCCCAGCACTTTGGGAGGCCAAGGCGGGTGGAACACCTGAGGTCAAGTGTTGAAGATCAGCCTGACCAACATGGTAAAACCCCGTCTCTACTAAAAATATAAAAATTAGCTGGGCAAGGTGGCAGGCGCCTATAATCCCAGCTACTTGGGAGGCTGAGGTAGGAGAATCACTTGCGCCCAGGAGGCAGAGTTTGCAGTGATCTGAGATGGCGTCATTGCACTCCAGCCTGGGCAACCAGAGCTAAATTCCATCTCAAATAAATAAAGTAACATCCACAGGTTCTGAGCAACACACGTAGATATTTCTGGGGGGACATTATTCAGCCTACTGCTACAGTATCCTTTGGAGGGGCTGCCATTGTGTCTGACTCTATGGATGTATCAGTCATGTGATACATAGTGACGTATCATAGTACAGTGTATCAGTCATGGATCAAGGTGGGAAAACAGAAACCACTTGAGGTCTTTCAACAGAAAGGGGTTTGATACACGAAATTCACAATGACTCAATGCTGCCATTGCAGCCTGAAAAACAACCACAGGCAATACATAAATGAATGAGCTTGGCTGTGTGCCAATAAAACTTTATTTGCAAAAACCAGAGTTGGGTCAGATTTGGCCCAGGGGCTAAAGTTTGCCACCTCTGGGTACAAAGGATCAGGACTGAGTCTGGTTTTACAGAGACGACCTTGAAGAAGTGGCTTTCCAAAGCTCCCCGAGGTTGTCACTGAACAAGGGAATGCTGAAACCCCAACTGGTTCCACATCTGGCTGCTGGCAGAGTGAAGGGGAAGGAAAACCAAGACAACTCTGGTCCCTTTTGTTTTCCATACTTGAACTTGGGTGGACACCTTGGGTGTGCCCAGCTGCAGGGAGACCTGTGCGTGTAGCTGGGGCTTTGGAATGGGGTGGGACAGGGGCAGATGCTGATGTCAACCTGCCATGAATGGTTTATTAGCATATGTTACAATGATGATAGGGACGACGGTGTAACTGTAGGGTGCATAATCACAGTCATCATTACGTGTAATTGCAGGATTTGGAGCAGAGTAATTATCATGCAATATAACCAATTATATAATGAAATGTAATCTCAGACAGATCATCAAGGACATAACTGTGTTACACCCTGCAGGAAATGGAATATGCCTCTTTTTGAAGTTCCCAGGAGGTTCTGCCAGGTTGGCTGGTGGAGGGAGAAGAAGGCAAGAGCCAAATGGGGTTAGGATGAGAGGGTGATTGGGGTGGGGGTGTTTCAGGTGAGAGTGAAGGATAGTGATGGGCATGAGAATAGTGTAGGAGTTTAGTCTGAGGTTGAGAGAAGTGAGGAGAAGCAGGGGAAAAAGTTGAAGAACAATGGGGTCAGTTCAGGGATTAGCAAACTGTGGATGAGGGCCAAATCTGACATCGGACTTTTTTTTTTTTGAGACGGAGTCTCACTCTGTTGCCCAGGCTGGAGTACAGTGGCGCAATCTCGGCTCACTGCAAGCTCCCCCTCCCTGGGTTCACGCCATTCTCCTGCCTCAGCCTCCCTAGTAGCTGGGACTACAGGCGCCTGCTGCCATGCCTGGCTAATTTTTTGTATTTTTAGTAGCGACGAGGTTTCACTGTGTTAGCCAGGATGGTCTCGATCTCCTGACCTTGTGATCCACCTGCTCGGCCTCGACCAAAGTGCTGGGATACAGGCGGTGAGCACCCGCCCGGCCCTTTTTTTTTTTTTTTTTTTTTTTTTGAGACCAGAGTTTCACTCTTTGTCCACACCAGGCTGGAGTGCAATGGTGCGATCTCAGCTCACTGCACCTCTGCCTCCCGGGTTCAAGCGATTCTCCTGCCTCAGCCTCCGGAGTAGCTGGATTACAGGCCATGTGGCCACCACACCTGGCTAGTTTTTGTATTTTTAGTAAAGATGGGTGTTTCACCATGTGCCAGGATGGTCCCTCAAAACTCCTGACCTCAGGTGATCCATCTGCCTAGGCCTCCCAAAGGCTGGGAATTACAGGCGTGAGCCATTGTCAACCCAAGCCTTTTTTTTTTTTTTTTTTTTTTTTTTTTTTGCGATGGGGTCCTCTCTCTGTCACCAGGCTGGAGTGCAGTGGTTGATCTCAACTCACTAACAACTTCCGCTCCTGGGTTTCAAGCCATTTTTGGCACCACCTCAGCCTCCCAAGTAGCTGGGATTACAGGCATGCTGCCACCATGCTTGGCTAATGTATTTTTAGCAGAGACGGAGTTTCATCATGTTTGGTGATTCCCGAAGTGCTGGGATTACAGGCATGAGCCACTGCACTCAGCTCCCCCAAATTTTTTAAAAACAAGTCAGATTTGAGGCTGGGCACCGTGGCTCATGCTTGTAATCCCAGCACTTTGGGAGGCCGAGGCGGGTGGATCACCTGAGGTCAGGAGTTCAAAACCAGCCTGGCCAACATGGCAAAATCCTGCCTCTAATAAAAGTACAGAAATTAGCTGGGTGTGGTGGCATATGCCTGTAACCACAGGTTCTCGGGAGGCTGAGGCAGGAGACTCACTTGAACCCAGGAGGTGGAGGTTGCGGTGAATGGAGATCATGCCACTGCGCTCCAGCCTGGGTGATAGAAGGAGTCTCCCTCTCAAAGCAAGCAAGCAAACAAAACAAACAAACAAAACTGGAGGAAGGGAGGGGGAAACAAAGAACAAAGGTGACTAAGATGGCGCACTTCCGGGTTCTTCATCACCAACTTTTCCCGCACGCAAAAATGTAGCCGGTCGGGAAGGTGCAGATCAATCGAGCATGTGCCAGGTGACATCAATCCGAAGAGACGGAGATTTACCTGGTCGCACCTACAGAACGCCCCCCGACACGCCCGTGTCCCGCCTATTGCCCTCCCACTCCCAGAAAAGCCGCCCCCAGCAGGCGCGTGGCGCAAACTTCCTCGGCCCCTCCTCATACGCGGGACCCAGGAACCTTGTCCGAGAATGCCCAAGCGACTTGGCCTCCGCAGCCGGAGACCGGTGAACCTCGCTTCCTCTTTCTTGACATTGGCTACGTAATAAAGTTTCCTTTTTATCTTGCCTACTTGCCTTTTCCTCTGGCGCCGGCTCTGGTGGTTGCATTAAAACAAATCAAAAACCCCAAAAATTATTTGGCTGAACAAGAATCTGGAAAAAAAAATTTTAAATTGAGGTAAGATTCAGACAACATAAAATTAACTATATTAAAACGTCCAATTTGGTGGCATTTAGCACATTCGCAATATTGCACGACTATCACCTTTATCAAGTTCCAGAACATTTTCATCCCCCTCAAAGGTGATCTCGTTTCTATCAGCAGTCACTCCCCACTCCCTCTCCCCCAGCCCCTGGCACCACCAATCTGCTTCCTGTCTCTATGTGTTCCCAGAAAGGGGTCCCGATCAAGACCCCAAGAGAGGGATGTTGGATCTCATGCAAGAAAGAATTCAGGGCGAGTCCGTAGAGTAAGTGAAAGCAAGTTTATTAGGAAAGTAAAGGAATAAAGAATGGCTACTCCAGGCTGGGCGCGGTGGCTCACACTTGTAATCCCAGCACTTTGGGAGGCTGAGGCAGGCGGATCATAAGTTCAGGAGATGGAGACCATCCTGGCTAACAAGGTGAAATCCTGTCTCTACTGAAAATACAAACAATTAGCCGGGCGTGGTGGTGGGCACCTGCAGTCCCAGCTATTTGGAAGGCTGAGGCAGAATGGCATGAACCCAGGAGGCGGAGCTTGCAGTGAGCTGAGATTGCGCCACTGCACTCCAGCCTAGGCGACAGAGCGAGACTCCGTCTCAAAAAAAAAAAAAAAAAAAGGCTACTCCATAGAGCCATTAGAGTGACTGATGCGGATCTATTTGCCCCTCACTACAAAAGGGTCCCAAGTCTTTGATCCTGTATCCTTCAGTGTGTGGGACCCATTGTGTTACCCATGGGCTTGGGGACTGAGGCTCAGGGCTGCTTGCTGGGAAATGTAACCCCTTTGTCCCAGAAAGGTAGAAGGAGTGGAGAATGGTCATCCAGGCCTAATGTAAAGTTTCTGCAACCCAACCCAATTCCCAGACTCATTTTGGTCATGATCAATACAGGGGTCAGCCCTGAGGGCTGCTGCTTGCCCATTGTTATGGTTATTTCTTGATGATATCCAAAACAAAGTGTGGATTATTCATGCCTCCCCTTTTTAGACCAAATAGGGTAACTTCCTGACATTGCCATGGTATTTGTAAACTGTCATGGTGATGGGGGGAGTGTAGCAGCGAGGACAACCAGAGGTCACTCTTGTCGCCATTCTTGGTTTTGGTGGCTTTGGGCCAGCTTCTTTTGTTGTTGTTGTTGTTGAGACGGAGTCTCGCTCTGTCGCCCAGGCTAGAGTGCAGTGGCGCGATCTCCGCTCACTGCAAGCTCCGCCACCTGGGTTCACACCATTCTCCTGCCTCAGCCTCCTGAGTAGCTGGTGGGACCACAGGCGCCTGCCACCACGCCCGGCTAATTTGTGTGTGTGTGTGTTTTTTAGTAGAGATGGGGTTTCACCATGTTAGCCAGTATGGTCTCGATCTCCTGACCTTGTGATCTGCCAGCCTCGGCCTCCCAAAGTGCCGGGATTACAGGCATGAGCCACTGCGCCCAGCCAGGCCGGCTTCTTTACTTCAACCTGTTTTATCAGCAAGGTCATTATCTTGTGCCGACCCCCATCTCATCCTGTGGCTGAGAAGGCCTTGACTGTCTGGGAATGCAGCCTAGTAGGTCTCAGCCTCATTTTATCCAGCCGCTAGGCAAGATGGAGTTGCTGTGGTTCAAACGCCTCTGATTTACGGATTTGCCTGTTCTAGACATTTCATGTCAATGGAATCTCACACTATGTGGCCTTTGTGTCTGGCTTCTCTCACTCAGCATGATGGTTTTGGGGTTCAGTCGTGTTGTAGCATGGATCAATGGATCAGTGCTTCCTTCCTTTTTTTTTTTTTTTTTTTTTTTGAGACGGAGTTTCACTCTTGTCGCCCAGGCTGGAGTGCAACGGCAGAACCTTGGCTCACTGTAACCTCTGCCAAATGATTTGATCTTGTGTCCTTCAATGTGTGCAACCCATCGTGTTACCCATGGGGCTTGGGGACTGGGGCTCAAGACTGCTTGCTGGGAAATGTACCTCTGGTTCCTTTGGTTCTCAAAGGCCTGGAGTAGCCACTCTTTATTCCTTTACTTTCCTAATAAACTTGCTTTCACTTACTCTATGGACTCGTCCTGAATTCTTTCTTGCACAAGATCTAACATCTCTCTCTTGGAGTCTTGATCGGGACCCCTTTCTGGGAACACATAGAGACAGGAAGCAGGAAGCACCAAAACCAAATGATTCTCCAGCCTCAGCCTCCCGAGTAGCCAGGATTACAGGCGCCTGCCACCATGCCCGGCTAATTTTGTATTTTTAGTAGAGACAGGGTTTCACCATGTTGGCCAGTCTAGTGTCGAACTCCTGATTTCAGGTGATCCGCTCGCCTCAGCCTCCCAAAGTGCTAGAATTACAGGCGTGAGCCACCACGCCCAGCCGCTTCCTTCCTTTTTATGACTGAATCATATTCATTGTATGAATAGACCACATGTTATGTTTATTCATTCATTTGTTGGTAGCCACTTGAGTTTTTTCCACCTTTTGGCTATTGTGAATAGTGCTGTTCTGAACACGCATGTCCAAAGGTTTGAGTATATCTGCTTGATTTTCTAAATAAAGTTTTATTGGCATGCAATCACGCCCATCATTTGCATGTTGTCATGGCTACAATGGCCGAGTTGGTTGCAACAGAGACAGCATGGCACGCACAGCAAATCTATTTACTAGCTCGCCCTTTACAGAAAATTTTGTTGACCCCTGTGTTGATCGTAACCAAAATGAGTCTGGGAATTGGGTTGGGTTGCAGAAACTTTACATTAAGCCCGAATGACCATTCTCCACTCCTTCTACCTTTCTGGAACAAAGGGGTTACATTTCCCAGCAAGCAGTCTTGAGCCTCAGTTCCCAAGCCCTATGGGTAACACGATGGGTCCCACCCACTAAAGGACACAAGATCAAAGACTTGGAAGCTTTTTGTAGCGAGGGGCAAATAGATCCACATCAGTCACAGCGCGTAGCCTATGCACTTTGGTACAGGAACAGCTCGGTCTCTAAGCCCTGCAGGCTGGTTCATGCAGCAAAAACGAGCAGGGGCACTCAAAGACCAGCAGGCTGCCTCTGCGGACACGATGCAGACAGCGGTGGTTTGTCCCGTTTTCCCAGCTATATGCTGTTCTTCTTTGAGAAGATACCACACCCCCACGTGCAAGTTTCTCAGAGGGGAAGAAGTCCCTCAGAAGCAGGATTGTTGTGTGCTGGATAACTCCTGGTGTAAGCCACTTTCTGGCCCCAGTTTTAGTCCTGTTGGCTGTTACTTGCAAACAAAAGCACTCACTGAACCCACTCCTGGTGGTGGATCCCGCAGCCCCTGTCCTGTCCACTCAAATGTAGAAATAACCCTAGACATTAGGAGGTGAATTGCGGAATTTACCGAGGAAACTGGGCTGAATCAGATTCCATTTCTGCTTCCTTGTGGGATGGGGACTCAAAACAGAAATTAAATTCAGCTGTTGGAAAATGGAGTTTCATTCATCGCACATTTGAGTTTATGAAATGAGATTCCCAGCTGGTACATTTAAAACAGACATGGCCAAGCACAGTGGCACACGCCTGTAATCTCAGCACTTTGGAGGGCTGAGGTGAGAAGATAGCCTAAAGCCAGGAGTTCAAGACCAGTCTGGGCAACATGGCGACATCCTGTCTCTACAAAAAGTACAAAAATTAGCCAGGTGTGGTGGCACACACTACTTAGCAGGCTGAGGTGGGAGGATCGCCTGAGTCTGGGAGGTCGAGGATGCAATGGGTTGAGATTGTGACATCGAACTCCATCCTGAGTGACAGAGCAAGGCCCTGTCTCAAAAACAGACAAACAAGAAAATCCCAAAAAAACCAACAAAACCAAACAAGCATGGGGATGTGGGTTGAATCAACGGCATGTATTCCTAGCATTTGTATCTTAACTTCCTTAAGGGCAACAGATGGCCAGGCACGGTGGCTCACGCCTGTAATCCCAGCACTTTGGGAGGTTGAGGGGGTGGATCACCTGAGGTTGGGAGTTCGAGACCAGCCTGGCCGACATGGTGATATCCTGTCTCTACTAAAAATAGAAAAATTAGCCCGGCAAGGTGGCGAGCGCCTGCAATCCCAGCTACTCAGGAGGCTGAGGCAGGAGAATCATTTGAATCTGGGAGGCAGAGGCTGCAGTGAGCCGAGACTGTGCCACTGCACTCCAGCCTGGGCAACAGAGACTCCATCTCAAGGAAAAAAAAAAAAAAAAAAAAAAGAGCAATGGTTGTAAATGTTCAAATCCCAGCTCCATCTCTTCCTGGCTGTGTGATCTGAGCAAGATCTCATCTCTCCGTACTTCAGTTTCCTTCTCTGTAAAATGGGGATGACTCAGGCCGGGCGCGGTGGCTCAAGCCTGTAATTCCAGCACTTTGGGAGGCCGAGACGGGCGGATCACGAGGTCAGGAGATCGAGACCATCCTGGCTAACACGGTGAAACCCCGTCTCTACTAAAAAATACAAAAAACTAGCTGGGCGAGGTGGCGGGCGCCTGTAGTCCCAGCTACTCGGGAGGCTGAGGCAGGAGAATGGCGTGAACCCGGGAGACGGAGCGTGCAGTGAGCTGAGATCCGGCCACTGCACTCCAGCCTGGGCGACAGAGCGAGACTCCGTCTCAAAAACAAACAAACAAACAAAAAATGGGGATGACTCCAGTCGTGGATGAGCCACATTCACTGGCAAGCAGTGTGTTCTACTGAGTCTGCGTCTAGTAGGTGCTGAATGTACGTGAGAGTTTTTGTTGTTGTTGTTTGTTTGTTTTTGCTGATAAAGGAATACGAGGAGGCAACCACGTGTCGGAGGCTGTGTGTGGTTTTCTTTTTTTAATGTCTGCTGTTAATAAAATATTTTACAGAGACCAAAAGTCAGAATAGTGCAAAACATCTCAACACCATGCATTCATGACCACTTCTCGTTTGTGTTAAACATTTGTTCCAAGTCACGTATTTACAGAGAAATGAAGGCATCTGTGCAGACACCGGACCGACGGGGTGGAATCCAAACAAAACAAAAAACAAACAACGTTTTGATTTCACATCTGCAATCACATGCTAAGAGAAGTTGTGTGGAGGGGAAACCTCCCCGGACTGCTTGGCCGGTTTGTGGGGGTCTGAGGGAGCACGAGACAGGGGTGGACAGGGGTCAAATACCCCTGGCTGTGTGGTCAGGGATGATCAGGGGACCCTCCGCCTACGACCTGTGTCTCCAGAGAGCCACTATGGCTGGACGGGGGTAAGGGGTGGGGTGTTACTTGACACAGTCAACTTGATTTTTCTCTAAAACAATAAAAGGCAAAGAGAAAAGCAACACGTGTCAGCAAAGACAACTTTGGTCCTCAACGATTCTTAGGAAAGGATTCTGGGGAGCAGACGGGGTTGTGATCTGGGACCAACGCCCTCCCCCCAACTTCCCCAGGGTGGCAGAGTTCCGGGAGGCCCCAGGTTGTCCCCATCTGCAAAATCGACAGCACATGGGGTTGGGGTCGGGGACAGAAAGGCTCTAAGATCCCAGCCGAGAGAGGTCCCAAGGATTTCTAGTTGAGTGTTTAGTTTTTTGCATCTCTGATGGGGGCGTGGTGAGGTCTCAGGCTCTGGGGCCTGAGAGAGGAATTGGGGGCATGGCCAGGCACCTCCTCATTTTATGCAAATCATTCAAGGACAGACTGGTGACAATGAACAGAGCCTTCTTTCTTCAGGACACCCTCTTCACTTCCCCTGACACCCCCTGCCCTGGTCTCTGCATTTCTCTTTCTCTGTATATTTCCACCTCTATATCTCTGTCCATTCTCATCAGGGTGTGATCTCACCCTCTGTCTCTTTCTCTATTCCCCTTGATCAGGGGACTTTGACTCTGAGACATCCCTCAATGTCACCCCTTTAATCCCTGCCCTGCCACAGGCCAACCCTCTTGTGCTGTTTCCCTGATTCATGGAAATCTGCGGCCAGCTCCTTGCATAAAGTGAGGTCCAGGGTTCAGAATCCTGGAGGTGTCATCCAAGGCTGGGCTCTGTGGCCACTTGCTGGGTGGCGTTGGGGAAAGCCCTGCTCCTCTCTGGGCTTTGTTCTGCCAATACAGGAACTTCCTGATTTCAAAAGGCTTTCAGCCGCCTGGATGTCTTGTCTTGTCTCTGTACGTGTCTCAGCCGTGTCCACTCTCTGTCCCATGTGTCAGGCTCAGACACCTCCTATGTGCCCAGGTCCGTGTGGAAGGGGAAGGTTGGTATGGACAGACATGGACAGACACGCATGCGGATGTGTATTCTTGCACTGACCCTGCCCCAACACATAATTCCACTAGGCACAGACTCCCTGCCACCCACCTGTGCCCAGCCTGTGCTAGGTAAAGTTGGGGGTCCTGAGAGGCCTCACACCCCAGTCTGGGAGAAACAGAGCTGAACAGAGAAACCCCAGTCCCATGGCATCAGGCTGGACTGGAGGAGGGACGGAGGCTGGGAAAGTCCTGAGGGGAAGGAAGGAGGGTTTTCTCCAAGAGGGGTTTTCGTGATGGGTTTCAAAGGATGAATAGGAGTTCTCTGGGAGGGAAAGAAAAGAGGGTGGAAATTGCAAAAACAGTTCTAGCCTGGGAATCAGGAAAACTCATTCAACAAATATTCCCTGAAGCTTGTTTCCTTCACATGCCTGAGCCATTCCTGGGGAACCCTAAACACACACACACACACACACACACGGAGGTCTTGACCAGAAAGACTCCTAAGGAATCTTTTGGGAAATATCCTGGCTCTCTCAGGCAGCTCAACTTCCCCATTTCTTTTCAGCCATCCAAAAATCTTCCAGATCACCCTCACCACAGGTCACAGATCACTTCCCATTTGGGCTCTACAGGTTACAACCCTGAATCATCCATCCACCCAACCCCCACCCTCAGGCATGGCATGGTCTGAAATTCACATCTGCTCCTCAGCCCATGTAACAGTCACATACGCTTATCCCTGGCTACAGCTTCCCAATCCTTTAAGAGAATTTGCATTTTAACCTTTGGTTCAGAACCTCCAGTTACCTGCATCTGTCTGAATTTAGGGCACATGCAACACCTTCAAGCAAATTAGAAAGTGGCACCACTTCTTCCAGACACTTGGACCATTCACATGTCAGGAAACCAAGGTCATAAACATACAACGCTCAATGTCTAGGATTTGCACGTGGCCCTCCTAGCGATCCCAAACCCTTGGGCAGTGTGCAACTGGGACAACTGTACTCAGCAGCCATGGAGCTCATCTAAGCGCAGGATTTTTTTTTTTTTGTGGGGGCGGTTAGAGGGGAGGGAACGGAGTATTGTTCTGTTGCCCAGGCTGGAGTGCAGTGGTGTGATCTTGGCTCACTGCAACCTCCGCCTCCAGGGTTCAAACAATTCTCCCACCTCAGTCTCCTGTGTAGCTGGGACTACAGGCGTGCACCACCGCACCCAGCTAATTTTTGTATTTTTAGCAGAGACGGGTTTCACCACGTTGGCCAGGCTGGTCTCAAACTCCTGACCTTAAGTGATCCACCAGCCTCGGCCTCCCCAAAATGCTGGGATTATAGCCATGTCCACAGTTACAGGTGTCTTTTCAATACAGCCTTCAGAATCTTTCCAATAATCCATTTCAGTGTCCCCAAAGCACCCCCACCCCTCCTCACTGGTTTTAGTCTTCACAAAACAGCTTTTACAGGGTGGAATCCAATCTCTCCCCAGCTTAAACATTTCCTGGAGCTCCCCGACTGTCTTAGAATAAAAGTGAAACTCCTCAGGACAGCGTACAAGGCCCTGCCTGGTCTGATGCTTCTGCAGATCTCCCCAACCCCAAGGCTCCTCATGATCCCCCTTGCTGGCTCAGCTCCAACTGTGCCACCTTTCTCCTTGTTTCAACAGTTCTCCTCTCCTGGCCTTTGCACGTGCTGTTCCCAGGCCTGGAGCTCTTTTCTCTCTAGTAAGTGGTTCCCTCTCATTCTTCACCTCAGCCTCGCCATCTGATGATATTCCATCCTCCAGGAACCCAGTACTCATCTCACCCCGTTTTCATTTCTCTCTAGCACAGCAAAATCCTGTCTTTCTCAATCCAGCAGAAAAAGGCATGCCATACAAGCACGTGGAAAAGCAGATCCCAGAGCAAACATGGTCCACACTGAACTTTCCCCTAAGGTCCTGTGTGCACGAGGTTAACTGCAGCCAAGTCACTGCAACTTTGCTTACTGGAGAAAGAGCTTCCAGCAGGCAAGAGGGCCATCTGAGGTATCCTGTGGCTTGGGTGTTTGAATCAATAAATAGGATCTTGGAGACTAAGCTCTCACTGTGTTTGGGTTTCTCTCTCTCTCTCTCTCATTCTCTCTCTCCCCCCTAGAGTTTCTGGTCTCCTTCTGTTCTTTCCTACTTGGAAAATTCTGGGAAAGGAAGAAGGGGTGGAGAAACCTGGGACCAGGGGATCCCAAATTCTCTTTTGTGGTGGGAGGTCCTCATGGCATCCCCCATGGAGTGCCAGGAGAAAGGGCTGAGGGCAGGGGTCTTGCTTGGCAGCCGGAGAAGGAAAGGCAAAGTAGGGGTCTTGGCCTGGAACTCCCACCCCTTGGAGGAGGCCCCCGAGGGGGAATTAGCAGCAATAGGGAGCTGTGTCAGGTCATCCCGATCTCAGCCCACCCTTTCATGGGGCACACAGGCCTAAGGGAGAGGAATAGAGGGTATGGCACCTGGAACCTCGGCCAAGTCTCAAGCAGCTCTTTGAGCCTCAGTTTTGCCATCTGTCAAATGGATGTGTTGAAATCTATGATATGAGGACTGGGTTTGTTGGGGGAGAGGGAGAGGTAAACTCCCAAAGGGAAGTAGGGGCAGCGTGGGTGCCCCAGAGCCGTCCCCTCGGCCCCCAGGGTTTGGGCGCCCAAGGGCGCATGTGCTTTTGAAATCCCATCCTCCCCCTCCCCCCATTTATTTTTTGCACAAACATCTAAAGGGACTCCGGTATTCCGGGGCCCTCCAACCAGAATCCTGGTCCCTCCAGTCCCCAGGTCACCTAGAGGGGCCCTCCAGGGAGCTCTATCCCTTGCCCAGGGCCCCCCCTTGAGGGAGCTGAGATTTCCATACTTGGCAATTGGTCTGGGGTCCCAGGGGTCTGGGTCCCGTCTTATGGCTTTTCCAGGGGACAGGAGGCTATGCCTCCCGGTACCAGAGCCCCGGGATGTGGCCTCCTCCATGGGGACGAGGTTTCCCCCATCCCAGCTCAAAATGCCCCCTAGATGCTGGGGGCGTGGCCTCAAGTTGGGGATGTGGCTTCTTCCTTCATCGCGCCCTTGGGCGTGGCCTCCCGAGAGGGCGGGGCATCCTCCATTCCTAATTCTCCAAAAGGGAGAGCTCAGTCAAGGGCGCAGGCGCAGCCCACCCTCGGCGTGTAGTCCCCCCCGAGCCCCGCCCCTGGGGAGGTCCCACCGAGGCGCAAGCCCCTCCCCGCCCAGCGCCCTCCGCGCAGGCGCAGTGCCGCTCGGCCGCCCGCCCCGCGCTAAGGCGCAGGCGCGGCACCACCCTCCTCGGCTGAGCGCGTGTCCGACTTGAGTTTCACGAACTCTTTGGCCACCTCGTCGTTGCTGCGCTGCGAGAGGATTCGCAGCACCGTGAGGCCGGTGTCGTCCATGTGGATGCGACGGCCGAGCGGCAGCCAGCAGGCGGCGCTCCCGCGCTGGGCCAGCTCGCGCAGCTGCAGCACGGCCAGCCCCACCGTGCGGTCCTCGCGCGCGAAGCAGTAGTCCTTGACGCACACCTGCAGCTCGTAGCACTCGGGGCCCGCGTCCGCGCTCAGCGTGCTGCGGGGGGCGGGGAGGAACGAGCGTCAGGACACACCCACAGTGATGCCCCGCCCACTCCCCCGCCCCCACCGCATTTGCTGGCCACGCCCACACCGGGGAGGACCACGCCGGGGTACCCACACCTGTCACCTCCCACGCTGCGCTAGCCCCGTCCCTGCCCCGTTACTTGCCCTACAACCCTGCGCTTGGCCATGCCCACAACAGCTGATCCCGAGCTGGGCCACACCCACGCCTGTTTGTCCCGGTTTTCCACCCACGGAAAAATGACCGCATAGTTTTACTCCAGCTCTCGCCCCTCTAACCCTTTCCTCAGACACCGCCCCGCAAGGCCGTGGCCCCACCCTGAGATACCCGCGCCTGTGCCCTCTGCCGGCTGAACTGCTGCCCGCACGGCCCCGCCCCTAATGTCCCATCCAGAAGCTCTTTAACCAGGCTCTCCTCTAGACCCACGACGTGGCCCTTTCCCCAGCCCTCCACACCCCCAGCCCACCTCTCTTACTTCCAAGATGCCCTCCAGACATGAGCCTGCCCCGGTGCCTCACCATGGGTGACACCACCTCCAGCATGCCCCTCACCTGTGCTCCTGCTCCTAAGCAGTCCCAGTGACCCGCCCTGACGCCGGCTGGATAAGAGCCCTTCCTACAGGGCCACGCCCAGCTGCTCCCTCTTGTCCCCCTCCCAGGTTGCACCTCTATCCCTGAAGTACTCCGGCCCACCCTGGCTGACATCTGACCTCCCACTAGACCATGCATCTCCTCCTGAGTAAGGGGGCCAATCGCCCCAAAACTATCTGACCAAGCACCCCTGTGCTGACCGAACCTGGAACTGCTTTCGAATCTTTCCCATAAGCAGCTCCCCGGCCCCCCTAGATGAATACCAGCGTAACCAGCTCTGAGTTTACTCTTATCCCTGTGTGCATTTTTATGTATTTATTTTATTTATTTATTTATTTATTTATTTATTTATTTATTTATTTATTTATTTATTGAGTGGGCGTCTTCCTCTGTCACCCAGGCTGGAGTGCAGTGGCACAATCTCGGCTCACTGCAACCTTTGCCTCCCAGGTTCAAACGATTCTTCTGCCTCAGCCTCCCTAGTAGCTGGGATTACAGGCATGCACCACCACACCTGGCTGATTTCTTGTATTTTTTAGTAGAGATGGGGGGGAGGTCTCACCATGTTGGCCAGGCTAGTCTCGAACTCCTGACCTCAGGTGATCCGCTGCCTTGGCCTCTCAAAGTGCTAGGATTACAAGCGTCAGCCACCGCGCCTGGCCCACAGATTTTTGGTTTTTTAAAGACAGGGTCTCGCTATGTCGGTCACCCAGGCTGGAGTGCAGTGGCACAATCATAGCTCATTGCAGCCTTAAACTCCTGAGCTCAAGCGATCTTCCTGCCCCAGCCTCCCAGGTAGCTGGGACTACTTTCTTCTGCACTTTTGTCCCCAAGAACATCCAACATTGCCCTGCCCCAGTGCTCTGTGAGGCTGACACTTGACCCAAGGATCCAGCCCACATGACCCCAACTTTACCTCTGCTAACCACCACTATCTACCCCTGTGAACAGACGTTTTTTTTGGAGACAGAGTCTTGCTCTGTCGCCCAGGCTGGAGTGCCATGGCACAATCACGGCTCACTGCAACCTGTGTCTCCTGGGTTCAAGCGATTCTCATACTCCTCACCCTCTGGAGTAGCTGGGATTACAAGTGCCTGCCACCACACCCGGCTAATTTCTGTATTTTTAATTTTTTTTGAGTCTTGCTCTGTAGCCCAGGCTGGAGTGCAATAGCGCCATCTGGGGTCACTGCAACCTCCACCTCCTGGGTTCAAGTGATTCTCCTGTCTCAGCCTCCCCAGTAGCTAGGATTACAGGTGCCCATGACAACACCCAGCTAATATTTTATATTTTTAATAGAGATGGAGTTTCACCACGCTGGCCAGGCTGGTCTCGAACTCCTGGCCTCAAGTGATCTGCCCACCTTGGCTTCCCAAAGTGTTGAAATTACAGGCGTGAGCCACCATGCTCAGCCAGAGCAGACTTTTTTTTTCCTTTTTTTTTTTTGAGATGGAGTTTTGCTTTTGTCACCCAGGCTGCAGTGCAATGGCTCGATCTTGGCTCACTGCAACCTCCCGGGTTCAAGCGATTCTTCTGCCTCAGCGTCCTGAGTAGCTGGGATCACAGGCGTGCGCCACCACACCTGGCTAATTTTTTTGTGCGTTTTTAGTAGAGACGGGGTTTCACCATGTTGGTCAGGCTGGTCTTGAACTCCTGACCTCAGGTGATCTGTCTGCCTCAGCCTCCCAGAGTGCTGGGATGACAGGCATGAGCCACCACACCCGGCCAGAGCAGACTTTTTTATGCTCTCCACATCATCAGCATCTTCTAGACCCTATCCTGATACCCGCAGCCTAGGCCCACTCCCAACTCCAAGAACCTCCATCCAGTGTGACCCCACCCCCATGCCTGGGATCCATCCACACTCCATTCCTGTCCCCAGAGCCGACTCCTCCAGATGGGCTGCCCCGACGGTCCTGACAAGGCTCAATGTGGACTCCAGTAGTCCCCACCCCCATGCGACCTCAGTCCTGTCCCCAGGTCCCTCAGCCCCCCACTCATAAGCCTCATCACTGCCACCCTCATTCCTTCACCAGACAGAGTCTCCAGCCCCAGCGATGGCCCTGCCCACCATGCACTTCTTGCCCAGACTTTCCCTCCCCTCCACAAGTCTTCATCACGAAGTTACTCCACTCTCCTCATTGCCTCCCCTGGGATCTGCCTGCTCCCAAAGGTGACCTCCATCCTCGTGTCCCCTCCCTGATGCCATTCCTGCACTACTAAGGTGTCTCCCTTTCCAGCACCCGCACCTAGAATGTGGCCTCTCCCATTCTCGAGCCCAGATCCCAGATCCCTCCTGCCTAGCTGGCTTTGGGGTTCACCTCGCGGATGCCCCCTCCCTTGCCCCCATGCTCTTCACAGCATCCCAAACTCACAACTGGAAGCTCTCATTGTACTTGGGAGCCCAGCTATTGTTCTTGGATTTGGTCGCAAACTTGCGTTTCTTGTCGCTGAGCTGGGGCCCAATGATGTTGACCTCGATGAACGGCCGGAAGATGCCAGAAGTCTGCCACTTGAGGTCATTGGCAGCCACCACTGTTGGGGGAAGTAGAGGGTAAGACAGGTCAGGTTCTCCCAGTTGGAAAAAGTAAATGTTTGTGGCTCTCAAAACCTGCCCCAAGGCTGGGCGCAGTGGCTCACGCTTGTAATCCCAGCACTTTGGGAGGCAGGTGGATCGCTTGAGTCCAGGAGTTTGAGACCAGCCTGGGCAACATGGTGAAACCCTGTCTCTACGAAAAATACAAAAATTAGCTGGGTGTGGTGGCACATGCCTATAGTCCCACATACTTGTGGGGCTAAAGCAGGAGGATTGCTTGAGCCTGGGAAGCGGAGGTTGCAGTGAGCTGAGATTGTGCCACTGCACTCCAGCCTGTGCGACAAAGCGAGATCCTGTCTAAAAAAAATAAAAGTAAAAACAAAACAAAAACAAGTCCCACGCCCGCCAAAAACCATGTCTGAAATAAAGACTACATTTCCCAGCATTCCCATGTAGCTAAGTGTGGTCATGTGACTACGTTTTGACCAATGAGATGAGAGAAAAAAATCATGTGTACTACTTCTCCACTGTAGTTTAAAAGGCAGGGAGTGAACCCTAAACTTTCTCCTTCCTCTAGCCGCAGTCTGCAATGCTTGTGGGGGCTGAGCTCTTTATGAGCCTACAGTGGAGGAAAAACACATTTGAATCCAGGTGTGGTGGCTCACGTCTGCAATCCCAGCACTTCGGGAGGCCTATGCGGGAGGATTGCTTGAGGCCAGGAGTTTGAGACCAGCTTGGATACCAGAGTGAGACCCCATCTCTACAAAAATATAATTAAAAAAGTAGCCAGGTGTGATGCTGCATGCCTGCAATCCCAGCGACTCCGGAAGCTGAGGTAGGAGGATTGCTAGAGCCCAGGAGTTTGAGGCTGCAATGTGCTATAATTGCACCACAGCACTCCAGCCTGGGCAACAGAGTGAGACTCTGGCCTCTAAGACAAACAACAACAACACATTAGGGATGAAAATGCAACAAAAGATGTCATCAGCACAGATCACCAGCACTGCGAAGTCTCCATATCAGCTTGAGGCTGGTTGCTCTTAGACTGTTACCCCAGAGGAAAACCAATTCTATCATTTTTGTTCATTTGTTTACATGGAGTCTCACTCTGTCACCCAGGCTGGAGTGCAGTGGCGCGATCTCAGCTCACTGCAACCTCCACCTCCCGGGTTCAAGCGATCTTCCCACCTCAGCCTCCTGAGTAGCTGGGATTACAGGCGCACACCACCACACCCAGCTAATTTTTGAATTTGTAGTAGAGACAGGGTTTCACCACGTTGGCCAGGCTGGTCTCGAACTCCTGGCCTGAAGTGATCTGCCAGCTTCAGCCTCCCAAAGTGCTGGGATTACAGGCCTGAGCCACCGCACCTGGCCTAATTCTGTCTTATTTAAGCTGTGTCAAAAACAACCCAATCTGTGTTCTAGTCAACAAAAGCCAAGAAAAGGAAAGCAGGGCTGAGAGATGGAGAAAGTGGGATTCAGTCTTATAACACTGTTTACACTGCTGGATCCAGCCATGCCTGAAGGTGGTGACCTCTGGACGTTTCCGTTTCATGGACCATTAAACAATAACAACAAAAAAGGGTATTGCTTAAGCCAGTTTGAGGTTGATTTCTGTTTTAGAACCTAGCAAGTCCCTCCCACCTCAGACCACTCACCTTTCACTGTGACCTTGTGTTCCCCAGTTCCTGGATGAGTGAACAGCTCAACGTGGACGGAGACTTCACCCACAGGGTCTTCTACACCCAAGCCTGGGCAGGGCAGGGGAGGATGGTCAGCATGAGCTCTGTTCTTTCCCACCCACCAGGAGGGACCTTGACGGCCTCCCACCCACCCGTGCTGGCGGCACCAGGTCATCAGCCCTGACAGGGAGGCACTGAGGGGGGCCGGGATGGGAGGTGCTCTTGGGAAGCCAAGAATCCTGGGTTCTGGCCTTTTACTGCCTTGCTGTGTGATCTTGGATAGATTGCTTAACCTCTCTGAGCCTAATGCAATTCTTTTCTTTTTTCTTATTCCATTGACTGCCATGTTGTCAAAATTCAGTCTTCGCATTACACTACATCTTGGCAACGTCTGGCACCCTGGCCTCCTGTGGCTGTTTGTCCTCTTGGCTGCAACAACGTCACCAACTCCAGATTCTCATCCTACATAGTTGTCACTCCTTCCAACCCCCTTTTGTCATTTTCTCCTCTGTGGGTCCTCAAACTAACCATGCACCTCAATCTTTGACTCTCTTCTTTGTCTTCACTTCTTCCCTAGGTGCCCATAAACTGGAAAATCCTGCCAGCTCTACCTTCAAAATACATCCAGAAGCACAGCCATGTCTTTTACCTGTATCCTATACCTGCCCTCAGCATCCCATGCCTGGACTATCGCATTAGCCTCCTTACTGGTCTCCCTCCTTCCATTCTTTCATCTACTCTCAATATACCAGCCAGAAAAATCGTATTAAGTCAGAGCTTGTCGGCAGGGCGTGGTGGCTCACAGCTGTAATCCAGCATTTTGGGAGGGTGAGGCAGGAGGCTCCCTTGAGCCCAGGAGTTTGAGACTAGCCTGGGCAACATGGCAAAACCCCATCTCTACAATAGATACAAAAATTAGTGGCCATGGTGGCGCGTGCTTGTAGCCCCAGCTACTCTGGTGGCTGAGGTGGGAGGGACGCTTGAGCTCAGAAGTGTCCAGGCTGCAGTGAGACGAGATCGCACCACTGCACTTCAACCTGGGTGACAGAGTGAGACCCTGTTTCAGAAAATTAAAAAATAAATACATAAATAAAATTTAAAAGTCAGATCATGTCCCTCCTCTGCTCAAAACTCTTCCATGGGTTGGGCAGTGGTGGCTCATGCCGTAACCCCAGTACTTTGGGAGGCTCATGCCTGTAATCCCAGCATTTTGGGAGGCTGAGGTGGGCAGATAACTTGAGTTCAAGAGTTCGAGCCCAGTCTGGCCAACATGGCAAAACCCTGTCTCTACTAAAAATACAAAAATCAGCTGGGCTTGGTAGTGCACGCCTGTAATCCCAGCTACTTGGGAAGCTGAGACAGGAGAATCACTTGAACCTGGGAGGCGGAGGTTGCAGTGAGCCGAGATTGAACCACTGCACTACAGCCTGGGCGACAGAGAGAGACCCTGTCTCAAAAAAAAAAAAAAAAAAGAGAAAATTAGCCAGGTGTGGTGATGCGTGCACCTGTAGTCCCAGCTACTTGGGAGACTGAGGCAGGAGGATTGCTTAATCCCAGTAGGTTAAGGCTGCAGTGAGCTATGATCCCGCCACTGCACTTCAGCCTGGGTGACAGAGCAAGACTGTATCAAGAAAGGAAACAAAACAAAGCAAAAACAAACTCTTCCATGGCTCCCACCTCACTCTGAAATAATCAAAGTGGTTTTTGCGATCTACAGCACTCCTTCCAATAGTGGCCCTTTCCAATAGGTTACTATTACCTCTCCCCACTCACCCCATTCTTGCCCTTGTTAACTCTGACCCGGCCCCACAGGTCACCTCATTGCATCACCTGGCTCAGAATCCTCATCCCTCCTGATGTGACAGCTAGTAGGAGCATATTTTATTTTCCTTACCCGTATTTCCCTTCTAGTGCAGAATCTTAAGTTTCTTTTCTTCCTTTTTTTTTTTTTTTTTTTGAGACGGAGTCTCGCTCTGTTGCCCAGGTTGGAGTGCAGTGGCCGGATCTCAGCTCACTGTAAGCTCCGCCTCCCGGGTTTACGCCACTCTCCTGCCTCAGCCTCCCGAGTAGCTGGGACTACAGGCGCCCGCCACATCGCCTGGCTAGTTTTTTGTATTTTTTTGTAGAGACGGGGTTTCACCATGTTGGCCAGGATGGTCTCGATCTCTTGACCTGGTTATCCTCCTGCCTCAGCCTCCCAAAGTGCTGGGATTACAGGTGTGAGCCACCGCGCCCGGCCTTCTTTTTTGTTTTTGAGACGGAGTCTTGCACTGTCACCAGGCTGGAGTGCAATGATGCAATCTTGGCTCATTGCAACCTCCACCTCCCAGGTAAAGCGATTCTCCTGCCTAAGCCTCCTGAGTAGCTGGGATTACAGGCATCTACCCACACGCCTAGCTAATTTTTATATTTTTAGTAGAGATGGGGTTTCACCATGTTGGCCAGGCTGGTCTCAAACTCCTGACTTCAAGTGATCCACCCAACTCAGCTTCCCAAAGTGCTGGGATTACAGGCATGAGCCACCGCGCCCAGCCTCAACCCCTAATTTTTCTGTTCTGAAGTCAACAAATTCCCTTGTCTGCTTGAATCGTGGTGTGGTGTGCTTCTGTTTGGGGCCACCACATGTGTCCTCTATGGTTCCAACGGGGATCATGGATGCGGCAGCCTAAAAGAATCTCTCCCAGTCCCGCCTTCTGTGACTCAAAAGGACATCCTGTGGGGCCTGTGGACCTGTGACCGCCAGCACCTCCACCAGCCCCTCCCCAGCCCCTACCAGGCAGCTCCCCACTCCTGGACCACCCCATGCACGGGGAGAAGAAGGGGAAAGTCAGAGGTGAGGGTGGGAGGTTGGGTCAGTCCAAGGCTGATTGGGTAACCTCGCGCTGGACAGGAAGTGACTGAGGGTTGGGAAGCACGGGGCCTGGAAACCCCCATCACCCCAGTACTGGGGTATGTGGCCCCGGTCTTTGCTGCCCACCCCAGGCCGCCTTCCTTGTTGCCTCAGGCTCCCATTCCACCCCCGCCCCCCGCCACCAGTCACATGCTCAGCCGCCCTGCCCTCCCCCAGGCCGATGCTTCATAGCAAGCTCAATCCGGGCCAGACTGGGGTGCCGGGGGAAATTGGACAGTGGTGGGTCGGGTGAGGGGTCAGACCAAAGCCAAAGCTAGTAAGAAGGGGGGAGGAGGGCAGTGCTGGGTGCCCCCATCCCGTGCTTTGCTGGCTCTGTGAGGAAGGGTCTGTCCTGGGCCTCTCAGTGCTTCTTCCAACCCCACTCCCCACTCCCAAAGTCCCGGGACTCCTGCAGGTG
The DNA here is from genome assembly GCF_001698545.2 of Rhinopithecus bieti. Taxonomy (NCBI): domain Eukaryota; kingdom Metazoa; phylum Chordata; class Mammalia; order Primates; family Cercopithecidae; genus Rhinopithecus; species Rhinopithecus bieti. The sequence goes on along the minus strand of NW_016806979.1, from coordinate 6,682,597 downwards.
AAGGTTCCTGGGACAAGTGGTTGAATCTCCTTTGACTCTCAGCATCTCGTCTGTGGAATGATGGACCCCTCGTGGGGCAGTTAAAGAAATCTGTTTCAGATTCCCCAAGAAGGCTAGGCACGGAGGCTCATGCCTGTAATCCCAGCACTTTGGGAGGCCGAGGTGGGAGGATCATTTGAGGCCAGGAGTTTGACACCAGCCTGGGCAACATAGCCCAGGAAGTGGAGGCTGCAGTGAGCTGAGATTTCATCATTGCACTCCAGCCTGGGTGACAGCGCCTGCCTCACATTGAAAACAAACTGGTCAGGTGCTGGGATTACACCTGTCATCCTAGCACTTTGGGAGGCCGAGGCCAAGGCGGGTGGACCACTTGAGGCCAGGAGTTCAAGACCAGCCTGGCCAACATGGCGAAACCCCGTCTCTACAAAAAATACAAAAATTAGCCAGGCATGGTGGTACAGGCCTGTCATCCCAGCTACTCAGGAGGCTGAGGCACAAGAGTCGTTTGAACCCAGGAGGTGGACGGAGGTTGCAGTGAGCTGAGATTTCGCCACTGCATTCCAGCCTGGGTGACAGAGAGAGACTGTCTCAAACAACAACAACAACAAAACCAAACATAGATTCTTCAAGAAATGCCTGGCGCAAGGTCCTGCTCAGTGTTAGAACCTGATAAGTGTTCACTGTTTTCTATGCTAGGAAATGTGACATCAAATATATTAATAAGAACAATAATAATGGCCGGGCGTGGTGGCTCACACCTGGAATCCCAGCACTTTGGGAGGCTGAGGTGGGCGGATCACCTGAAGTCAGGAGTTCAAGACCGGCCTGGCCAACATGGAGAAACCTGTTTCTACTAAAAATATAAAATTAGCTGGGCATGGTGGCGCATGCCTGTAATCCCCAGCTACTTGGGAGGCTGAGGCACGAGAATCGCTTGAACCCAGGAGGTGGAGGTTGAGCCAAGATTGCGTCATTGCACTCCAGCCTGGGCAACAAGAGCAAAACTCCATCTCAAAACAAAAAAAAAAAAAAAAAGAAAGAAAGAAAGAACGAAAGAACAACAATAACAGTGAGGAACTGCTGAGATCTTACTATCTGCCAGAAATTGCTCTAAATGTAACTCCTCCAATCCTAAGAATAATCTCCTCAGCCTGGCATAGTGGCTCACACCTGTAATCTCAGCATTTTGGGAGGCCAAGGAGGAGGATCACTTAAGGCCAGGAGCTCAAGATGAGCCTGGACAACAAAGTGAGACCCCCTCTCTACAAAAAAAATTTAAAAATTAGCTAGCCATGGTGGCATGCGCCTGTAGTCCCAGCTCCTCGGGAGGCTGAGGCAGGAGGATCACTTGAGCACAGGAGGGAAGCTGCAGTGAGCAGTGATTGCACCACTGCAATCCAGCCTGGGTGACAGAAGGAGACCCCGTCTCTAAATAATAATAATATCGATAACAATAATCTTATGAAGTAGGGTCCTTGACTGTCCCCATTTTACAGATGAGAAAACTGAGGCTCAGGGAGACAGATTCTTGCCCAAGGTGCCTACCCGTGGAGTAGCTGGGCTGGAATCACAGCCCAGCTCTTAACCTGACAGGTGCCTGTCCCAGGATCCCAGGATCTGGCTTAAAAAATGTGTCATTTCAGGAGAAATGGATTCTGGGATTCTCACTGGAATCACTTCTTCCCCATGTAGAACCAGCAAATCGTCCTTCCCCCTCACCCGCCTGGGCTCTCCAAGCTGCTCAGGCCTGGGTGGCAGCCCTGCAGGCCCCTGAGGCAGAAGGACGATCCTTTTACTAGCCGGGGCCGGGAGGGGCGCAGGCACCGGGCACCAGGCGCGGGCGGCGGGCGGGCGGGCGGCGGAGGCACGTACCCTTCTCAGGATAAATGTCTTCACTAAGGGTAAACCTAGTACCTTTTCCACCATGGACTAATTGGGGGGTGGAGAGGGGAGAGAGGTGGGAAGCATGGGGAGCGGGGAGAGACGAGCCAGTGAGAGGTGAGGATGGAGGAGTGTGTGTGGAGCGGGCAAGGGAGGCGCGGAGAGGGGACAGCGAGTGAGAGGGAGGAAAAACAAGAGAGAGAGAAACGTCAGCTGCAGACAGACGGAGAGACAGACAGACAGCCTCCTGCTCCAGGGACACCAGAGACACTAAAAGCAGCCAGGACTGGAAGGGAAGCTGAGCTCAGAGACCCAGCGCCCACGGAGGGCCCTGGGCTGGCTGGATCCGGGCAGAAGGGGGCCGTTGGAGGCCACAGGCCTTTACTCCCCTCGCCCCAGGCTGGGTGTCGATGGCGATTCTCCCTCTCCCTCCTGAGGTCAAGCTGCCAAACTTCTTCCCCTTGTTGGGACCAATTTTGAAAAGGGGGGCGGTCCCCAAGGAATCCTGCCCTCCATCCAGCCCCAGCTGCCGTGTGTGTGCACTCAGAGAGGGACAGGAGACCGAAGCAAAAGACAGAGAGAAAGAGAGAGAGAGTTTGAGAAATGGGAACTCCCTCTCCGTCCAGCCTCCCCCCCCAAGTGGAGGTCCCTCCCACCCTTGGGGCTCTCAATCATTCCTTAGCCCCATGACACCACAGAGGTCCCTCCTCAGGGGGCTTCAACCACTCCCTGGGACCATGAAGTCAGAGGTCCCACCCATGGACCTGCCAATCATTCCTTGACCCCTTGACATCAGAGGTCCTGCTCATCCTGAGCTGTCAATCACTCCTGAAGTCTCCCAGAGCTGTCAACTACTCCCTGGACCCATGACTGTCCAGGTCCCTCAGGAGCTGACAATCATTCGTTGGCCCTGGGACACCATAGATTTTCCCAGGAGATGACAATCACCTTGTGGCCCTACAAAGTCACAGGTTCCACACCTAAGAGTCATCAAGCCTGCCCTGGTCCTTGATGTCAAAGACATTCTATTCCAGAGCTGCCAATCATTGTCTGGCTCCAGGACATCACAGATATTCCCAGGAGTTGACAATCACCTCCCAGCCTGTGACGTCAGAGGCCCTGCCCCCATGAACCTTTGATCACTCATTGGTCCCCGGACTTGGTGCAGAGATGTCAATTCCGCCCCATCCATGACATCACAGGGGGAGTGAGCCGCGCAGCCGCTCAGGCTTGGGGCGGGGCTGTCTCTGCGGAGTGGGAAAGAGTGATGGGGTCTGGGCGCCCTTACCCTGGGCCGATTGCGTCTGTACAAAGGTCTTAATGAGCAGGTCGGTGGCCTGTGTGTAGAGCGACAGGGCATAGCGCAGGGATTGCAGGTCCGGGCTCTTCTCCAGGAAGGTCTTCTTGAGGCCCACACCACCCGCATGGAAATATTGCTGGGGAGGAGAGGGTGGGAAGAGGTGAGGCTGGTGGGACTCTCTACCCACTCATAGGGCTGGGTAGCCCTGCTGTCACCACTCCCAATTCCTCCCGCTACTACTTTCTCACCTCTTCCTTTGCTTTGCCTAGTGAACTCCTATGCATTCCTCAGAACCCATTTCTCACATGCCCTCTTCCAGGAAGCCCTGGCTTCTCCTACCTTGGGTTCACCCAGCCCCCATCCTTCCCTCTACCCTTCTATACCTCAAGAAACGCCTGGCACAAGGTCCTTTACATCCTTCCCTCTATACCTTCTCACTCCTTGGGCTCCCCCAGCCCACATCCTTCCCTCTACCCCAAGCATAATCCTATAAGGCTGAGGATGTCTGTATCCAGCAGTCTTCCCTGGCCTGGGGCTCCTTAATGCTCTGGCATTAGCCAGCCCAGCTCTGGCACAGAAGGGGGAATGAGGGAGTGTTTATCAATTGAATGAATTAATGTGGGTCTGAGGCGAACCTAGGTCCATGACCACAGCAGCCACACCTTCTACACCCCCCACCTGGGATGGGGAGGGGTAGGGCCTCTCACCTTGATTGTGTCCAGGGCCAACTCAACAACCGCGCACTGCTTTGGGGTCAAGCTCTTGGCTTCTTCTCGTACCATGTGGTCCTGGATGGATGGGGAGAGGGGCCACGTGGGTGGAGTGGGCTCCGCCTTCGGAATCTGTGCCTATGGGTCTTATCCCTGTTAAACTTGGAGGAGCTGGGCTGAGGGTCTATGTTTTCATCATCCCAGCACCCAATATGTGACTGGTACACAGCAGGTGCTCAACAAATATTTGTTGAATAAATGACTTGCCCTCTTGATCAAGTTGTACCTGAAGCTGAACCATTCACATCTTTCCGACACACTGGGGAGCAAATATCTTGTGCTTCAGTGAGTAGAGTTTCTGTCCTTTGAGCCTGTAATGCATGTCATCATCCTGGGACCCCTCCCCCAGGATGGTGGCAACCTGGAAGCCACATAGAGTTTGGGGGGCAGTCCCTCACCCCATACTCTAGCCCCACTCCTCACCTTGAGTTTGGACAGCTGACCCAGCTCCTTGGCTGCATTGAAGATCATCTGGGTTCCCTGCAGGTAACAACAGACAGCTGGGTGAGGGCAGGGGCGCTACAGCTGACACTCCAGCCCCAGAGACCATCTTGGTTCTTGCCCAAACGCTCTGGGCAGGGCAATAATTGTGTCCCAGGGACAGAGGTCTGGAATTCCTCAGGAAGAACTGAGGAGGATGTGGAGAGCTTGTCCCTGAAAATCCCAGTCCCGTGGGGATAGTACCCACCCTCTCAGCCTCAACCAGGCTTGTGTAATGGGAGAAACAGACAGGGACCGGACTGTGAGGGGCAGTGGGTTGGGGGAGCCTCAGACGGTGGTGTTTGTGGGTGTGGGCAGGGTTTTCCAGGGAAAGGAAGCTTTGGGAAACAATAGGCTGGGCTGCGGTTTCAGAAAATGGCTCTGGTGAAACACTTCCTCCTCCTCAAGGAAGCATCCCCTCTGCAGGGAAATTTCCCCTTTAATCTGGAAGGGTTTTTAGTTTGACTTTTTTTTTTTTTTTTTTTTTTTTTTGAGACAGGGTCTCCCTCTGTTGCCCAGGCTGGAGTGCAGTGGCGTGATCATAGCTCATTGCAACCTCAAACTCCTGGGCTCGAGCAATCCTCCTGCCTCCCCAGTAGCTGGGACTACACGTGTGAGCCACCATGTCCAGCTAATTTGTGAAAATTTTTTCGTAGAGATGGGGTCTTGCTGTGTTGTCCAGGCTGGTCTTGAATTCCTGGGCTCAACTGATCCTCCCACCTCAGCCTCCTGAAGTGCTGGGATTACAGGCTTGAGCCACGTTGCCAGCCAGTCTGACCTCTTTTTTTGTTTTTTGTTTTTTTTTTTTTTTGAGACAGAGTCTTGCTCTGTTGCCCAGGCTGGAGTGCAGTTGCGCGATCTCAGCTCACTGCAAGCTCTGCCTCCTGGGCTTACGCCATTCTCCTGCCTCAGCTTCCCGAGTAGCTGGGACTACAGGCGCCTGCCACCACGCCCGGCTATTTTTTTGTATTTTTTAGTAGAGACAGGGTCTCACCGTGTTAGCCAGGATGGTCTCGATCTCCTGACCTTGTGATCCGCCTGCCTCAGTCTCCCAAAGTGCTGGGATTACAAGCGTGAGCCACCACGCCCAGCCCAGTCTGACCTCTTAAAGGAAAAATCCTCCCTCTATACAAACACCTCCATATCCATCCTCCAGCCCACTCCCAAACAGACACTGGCAAGATGGTGACGTGATGATGGCTCTGACAAGCCAGATGGGCCTGGATTCAAATTGCAGCCCTGCTGTGTGGCCCTGGGCAAGTCACTTAACCTCTCTGAGCCTCAGTTTTCCCATCTAGATGGGGAAAATCATATCTACTTTGTGGCTTAGTCCGAACTAAACATGTCCTTGCTCAGTGTTCACTAATTATCACTTGGTCTCAAAGTCATGGGCAATGCTAAGGGAGACGGGGTCCCAGACTGGAAGGCATGTGTCTAGCCTCCTCTCTCACTGTTGGATGGCCCCAGTCTTGTCCCTGAATGCTCTGAGCCTCAATTCCCACCCTGGCTACCATGGATACCCATGGTAACTTGGGGGACAGGGTGGGGCTGAGTATTGAGGTAACGAGTCTTGTATTACTGGGTCCTGGGGTGGTCTGGGGGTCCTGGGTGAGGCTAGGTGGGGAGGGGCCCATTTACAGTGGGGAAATTTGAATTATGTTTATAGTCTACCAGCTGGCCACCTGGTCATTCCTACTAGTATTATTATTATCATCTTGGCTGTTACTATTCTTATTTCTTATCTGTGATCCTGAGGTTCTTACAAGGCACAGTTACTCAGGGGTCCAGCGAACTGGGCCTCAGTTTCCCCTGCTGCACCCACCTGTAGTCTGGCACGGCTCAGGGGCCTTCCTGGGTACCCTCTGCCCTACCCACCAACCACCCACCCCCCACCCCCCACGAGCAAGCCCGACAGACAAAGGAAGAAGAGACCAACAGACAGGTTCACAGTACGCCCTCAGACGGCACGAACCACAGAGGTGGAAGGGGGCACAGGGGTAGGGTTGGGGGGAGTGGGGTGGGAGCCAGACAGACAGTGAGAGGCCGGTCTTACGTCTGAGTGGCTTGGCAATTTCACCCTGCCCTGTGGAGAGAATCAGGTGGAGGTCAGAGTTCTGGTGACTGCTGGGAGGATACTCAGTGGGACTTCCCTGCCCCCTCAAAGCACAGTCTCACTTCCCAGCCCAGGAGCTCCTCCCCAGGTCCTGAGTCTAATGGTGGGCCCCCTCCCCAGCTAACACCTCCTCTTGTCCCCTAGCGGGGGTTTAGGGGTCAGACTCCTTGACTGCCAGAACACTCTCAGGGTGCCCAGGAGGCTGGAAGCAGCCTCATCCCACAGTCAGCCTGCCCCAGGATGGGGCACCTGGGGAGGTGGGGAGATGAGACAGGGCTAGGAATCTCTCCTCCTCCATTCTCTAAGGGGTTGCCGCTATATCCCAGCACCCGAGTCTACAAAAAACATACTAACATATACTGTAAGTTCACTCAGTGCTGAAGAACCCATACACTAAACTACATACGTGCACTCCTAAACACTTGCAGGCATGTGCACAATCACACATAAACCCACACACCCTTGACCCCACACGGATTCACATCCACATATAGGGTGCCTGGACACTGAATATGCCCCCCAAAGGGCTGGAGGACAGAGTAGAGAATGTGTGAATCCCTGTGACCCACATTCACAAAGCTATGCACTCCATTTATACGCACAAAGGTACAACGATATCTTCTGCACAAGTGCACAGCAAGACAGCTGCTTGCGTGTTGCTGTAGCTCCCATCTCCTTAACAACAAGCACCCACTAGCACAGCAACAAAAAAAATTTCTACATAAAAAACAACACATCTCAATCCAGCGTGGCGATCCAGCGTGTAGGCTCCTCAAGAAGCCACAGAATTTCAGCTGAGCCCAGGGCTCAGATGAGCCCTGTGGGTACTACGGTGGGAGGATGGGAGCTGTTTGTGCACACACATTAGTTCACATGTGCACCCACACTGCACGTTCTGTCCCTGGAGAATCACTTCATCTCTGACTTCTGGATTTGCAGGACTTGGTTAGGACAGCTATCTCCTACCCACGACCCCCAGCTGCCCTTCCTGCCTAGGTGCACAGACACACACACATGCACACGCATGCCCAGACACCGGAGCTCAGGGCCTCAGTGAGACGAGGCCCTCATTACCTTTTCTAATCCCTTGCCATGTTTTCTCAAGAGGTTCCCCTGCAGAGACAATGTCACAGGGTGATCAACCTGGCAAGTCGTGCAGGGTGGGAACCTGGGATGCTCACAGGAGTATTCACGGGGATGGGGGAATCCACACTGCACAGGGGACTGATGACTGGGTTGCATGGGCATAGTGTGTTTGTTTGTGTGTGTGTGTGCACGTGTGCACGCACTTTAATGACTGACTCTTAAATGGTGTGAGTCAGAGACAGGAAAGAGAGAGAGAAAGATACAGATACAGAGCTAGAGAAAGCCAGAAAGAAGGGAGATAAGTCACTGCCAAAATATAATCCACTTACATTTACTGTACACATGAGACCCTTGGTTCTTGGGTTAACAGGAAAGCAAATGTGCTGCATATTCAGACAGATCTGAATTTGAATCCTGACTGGCATATATTTACTATATGACCTTGAACAAGTGATGCCTCTCTGAGCCTCAGCTTTCCTCATCTGCAAAATGGGGATAATAATATCCACCTCACTCAAAGGGTTATCATGAAGGTGAGCTGAAACAGGGACTATGAGGTCTGGCATATGGGGTGTCATTAAATGCGAATTCCTTTATCCCCCTGCCTACAAATGCATTGCCTGTGGTCGGGTATGCTGCCACCAAGTGGTTACAGCCAAAGACCCAGGCTGCAGCTACCAGGAAGTAAGAAGAGTACTTGTAAACTTTTGACAAAGTGAAATCTTGTAACAGCCTTGTCTTGCCCACAAAGGGAAAATCTGAAGTTGTTTTGTCTCTGCTCTCATACATGTCTGCATATCACCACCACCATCACCACCACCACCACCATTAGCTCTGATTTAGCGATCACTGCCTCTGGGCCAGTCACTGAGAGTGCAGTGGCGGGATCTCAGCTCATTGCAGCCTCCGCTTCCTGGGTTCAGGCAATACTGAGATGAGTATTTTAATGCATCATGCCAGTTGGTTCTTAGAACTACCCTCAGGGAGGTGATGCAATGAGCCCCATTTTCCAGACAAGAAAACAGAGGCTGGGAGGTCAAATGACTTCCCAAGGTCACAGAGAGAGAGAGTGGCTGGGCTAGGATTTGACCCCAAGTCTGCCTGACGTCAAAGCCATGACAAAAGTCTCCCACTTGGTCAACTGGGTGTATGTCTGGGATTGGTGTGTGTTGGTGTGGATGGCGGGAGTTGGGTAGGCAGGGTGTTGGGGTACCGAGGAATGGTCTGGAGCATGGAATTTTAGAAGAATCAGAAATAGAGACCCTCATGGTGGGGACCTGCATTCTGAGAAGCTGCTGACAGTTCAGAGCCCAAAGAGGAGGTCAGAGGAATCCTGGAGTTGATCCTCTTTCTAGCTTCAGGGCATCTGGTGACATTTGGGCCCGGGAGCAAGGTTGGATTCTACCCTTAGATGGCAGGTCCGCTGCAAAGGAGGAGCTGGGATTTGGGTTTGGAAGCCGGTAAGGGGGGCTCCTCTGGACTTCAATGGGACAGAGAGGGTAGGCGTGGTTTCCTTCCCTCCCAGNGAATAAGGTACCATGAGTCTCCCGGGAAGGCCAGGGAGGGGGCAGAGATGGCAGCACGGAAGGGCAAGACCCCTGCCCCAGCCCAGCCCAGAGGAGAAGGGAGGATGGGAAGTCCGAGCCTCCCCCACCATCGTCGCCTATCTACAGCCCCCGCGCACCCTTCCCAAGCCTCCATGGTCCACCTGGGAAAGACCTCCCCACTCCGCAATGTGCCCACAGCCCACGTGCCATTGCTGTCCTCAGGTTCCTGACGCCTCCCGGAGGGACCCACACTCAGCTACATCCCTCTACAGATGTCTAGGTCCCCCTGGTCCCTGGAGATTATGGCCTCTGGTCTATCGGTCCTGGTCTGTGGATGGCCACTGACCTCTCTGCTTGACCTCTTTGACCTTGGATGCCCTCCATGACCTCTGGCTGACCTCCAGGAGCCCCCTGGTCTATTGATCTCTGATCTTTGAAGTCCATGGTATCCCCCTTCTTTGGCTTTTGAATGAGCCCCAAAGCCCTTAGAAAAACCCATTGATGTCTATGCCTTCTTTTATTTTTTTTTTGAGACAGGGTCTCACCCTGTCACCCAGGCTGGATTGCAGTGGCACCATCTCAGCTCACTGCAGCCTCTACCTCCCAGGTTCAAACAATTTTCATGCCTCAGTTTCCCAAGAAGCTGGGAAAATAAGCATGCGCCACCACATCCAGCTAATTTTTGTATTTTTAGTAGAGATGAGATTTCACCATGTTGCCCAGGCTGGTCTCAAACTCCTGACCTCAAGCAATCTGCCTGCCTCAAACCTCCCAAAGTGCTGGGATTGCAGGCGTGAGCCACAGTGCCTGGCCAATGTGGGCCTTCCGTGACTCAAGGATAACCTTGATCCCGAAGCTGACCTGTTTTCTAGATGACCTCTGACCTCTGAATGCTATTTTGACCTACATGTGACCTCTATGACTTTAGCGGTCTCTTGACTTTACCTGATCTCTTCGACCCTGGAGAAACCACAATGGACTCTGAATGACCTCTTTAACTCTTCGATGATCTTTAACCCCCGGGTGACCTCTCTGACCTCTGAATGGCCCCCCACTGACCTCTGGTGGCTTCCATGACCCTTGGATGGCCCTTGAGCCTGGATGACCTCTCTGAGACCGGATGCCTTTGTTCTCAACCCCCAGCCTCTAGGCACCAAGTTTTCTGGGCTCCCGCCAGGGATGTGACCCAAATATCCCCACGGGCCCCCTGCAGGTCTCACCGTCTGGTCGGTGAGAGGTGGCAGGACGATGGTTTTCTCCATGGTGTTCATAACCAGCTTCCACAGCTCCTTCAGCACTCGCTTCAGCACCGTCTTCTCACAGATTTTGGCAAAGAGGGTCAGGCTGGGGACGAGGGGCAGGTCTGAGAGAGGGCCCAGTTGGCTCCAACCCACAGATCCCCTTCCCTTAACAAGTGGGCAAGGCATTCCACAGGTAGGAAAGAGGGCCCACAGCCTGTACAGGGACCCCGGGTGGTTTGATGGGGCTATGATATCTGATGCATGAAGAAAAGAGTGAGTGGTGGTTGGACTGGTCAGCAGGGACCAGATGGGAAGAGGCCTCAATGTCTGCGAGGAAGGCTTGGGCCTTATCATGAGGATAGGGGTAGTGGGGAGCCATGGAGTGTTCAAGAGGGAGACACAGCCAGACTTTCATGTTTGAAAGAATAGTGTGGGGGAGGAACTGAAACAGGAAGGATGGAGATCAGGGACTATGAGGGAGAAGGCCACGCCCAGGAGGAACAGGAGGGAAATGGTCAGAGGGCAGACTTGAAAGGGAAAACAGCAAATAAATCGTGGTTGGATGGATAGGGGTTGAAGGAGACAGGCAGTCCACCATGATCCATCTGCCAACTGATCCAGTCACCCACCAATCCATCCCTCTTCCAGTGGTCCTTAATTCTCTATTTCTTTTTCTATCCATCCATCTCTCCATCTGTTCATCCATCCATCCTTCCATGCATCCTTCTACTCATCCATCCACTTATCCACTTATTTATCCATCCACCCATCATTCATCCATCTGTCCATCCATCTATGCATCAAAACATTTGTTCATCCATCCAAATATTACCCAGCTATTAATCCATCCATCCATCGACCCACTCATCCACCCACACACCCATCTGTCCATTCATTTATGCATCAAAATATTTATTTATCCATCCAAATATTTATCCACCTATATCTATCCACCATGTATCCATCTACCCACCCACCCATCCAACCATCCATTTATTTATCCATCCACCCATCTGTCCATCCATTATGCATCAAAACATTTATTCAATGATCTAAATATCTATTGACCTATCCATCCATCCATCCATCCACCCATCCATCCATTTATTCATCCATCCACCCATCTTTCCATCCATTTATGCATCAAAACATTTATTCATCCATCCAAATATTTATCCACCTATCCATCCATTTATCCATCCATCCATCCATCCATCCATCCATCCATCCATTGGTCCATCCAACCATCCATCCATCCAACCATTCATCAAGTCAGCCTGCCAGACATCCATCCATCTATGCATCAATCCATCTATGCATCAAAACATTTATTCATCCATCCAAATATTTACCCAACTATCCACCCATCCATCTTTTTAAAACATCTATCCTCCATCTAGCCTTCTAAACATTTATCTTTTAATCCATGCGTCCACCCACCTATCCACCTCTCATGTCACCTATTCATCCACCATTCATTCATCCACAAAAATATTTACTCACCAATCCTTCCAATTATTTGCCCACCCAACTTTCCATCCCCTTCATTCCACCCTCTACTCAGCCATACAACTATCCAGTGACCACCCAGGAAACATTCCCTGCACACCCTCTCCAGCCAGTCCCTGGGTCTCTATGGCCCTGCCCCAGCCCCTCCCTGGCCAGCCCAGTCCACCTGGCCTGGCTCACTTGCTGTCCAGCAGGTCCATGATGGGCTGCAACACATTGTCAGCGTCCTGGGCCACGCTGCTGCAGGCACTGGCTGGCACATTGCCTGTGCCCTTAACCTGGCTAAGGATGTCACCCATCTGTTTAACACACTCTTCAATGTGTGGCTGGAAGCTGGGGACAGAAAGAAAAGGCTCAGACCACAGGAAGGGCTGGATGAGGACACAGATGCTCATCTTTGGTCCTCGAGGTCATATCATTAGCATCACAGCACATAACCGAGCAAGAATGGAGAACAGGCCAGACAAGGTGGCTCATGCCTGTAATCCCAGCACTTTGGGAGGCCAAGATGGGCGGATCATGAGGTCAAGAGATCAAGAGCAACCTGGCCAACATGGTGAAACCCCGTCTCTACTAAAAATACAAAAATTAGCTGGGTGTGGCGGCGTGCACCTGTAGTCCCAGCTACTCGAACCCAGGAAGTGGAGGTTGCAGTGAGCCAAGATCACGCCACTGCACTCCAGCCTGGAGACAGAACGAGACTTCATCTCAAAAAAAAAAAAAAAAAAAAGAGTGGAAAATAATAACAGCAGAACCAGGCAAAGGGATAAGACGTTTGCCCACATTGCTCATTTCATTCTCAAAATCCTACCCAGGTACTATTATTGTCATCACCCCAACTTTACAGAGGAATAAAAGAATATATAAGGCTCAGAGAGGTTAAGTGACTCACCCAAGGCCACACAGCTAGAAAGCAGTAAAGCCGAGATTTGAACTCAGCCTTGTCTAACTCTGAGCCTGCAATCTTCACCGCTACATCTGCTGAGCCTCCAGACGCCCCAGGCTCAGAGGGCTGAAGGCTGTTCCCTCCCCACTGCCCCCAGCCCTGGAGATGCTCCCACCTGGTAGCAAACACCCGGCTGAGCTCATCCAAGACGTTATTGAGTTTCACCTGAAGCTCCTTCAAGATGTCACTGGCTTCGGCATCCAGCTAAGGGGGGAGAAGGAACATCAGGCCAGGTTCAGTAAAGTATCCACATGTACTGGGCATTTTCTCATCTGACCCGGGGAAAGGGATCCCAAGGGGCTGGAGGGGAAACTGAGGCACAGAAAGTTGTGATGCAAGTCTAGGTTTAAGAGCATGGTTGAGCTGGAATTCATCCCTAGGCCTGGTGGCATATGAGTTTGGGGGCCTGCAGGGACACAGTGGTGGGGGTGCCCCCTTCCCTTCTCCAGCCCTTCCCCGGCCCTGCCTCACCTCCTTTCCTCCCATGGCTTCGAACATCTTCTCCAGCTGAACTCGTAGCTGTTGAGTGTTGTTCATGAGGATGCAGGGCTGCGGATGGGAACAGAGAGGGGAGTCAGGCCTCAGGACCTCTCCCCAGAGCCTCCCCTACCCAATGCCAAGGACCTCAGGATGGTTTCAGGGTCTGAGTTTGGAGGAAGCTGGGGTCCCAAGGGGTCACCTGCGAATGGAAGGCAGTGTTTGGGCTCAGGCTCCTGAGCGTGTTGTTGCTGGGGCATCTCTGGGGATTGGTGGGGGCAAGGAGGACTCAAGTAATCCCACAATGCCAGGCCTGGTGGGTCCATGAGAGGGGCTGGGAACGCTGGGGGTAGCAGAGTTTCCTGCAGGGGTCCAGAGCTTTGCAGCTCGCACAATGAAGGCTTCATTTGCAACAGCCAGTGACACACTGAAGGCATGTGCCCTCACCCCCAGATGTACACACGAGACCCCCCCCACAGATACACAAACTCAGACATGCACAGCCAGACACAGTCCTAGACACACCCTCACATCATGCACACTCGACACAGCCAGACCAAACCTGGTGAGACACACTCACCCAGACGTGCACAGTCACACACACACACACACATAGACACACATTCACACTACATGCCGTTAACTCAGCCAGACGAAACATGGTCACACACACCCAGACACGCACAGCTGGACACACACACAAGCATACACACACTAACACTATAACCAGTTAACACAGCTAGATAAAATATGAGACACACACCCAGATGTGTACGGTTGAACACACATATTCATACATACACTCACACTATACCCAATTAACACAGATGAAACACAGCTAGACACCCACACTCAGATATGTACAGACACACACAGACAGGCACACACACTCATGTTATACCCAGTTAACACAGCCAGATGAAATACAATCACACACGCACACTCAGACGTGCACAGTCGGACTCACACACACATTCATGCCATAGATACCCATTGAACAAAGCTAGACAAAACATGATCAGACACGCACACTCAAATGTGCACAGACACACACACACACGTGCAGAGTGTACCAGTCAACACAGACAATACACAATCAGACACATGCACTTAGTTCCCATACACTCACACACAACTAGATACACTCTGATCGCACACATTCAAACAAGCACCTCTACACACACACAGTCCAGTCAGATCACACACAGGTGGACATACATAGCCCCAGGTGTCAGGGCTCTGGGGAGAAGGGAGTCCTGGGGATGCTGAATGGGGCTGAGGAGGGGGCTAGGTCAGGGGTTCCCTCAGGTCACCACTTTCTCTTTCTCCTTGGAGCAGTAGGAGGCGAAGTCCTTGGAGATGATGTCTGCGTACTGGAGGAGCACATTACTGATGGTCTGGGGAAGACACAGCGTGTGGGTGAGAAGAAAGGCTGGGACCAAGGCAGGCCCCAGTCATCAGGTCCCATCAAGGCCACTAGTGAGATCAGTGATGAACTCAAACCCTAATAGCAGCTAAGATGGGCCCTTGGGCTAGGCAAATTCTCCACCCAAGATGATCATCAAGACCTATAGGAGATACCGCTCGATGAAGACAATCGTTTTATGTAGACCCAGCTCTTTTTCAGAGCAACCAAGCATCATATTAACCCAGTCTCAACCACAAGCATGACCTGATCTCAAATCAAAAGCCAGTTCCTACTTGTAATCCCCAAGGTCAACACAGCCTAATGCCAATCAATCAAACCTCAACCCCAATGATCCCAACCCTCAAACTCACCCCAAGACTCACTCAAATTCTGTATCAATCTCAGCACTCACTCCAACCTCAATCCCAAATCAAGACCCAACCCAGCCTCAAACTCCAACCAAACAGCATTGCCAACTCGCACTAATGACCTCAATTCCAACCCTGATCTTAACCCACACCTCAATTCCAACCTTACCCTACACCTCAACTCCAACCCTAATCTCAACTCCAATCTCAATTTAAACCCTAATCCCAACTCCAACCTCCATCCAAACCTCAACTCCAACCTCATCTCAACCTCAACTTCAACCCAAACTTCAACTCCAACCTCAACCCAAACTCCAACTTCAACCCCAACCTCAGTGACATCACCAATTGCAACCTCAGCCTCAACCTTACCCCATCTCCAACTCGGATCTCAATTCCCTGACCCCGTCCCCTAGCCCCAACCCTACACACTCCCCCACACCTTGGCAAAGCGCCTCATGTAGTGCCCCACAATCTGGGGGTCAGGACACTCGAGTTTCTTGATGATTTCAAAGCTCTGGTTGAGTTGGGAGAAGACGTCCACCACGGAGCAGGAGAATAGGGCATGCTCCGAGGTCTGCTGGAACTGCAGGGGGAAGGAGGCCAAGAGGAAGGAGGAGATCAGCACCAGAGAGGCCCCAGAACCCGACTCTCCCACTCTCCATGGAGAGCCAGAGACCAACTTCCCCGGGGTGAGATGGACAGAGGGCGAGGTTGACTTAGAATCAACTCTAGACGTGGTTGCAGAAGCCATGGGGTGCATGGAGGTGTCTGGCTTGATGGAACTCACATCTCGTAGTTGATGAATGAACAAAAGATTTTAAAAAATCATCAGCAAGACAAAGATGGTGGACACCTACCAGAGACTGGCCTCAACCCAAGGGCAAATTTCCCCCAAAATTGGACCCCAGTGGGAAGATTAGGAACCTGATTGTGGGTTGACCTTCTTACCCCATCCTTCTTGTCTCGCTCCAGGGCACCGTGCAGGAAATCCCGGGACACCTCCTCATTCTCATCCAGCCACTGGATGACGAAGGGTTCAAACCATCTGGAATGAAGAGCCAGGGTGGGGCTCTACCACCTCTTGTCCTCCTCAACCTCTGCACCGCCTGGTTCTGACCCACTAATGAGTGGAGCTACGGCTGCTCCTACTCTCCCTGGAGCTCTCCCTGCAGCTCTCCCTGCAGCCTTGAGTGGCTGCCCCTCTGCTCGCCTCCTGCACTGAACCTCAGTTACTTTGCTCATGAAATAGAATGAGTGGCCCCTTTTACAGTAGGGCCCAGGCCTGCGGGAGTCCTAGCTCAGATAAACTGCCTGTGGCAAATGAGTTCATTCTCTGAGCCCTTCCTTCCTTCCTTCCTTCCTTCTTTTCTTTCCTTCCTTCTTTTCTTTCCTTCCTTCTTTTCTTTCCTTCCTTCTTTTCTTTCCTTCCTTCTTCTTCCTTCCTTCCTTCCTCCCTTCCCTCCTTCCTTCCTTCCTTCCTTCCCTCCTTCCTTCCTTCCTTCCTCCCTTCCCTCCTTCCTTCCTTCCTTCCTTCC
>NW_016806979.1:6662550-6665285 GCF_001698545.2 Rhinopithecus bieti | reverse complement strand
TTTTTTTTTTTTTTTTTTGGTCTTCTTTGTAAAGATAGGATGTCCCTATGTTGCCCAGGCAGGTCTTGAACTCCTGGCCTCAAGTGATCCTCCCACTTCGGCCTCCCAAAATGTTGGGATTACAGGCATGAGCCACCGCACCCAGCCAGAGCTTTCATTTCTTGTACAACAGAAGACTATCCCTCTGCGCTGCTGGGAGCAGTGAACGACACAGCACAATTCTCAGGAACTGGTGGTACCATACCATCCTCCAACACACAGCCCAGGAGTCAGATGTCCCGAGTTCAAATCTCGGGTCTGTCATGTACTAGGAGTCACCTTGGGGAAGGTATTTGGCATTTATTCACTCATCCATTCTATTTTTATATTAATTTATTTTTTGAGATGGAGTCTCACTCTGTTGCCCAGGCTGGAGTGCAGTGACACTATTTCTGCTTACTGTAACCTCTGCCTCCTGGGTTCAAGTGATCCTGCTGCTTCCCTCGAGTAGCTGGGACTACAGGCGTGTGCCACCACACCCGGATACTTTTTTTTTTCTTTCTTTCTTTTTTTTTTTGTTTTTGAGACGGAGTCTGGCTCTGTCGCCTAGGCTGGGGTGCAGTGGCGTGATCTTGGCTCACTGCAAGCTCCATCTCCTGGGTTCACGCCATTCTCCTGCCTCAGCCTCCCAAGTAGCTGGGACTACAGGTGCCCGCCACCATGCCCGGCTAATTTTTTGTATTTTTAGTAGAGACGGGGTTTCAAGGTGTTAGCCAGGATGGTCTCTATCTCGTGACCTCATGATCCACCTGCCTCGGCCTCCCAAAGTGCTGGGATTACAGGTGTGAGCCACCGCGCCTGGCCAGTTTTTTTTTCTTTTTTTTGAGACGGAGTCTCACTCTGCCGCCCCGAGATCACTAGTGCGATCTCGGCTCACTGCAACCTCCGCCTCGTGGATTCAAGCAATTCTCCTGCCTCAGCCTCCCAAGTAGCTGGGATTACAGGCACCTGCCACCACACCCGGCTAATTTTTGTGTTTTTAGTAGAGACAGGGTCTCACCATGTTGGCCAGGCTGGTCTCAAACTTCTGACCTCTGATGATCCACCTGCCTTGGCCTCCCAAAGTACTGGGATTACAGGCATGAGCCACTGTGCCCGGTCAATTTTTGTACTTTTGTAGAGCTAGGGTTTTGCCCTATTGGCTAGGCTGGTCTCAAACTCCTGACCTCAGGTGATCTGCCCGCCTCGGACTCCTGGGATTACAGGTACAAGCCACTGCGCCTGACC
Source organism: Rhinopithecus bieti (assembly GCF_001698545.2). Lineage (NCBI taxonomy): Eukaryota > Metazoa > Chordata > Mammalia > Primates > Cercopithecidae > Rhinopithecus > Rhinopithecus bieti. The sequence continues at coordinate 6,664,019 of NW_016806979.1, read as the reverse complement.
CATTTGTTCATTTCAGAGATGGGATCTCACTATCTTGTCCAGGTTGGTCTCAAACTCCTGGGCTCAAGTGAGCCTCCTGCCACAGCCTCCCAAATTATCAGGACTACAGGCATGTGCCACTGTGCCTGGCCATTTGGCATCTTTAACTCTCCAATTTCTTCTTCTGCAAAATAGGAATTAAAATGATCCCACCTTAACTCATAGAATTGTCAAAAGGATAAAATGAGAAAGTCACATGGTTCCTGCTGCTGTTATGACTATGAATTTTCTGGGCTGTAGGAGTCAACTGCTCAATGGCTGAGAGTGGAGAACACTGGATTCAAGCCCCACTCGTGCCCCTGATGCCCAGGTAACCCTGAGTAGGTCAGTCCTCCTCTCTGGCTTTCCTTCTAGCTGTCAGCGCTACAGTTCTGGCTTGGGCTAGGCTTGGGGAAGGGGACTTACGCAGGGTACTCAGGCACGCGGTCCTTGAAGGCAGGAAGTTCCGTCACATACTCATTGTAGAGCCATTTCACCTTGAAGTGGAGGTTCATGTAGTCGGCACTCTTGCATAGACGATGCTTGTCGTGCTCTGGCCAGGGACAAAGAGGGTGGCACAGCTGGAAGGGTCTGCCACCCTGTGTCTCGATAGAGAGGCTGCCCACTTTGGCCATCACTGATGTCCAACTCAGGCATGAGGGTACAGGGCACTCACAGCCTTGGAGGAGACACAGAGGTGCAGCCACCTGGTGTGGCCAGGCTGGGGAACACTGGGGTGGGAAACTCACCCTCCATGGCATACTTCATGTCTTGGGCAAACAGATTCCACATCACTTCAGCGCTGATTTTACCCACATTCAGCTCCTGGGGAAACCTGGCAAAGTCATGGAAGTATAAAACTTTGGCAGGCAGAAGGCAGATGGGATGGGCTGCTTTGTCCTTCCCTGCCCCACAGGGGAGTGTAGGGTAAGGTAGAGGGATTTGGGTTCAGTTTCCCTCATAGCCACTGCTGACTGACTCTGCACTAAGGCTTTGCTTCTCTTTGAGCTTCCACCCACTCATCCATCTGTCCCTCCATTCATTCATTCATCCACTCATGCAACTATCCACCCATATATTCAACAACTAATTTATTCATCCATCCATCCATCCATCCATCCATCCTTCTATCCATTCATTCACCCAATCATGCAAATATCCATCCATCCATGTACCCATCTGTCTATTCATCCATCCACCTTATCCACCCATCCAATCCTCCCTTCCTCAATTCATTCACCCACTCATGCAACTATCTATCCATCCACCTACCCATCTATCTATTCATCTATCCACCCATCCATCCATCCCTCTATCCATTCATTCACCCACTTATGCAACTATTCACCCATCCACTCACCTATTCATCTATCTATTCATCCATCCATCCCTCCATCCACTCATTCATCCAACTATTCACCCATCCACTCAACCACCCATCTATCTGTTCG
>NW_016806979.1:6645040-6659352 GCF_001698545.2 Rhinopithecus bieti | reverse complement strand
CTATCTATCCATCCATCCACCTACCCATCTATCTATTCATCCATCCACCTACCCATCTATCTATTCATCCATCCATCCATCCGTCCATCCCTCTATGCATTCATTCACCTACTTATGCAACTATCCACCCATCCGTTCACCTATCCATTTATCTATTCATCCATCCATCCATCCATCCCTCCATCCATTCATTCACTCATTCATCCAAATATTCATCCATCCACTCAACCACCCATCTATCTGTTCATCCATCTATCCCTCCACCCATTCATCCAACTATCCATCTGTACACCTACCCATCTATCCATCCATCCTTCCATCATCCACTTATTTATCCATCCCTCCATCCATTCATTCACCCACTCATACAACTATCCACCCATCCATTAAATGACCCATCTATCTATTCATCCATCCACTTATCCATCCATCCCTCTATCCATTTGTTTACTCACTTATCCAGCTATCCACCCATCCATTTACCCATCCATCTGTCCATCCATCCATCCATCCATCCATCCATCCTTTTTTTTTTCTTTTGGAGACAGAGTCTCACTCTGTCACCCAGGCTGGAGTGCAGTGGTGCAATCTCAGCTCAGTGCAACCTCCACCTCCTTGGTTCAAATGATTCACGTGACTCAGCCTCCCAAGCAGCTGGGACTACAGGTGTGAGTCACCATGCCCAGCTAATTTTTTGTATTTTTAGTAGAGATGGGGTTTTGCCGTGTTGGCCAGGTTGGTTTCAAACTCCTGACCTCAGGTGATGTTCCTGCCTCGGCCTCCCAAAGTGCTGGGATTACAAGCGTGAGCCGCCATGCCCAGCCCATCCATTCGTTTATCCACACAGTCATCCTTCTACCAATCTATCTGTCCATCTGTTATTTATTTATTTATTTATTTATTTAGAGATAGAGTCTTGCTCTGTCACCCCAGGCTGGAGGGCAGTGGCACAATCTCAACTCACTGCAACCTCTGCCTCCTGGGTTCAAGCAATTCTCCTGCTTCAGCCTCCCGGTAGCTGGGATTACAGGTATGTACCACCACGCCCGGTTAATTTTTGTATTTTTAGTAAAGATGGGGTTTCACCATGTTGGCTAGGCTGGTCTCGAACTCCTGACCTCAAATGATCCACCCGCCTTGGCCTCCCAAAGTGCTGGGATTACAAGTGAGAGCCACCGTGCCCGACCCCATCTGTTTATTAATCCATCCATTCATCCACCCACACTTCAGTCCATCCAAATCCCTGATCTTAATTCCCTAATCAGGATATGTTAACAGCCCAAAGCTAGAGTCCTCTCTAGCACTCATCTGGCGGAGAAATAGAACACAGGAGCCTATTCAGCTAACACAGATGAAAATGCTACAGACATATAAATCCACAAACAAAAATGGTGCACATATTCATACACAATACACAATATTGTATATTGTACAATATTGTATGTTGAAGTGCATTCAACAATTTTACACATATACAAATTAAACCCAAAACCCATTGACCACAACAATATACAAAATTGCTTACATCCACATGTGTAAGATATAATGCAATTTAAATGTACAATATGTGTTAGGGTAGCACATAGTAATACTTGAGCAACATTATTATTATTATTATTATTATTATTTTTTCTGAGACAGTGTCTCGCTCTGTCGCCCAGGCTGGAGTGCAGTGGTGCGATCTTGGCTCACTGCAAGCTCCGCCTCCTGAATTTCCGCCATTCTCCTGCCTCACTCAGCCTCCCGAGTAGCTGGGACTACAGGCGCCCACCACCATGCCCGGCTATTTTTTTGTATTTTTAGTAGAGACGGGGTTTCACCTTGTTAGCCAGGACAGTCTCGATCTCCTGACCTCGTGATCCACCCGCCTCGGCCTCCCAAAGTGCTGGGATTACAGGCGTGAGTCACCGCACCCGGCCGAGCAACATTATTATTAATTAACCTACACACACACACAAAATTCCACATGTACACACTGTTATTCATGCAAATGAATACACACAAAATACATGTCTGATTATACCAGTGATTGTGAACATACACACAATTTTATGTTTCTGTTTGCAAATTGTACCCATATTTGAATTTTGCACAGGCACAATCAGACCCACAATTACCCCCAGGTGCACATTTGTGTAATTAGAGAAAATCACCTTGACACGCAAGACAAAGTTGTATACGAACACACGATGACACCCAGATAATTCAACTACGCAGATACGCAACTCACTGGTTGAGGCAGGGAGTGTAGGAATTCTTGTCTTCCTCAATGATGGACACTATGAGGGTAATCAGCTTGGACCAGAAGTCGAGGTTCTTGATGCTGGGCCCCTGTTCCTCTGGGGGAACTTCCCCCTTCTTGGCCTGAAATGGGCAGTGGAGATCTCGGTTATAGGGGGTCCAGAGGTTGGTGTCTCGGTCAGTTTATTACTGAAGAACATGAGGTTGTTGAGGAATGCATCCTATTAACATGTATACAGTTCAGGTAAGAAGTCTATATAGAGAGGAACTGAACTTCTAAACTGGCCCAAACAGAGCTCATGTCGATGCAGCTTGATAAAGCTTAAGATTTTTAGACTCCACTCTAAAACTGAATGGAAATAAATGAAATCAAATTTAGTTGAACAAACCCAGCTCCACTAAACCAAATGGAAATGAAATGAATGCAAATCAAGCCCACTTAGCTTAACGGAAGTAAGTTCTTCCTCAGAGTTAAATCAATGGAATTGAACTGGGGCCAATTACGCTGAATGGAGTGCAATTCAACCTAACTGGATTGAATTAAACTCAAATGAACTCCATTGGATTGAACCTAATCAACTTGTCTAAGATCAACATCAACTCAAATCAAAATAATGGAAATAAATCAACTTGAACTGAACTCTACCCAAGTCAACCCAATCCGATTCTACCTACCTAAATCCAACCTCACATATGCAGGGCAATTCAACCCAACTTTTGTTAATCAATGGAAATGAGTGCAATCAGCTGAAATTAGCCCAATTCAACTCAATTCAACTGAAATCAATTGCATCTAATCCAACAACCCAGTTCATCCTAACTCAAGACAATTTAACCCAGTTGAGAACAACCTGACTTGACTGTAAATGAACTAAATGGAAATGAATGAATTTGTACTCAATAAAACTCAGTGCAATCAACCAACTTAGTTCTGCTCACTATTTTTTTTTTTTTCTTTCAAGAGACAGGGTCTCATTCTGTCACCCAGGCTGGAGTGCAGTGGTGCAATCATGGCTCAACATAGACTCAAACTCCTGGGCTCAAGTGATCCTCCCACCTCAGCCTCCCAAGTAGCCAGCACTACACGTGTGCCACCATACCTGGCTAATTTTTGTATATTTTGAAAAGATAGGGTCTCGTTATGTTGCCCAAACTGATCTTGAGCTCCTGGCCTCAAGGGATCCTCCTGCCTCAGCCTCCCAAAGTGCTGACATTACAGGTGTGAGCCACTGAGCCCAGCCTGGCTCACTAATTTGTCAAGAACAATTTTAACTTAAGTCAACCAAATAGAAATAAATAGAACTAAACTGATTATGGTTGAAGTAAACAATCTAATTTAATCCAGTTCACCTCAACTCAGTTCAAATGAGAACAAGACTGATTCCAACTGTAGTCAACTGAATGTAAAGGAACAGAATGAAATCAAATTGAACTGAACATAGCTTATGTGTTATATCCTATCAGAACCTAGGTAGGGGCTGCCTCCAGCTCCCACAGCCTCCTGAGATCCCACTATCTCAATACTAACCATCCCTGTTTGTAAATTTCCAGTCTGTACATGTTTCCCTCATGATAGGCTATAAGCTCCTTACAAGTGGTGGCTCATGCCTGTAATCTCAGCACTTTGGGAGGCTGAGGCAGGAGGATCACTTGAGCCCAGGAGACCAGCCTGGGCAACATAGTGAGATGCCATCTCTACAAAAATACAAAAATTAGCCTGCCATGGTGGCGCATGCCTATAGTCCCAGCCACTTGGGAGGCTGAGGTGGGAGGATCCACTTGAGGTCAAGGCTCAAGGCTGGTCAAGGCTGCAGTGAGCTATGATTGCATCACTGCACTCCAGCCTGGGCAACAGAGTGAGACCCCATCTCAATATAAATAAATAAATAAATAAATTCAATTTAACTCAACATTTACTGAACAGTGACTGTATGCCAGACATAAATTTTTATGCCAGGCTGGGCGTGGTAGCTCATGCCTATAATCTCAGTACTTTGGGAGGCCAAGGCAAGTGGATCATCTGAGGTCAGGAGTTCGAGACCAGCCTGGCCAACATGGTGAAACCCCGTTTTTACTAAAAATACAAAAAATTAGCTAGGCGTGGTGGTGGGCACCTATAATCCCAGCTACTTGAGAGGCTAAGGCAGGAGAATCATTTAAACCTGGGAGGCGGAGGTTGCAGTGAACTGAGATCATACCACTGCATTCCAGCCTGGGCAGCAAGAGTGAAGCTTCATCTCAAAAAAAGCAATTTTTTCTTTTTTGAGACGGAGTCTCGCTGTGTCGCCCAGGCTGGAGTGCAGTGGCGCGATCTCGACTCACTGCAAGCTCCGCCTCCCGGGTTCACGCCATTCTCCTGCCTCAGCCTCCGAGTAGCTGGGACTACAGGCGCCCGCCACCACGCCCGGCTAGTTTTTTGTATTTTTAGTAGAGACGGGGTTTCACCATGTTAGCCAGGATGGTCTTGATCTCCTGACCTCGTGATCCACCCGCCTCAGCCTCCCAAAGTGCTGGGATTACAGGCTTGAGCCATTGCGCCCGGCCTAAAAAAAGCAATTTTTTAATGCCAAACTCAACTATGCAGCCAAGTGTACTGACTGCCTACTATATTTTATCTAAACTTATAGCTCACGGCCGGGCGCGGTGGCTCACGCCTGTAATCCCAGCGCTTTAGGAGGCCGAGACAGGCGGATCACCAGGTCAGGAGATCGAGACCATCCTGGCTAACATGGTGAAACCCCGTCTCTACCAAAAAATACAAAAAATTAGCCGGGCGTGGTGGCGGGTGCCTGTAGTCCCAGCTCCTTGGGAGGCTGAGGCAGGAGAATGGCGTGAACCCGGGAGGCGGAGCTTGCAGTGAGCCGAGATCGCTCCACTGCACTCCAGCCTGGGTGACAGCTAGATTCCGTCTCAAAAAAAAAAAAAAAAAAAAAAAAAAAAAACCTTATAGCTCATGAACTCTTCTCCCTAATCCTGAGATGTGGGTTAATGACCCCATTTTGCAGAATAAGATACTGAGGTTCAGAAGAGTTAAATCCCTCGTGAAGAGGCAGTGCTGGGACTTAAGCCTGTCTAGTTAGCGTCACTGTTCCCTCGACCCATCTGGAGTCTCACCGGGTCTGTCTGGTACTCCCGGCTGTAGAGTTCATGGCAGTTGTTGAAGATGTACTCGTAGGTAGAATTAAGGCAGGCTTTCACACAATCCTTCACCACCTGGCTGGCTCGGGGCGGGCTCTGGAGTTCTTGTACCTGAAGGGAGGGAGAGAGGCACAGGCGGTCACAGCTGCGACAGGAGGTCCCCAGGAAGTGACTGCGAGTCATTTTGGGTTTAAGGAAATGAAGGGGTATGAAGGAAGGTTACTGAGAAAAGCTGCCACTCTCCAGGAGGAATGTCACTTGTCCTGGAACTGGGAATCCTAGAGAACCCTCCTTGAAGGGCAAATGCAACTAGATCCTTTCCTACCTTCATCCGAAAGAAGGTGATGCTGGTGAGAAGGTCCACAGTGGATTTGAGGTCCTGGAGTCTCTCCGGGCTGCTGGCTGGGAAGTTATTCTGTTGGAAGCAGGAAGAGAGGTGGGGTTATGGAAGAAGGTTGGGGGAGGATGGGAGACTGCTTTTCAGGGGGATACAAAGGCTTCCCGGTTTTAGGCTGGGGGTTGATTAGAGCACCTTGAAGCAACTGGGGATCTGCTTGGATGCACCAAGCACATTAGGGCAGGTAGTGCCCATGCAGGTGCACACACGCTAGAGGAACACACCGTACACGTGAAGATGGGTCCTCCCACGCACACACCTGCTGGTAGCTTTCCCCTCCAGGCACACACACGTGCATAGGGTGAGCAAATCCTCCTGCATGCACTTCCTACCCGGTACATGGAGAGGTCAATCCGCAGGGAGTTATGCAGCTGGTCCAGGAGTTTCACGAAGCGCTCTTTCTGAGGAGGAAGGGGAGAAGGGAGGATGGATGGAGCAGGACATGGCCACCATACTGGCTGAGCTCCTACTGTACACTAAGTATACCTCATCCACCACCCTTGTAATGTCCATTTCCATTCTATAGTATTCTTTTTTTTTTTTTTTTTTTTTGAGACAGAGTCTTGCTCTGTTGCCCAGGCTGGAATGTAGTGGCGCAATCTTGGCTCACTGCAACCTCTGATTCCCAGGCTCAAGCAATTCTTCTGCCTCAGCCTCCCAAGTAGCTGGGACTACAGGCACAGGCCACCACCCCCGGCTAATTTTCTTTTGTATTTTTAGTAGAGACGGGTTTTCACCATGTTGGCCAGGCTGGTCTCGAACTCCTGGCCTCAGGTGATCCACCCGCCTCAGCCTCCCAAAGCGCTGGGATTACAGACATGAGCCACCGCGCCCAGCCTCCATTCTACAGCAATCTACAGAGGAGTAAATGGAGGCTCAGAGACGGGAAGTGATTGGTGGAAAGTCACTCAGCAGTCTGGTCTAGACTGGGGACCCAGGAGTCACATCAGATCTGACTGGCATAAAGTTGGGCTCTCCCTCATTCTCCAGTCCCAGTCCCCAGGACTGACCCCAAAGTTGGAGGCGGCGAAGCGGTCAGAGGCAGACACGTTGGTGGAGGCGGTGGTGTGCGCGTAGTAGGCATTGATGTTGGCAAGTAGGGTGCTCATGACGGCAGGCACCCCCGGGCACATATACTTGGAGGAGAGGCAGGCAAAGTGGCTGGAGAGAGGAAGCAGGAGGCACTGTGCCAGGGGTCCAGCTGGGATGGACCAAGTTCCCCTCTAGAATGCCTCTAAGACAGCATCTGTGAGTGGGTCTCCATCACCTCCCAAACCATCCCCTGCCTGATTCTGTCCTTTGGGTCTCTGCATCTCCTCTCCCCTCCATCTTTATATCCATTTGAATTGCTCTAACTCTGCTTCTTATTTATTTATTCATTTATTTATTTTGAGATGGAGTCTCACTCTGTCACCCAGGCTGGAGTTTAGTGGCGCAATCTCGGCTCACCGCAACCTCCGCCACCCGCGTTCAAGCGATTCTTCCACCCTAACCTCCCGAGTAGCTGGGATTATAAGGGCACGCCACCACACCTGGATAACTTTTGTACTTTTAGTAGAGATGAGGTTTCACCATGTTGGCCAGGTTGGTCTTGAACTCCTGGACCTGGAGTGATCTGCCCACCTTGGCCTCCCAAAATGCTGGGATTACAGGCTTAAGCCACCATCCCCAGCCTCTATCTCTGCTTCTAACTCCTCCTTCTCTTCCATGTCACTCCAGGTGTCAACCACAATGCCGTCCTGATCGCCAGAGAAATTACGAACCCTCCGCCCACCATGCCCACTACCTCTCTGGATCCTCCCCCTGAGAATCCCTTCCAACCCAGACCTGCCAGTGCCCACTTCGTGACCTCCCTCTTGTTTCCTGCACCCCAGCCTGCAGCCTCACGTCATGGCTTGGTAGATGGACTCAACACCGTAGCGCATGGCAAACTCGTCCACAATCTCCTGGGCTGTCTCATCATAGTAAACCTTCCAGGCATCGTCGCCCTTGGCATCCGGGATCTTCACAACCCCATTGTTCTGCACGTCGGTCACAAAGTGGAACAGGTTCTGCCACCATGGGAGAGAAAGTGTCATGGAGAGTGCAAGCAATCGCCAGGGGTCAGAGATCCCAGGGTCTGGGGCAGCTTACGTCATCCATCTGCCTGTTTATTCATTAATTCATTCATCTACTGTTTCATCCATCCACACACCCACCCATCTAACTACCCCAAATTTCACCCATCCACTCTTCAAACCTTTCAGTAGTTCAACCACACATCCATCCACCCATCCATCCATCCATCTCATACATTGATCCACAACTTAATCCACCTGTCCAATCATGCATTCTTCCATACAACCAACCACCCATTCACCCATCAATTTATCCATCCATCCATCTATTCCTCATCTATCCACCAACTACTCACAACCATCCAGCTAAATACTCAGAAATTATGAACCCACTTATCAATACTTGCAATAGTTTAACCACACATCCTTCCATTCATCCACCCACCCACCCACCCATTCATCCATTTGTCCATCTGCCTGTACATCCATCCATCCATTCATCCATCCATCCATCCATCCATCCATCCACCTATCTACCCATCTGACTATCAACAAGTTCACCTATCTACTCAATCTTCCTTCTAATAACTCAACCACACTTCCATCCATCCCATCCATCTTACTCTGCTCATCCAACATCTCATCTATCCACCCATTCAACCATCTATACAGCAATCTATCTATCCACTCATCAAGTTATCCATCCATCATTCATCTATCCCCATCCATCATCTAACAATTACCCTCAAATTCACCCTTCCACACATCTATACTTTCAATAGTTCAATCACATAGCCATCCATCTGATAATCGATCCATCATCCATCTAGCCACAAATCTACCCACTCATCCATCTATCCATCCATGTACTCACCCATCTCTCCATCCATCCTTTTATCTACTCATCACTCATTCATCTATTCAATCATTGATTAATTCACCAGCATTCATTCAACAAACTAGTTCCTGGGGATACAGTTCTTTCCAGGAACCCCAGGCAGCTGGAGGAGACATACCCAGACACAAACAGCCCAATCCTCAGTGGTTAGGGCTGGAATAGAAAGAAGAACCTGATGGTGAGTAGTGAGAGTCAACCTGGAGGCCAAGGAGGGCTTCCCAGAGGAGGTGACGCTGAATCTGGACCGTGATGGATAGTGAGGAGTTTTCCAGGTAAAGGGAATGGCATGGCGGGCAGTCTCAGAAGGCCAGGAGAGTGTGGATAGTGTGGCCAGAAAGAGGAAGAGCCGGGCAGGCAGGAATGCTGAGTGGAGATGGTATGGGAGGGGCCAAGCAATGAACCTCACCTCATGCAGACAGGTGTACTGGACATGGTATGGGGCCACCTTCTCCTCGCCTTTGATCTCCACACTGATGTGGAGCCGGATGGCACCTGACACAGCAGATTTGTCAGTTCGCTTGTCTGCAGGGCAGAAAAGGATGACAGCGTCAGAACTTCCCACTATAGCCGTGGGCAATTTTTTTTTTGAGACAGAGTCTTGCTCTTGTTGCCCAGGTTAGAGTGCAGTGGGGCGATCTCGGCTCACTGCAACCTTCACCTCCTGGGTTCAAGCGATTCTCCTGTCTCAGCCTCCCGAGTAGCTGGAATTACAGGTGCCTGCCACCATGCCTGGCTAATTTTTGAACTTTTGGTAGAGATGGGGTTTCACCATGTTTGCCAGGGTGGTCTTAAACTCCTGACCTCAGCTGATCCACCTGCCTCAGCCTCCCATAGTACTGGATTACAGGCATGAGCCACCGCACCCGGCCAGCCATAGGCAATTTTTTTTTTTTTTTTTTTTTTTTTTTGAGATCTGTCGTCCAGCTAATTTTTTATTTTTAGTAGAGACGGGGTTTCACCATGTTTGCCAGGCTGGTCTTGAACTCCTGACCTCAGGTGATCCACTCGCCTCGGCCTCCCAAGGCAATTTTTAATAGATGCACAATTCTGTAGTCCTCCCAGACTTCCGGAAACGAAGGGCTTGGTGTCTCTCTTCTGATTGGCTCCCTAGGCTTAAGCCTTCCCGCTTAGGCTAGAATTCCTTAAGCCCTCTCTCTCCCTTCAAACAAGGATCCCAGACCTTGCTTCCTCACTCAGATCAAGTTCCTGGGTAGGTGCCTCCCTCCTTAAACTAGCAGCCGTAGGCCCTGCTTCTTTCCCAGTCTGAGCTCCCAGGCCCTGCCTCCCCCATCAAATCATGCTCCCCAGAGACTACACATCTTAGACACGGTTCCTGGGTCTGTCCCTCTCTCCTCAGACTAGGACCCCTGGTCTTTTCTCCCGCCTCCCCCATCAGAATGGGATAGCTAGATGTCCTCCAACCTAAGAGGTTTCCAGGCTCTGCTCACCTCTCTCAGGCTGGGTCCTTTCTACCCCCTCAGATTAGGCTCACACACCCTGCCTCCTCCATTAGATTGGACTCCCCAGATTCTACTCAACTTCTTTTTGAGACAGAGTCTCACTCTGTCGCCCAGGCTGGAGTGCAGTGGTGCAATCTCGGTTCACTGCAAGCTCGGCCCCCCGGGTTCACGCCATTCTCCTGCCTCAGCCTCCCGAGAAGCTGGGACTACAGGCGCCCATCACCACACCCGGCTAATTTTTTTGCAAGACGGGGTTTCACCGTGTTAGCCAAGATGGTCTTGATCTCCTGACCTCGTGATCCGCCTGCCTCAGCCTCCCAAAGTGCTGGGATTACAGGCGTGAGCCACCGCGTCCGGCCTCAACTTCTTTACACAGGGTTCTTGGATCTGTAGCAGCCATCTCAGATTAGGATTCCCAAACAATACCTCCCTCTTTAGACTGGATTATTTTCTTGTGGTGGGGGTTCGGGGGCACACAGAGTCTCACTCCGTCACCCAGACTGGAGTGCAGTGGCATGATCATAGCTCACTGTAGCTTCAACCTCCCAGGCACAAATGATGCTCCCACCTCAGCCTCCCAAGTGGCTGGGACTACAGGCATGCATCACCACACCCAGCTATTTTTTTTTTTTTAATGGAGACAAAGGCCTTGCTGTGTTGCCCAGGCTGGTCTCGAATTCCTGGGCTCAAGTGATCCTCCCAGTTCAGCCACCCAACCAATGTGTTGGGATTACAGGTGGGAGCCACCATGCCCAGCCTGGATTCCATTTTTTTTCTTTTTTTTTGAGACAGAGTCTCCCTTTGTTGCCCAGGCTGGAGTGCATGGCTTGATCTCGGCTTACTGCAACTTCTACCTCCTGGGTTCAAGTGATTCTCCTGCCTCAGCCTCCCCAGTAGCCGGGATTACAGGCACGTGCCACCATGCCTGGCTAATTTTTGTTATTTTTAGTAGAGACAGGGTTTCACCATGTTGGACAATCTGGTCTCAAACTCCTGACCTCAAGTGATCTGCCTGCCTCAGCCTCCCAAACTATTGGGATTATAGGCATGAGACACTGCACCTGGCCATATTCATTTTTTGAGAAAGGCTCTCTGTTCCCCAGGCTGGAGTGCAGCAGTACGATCACAGCTCGCTGCAGTCTTTACCTCTCAGGCTCAGGTGATCCTCCCACCTTAGCCTCCAGAGTAGCTGGGAACACAGGTGAGTATCACCCCGCCTAGCTAATTTTTGTATCTTTTATAGAGATGGGGTTTCACTATGTTGCCCAGGCTGGTCTCGAACTCCTGGACTCAAGTGACTGGCCTCCCTCACCCTCCCAAAGTGATAGGATTGCAGATGTGAGCCACTGCCTGGCGTCCCCAGCCTGGATTCTTTTTTTTTTTTTTTTTTTTTTGAGAGCGAGTTTTGCTCTTGTTGCCTAGGCTGGAGTGCAGTGGCATGATCTCAGCTCACTGCAACCTCCTCTTCTTGGGTTCAAGCAATTCTCCTGCCTCAGCCTCCTGAGTAGCTGGGACTACAGGCACCCAACACCACGCCAGACTAATTTTGTATTTTAGTGCAGACGAGGTTTCACTATGTTAGCCAGGCTGGTCTCGAACCGCTGACCTCATGTGATCCACCTGCCTTAGCCTCCCAAAGTGCTGGGATTACAGATGTGAGCCACCATGCCTGGCCCCAGCCAGGATTCTTAAATTTAGCTCAATCTTCTTTCTTAGATTTGGTTCCTAGGTCTCTGTCTCTCCCCTCAGACTAGGATTCCCAGTTCTTGCTTCTTGCCTCCACCATTAGACTAGGACATGGAGATTCTGCCCCACCCTCCCTTCTAAGCTGAACTAAGAGGTTTCTGGGCTCTGCTCACCCTCCTGGAATGGGTGCTTCCTGCTCCCATCATATTGGGCTCCTAGACCCTGGCTCCCCATCAGATTATGGTCCTCGACCAAACTCCTCCTGAGAACGGATCTCTCCGCTCTTCATGGGCTCCAGTTCTGGCTGGATCCCTGGGACCCGTCCCCACCCCTTCAGAACCCAGCTTCTCTCACCCAGGTTGTACCACACGTCCATCTCGCCGCTGAGCGTCCGCACCTCAATGATCGTCTGCCCCAGGAAATCGTCAGATTCCCTCTTGAACCTCTGTTTCACGCGGGATTTGATGTCATCATCCTCGTCCCAGACGCGCACCTTGATGCGGTCGGAGGAATTGTGACATTCACTGTGGTAGGAGGAGGAGGCAGAGGCGGGGTCAGGCGGCCAGTGTGAGTCCTGTGCTTGCAGCCCTCTTTTGGCTGCCCCAGCAGGGTGCCCCACACGGGGCCAGGGACCTAGCCAGGCACTTACAAGTGGAAATTCTCCTCCCACACCGGGTTGAGGTTCCCATAGATGGTTTTGTCCGTTTCTTGGTCTTCCCGACCTGGACGGTGACGTAGGGGTCACTGGATCCCGTCTTGTCCTTTGCCTGCAAGCCCTGCGCACAGACCACTGGAAGACACAGAGGGCATACACAGGTGTGCACTCTAGGAGCGAGGCATGCTGGGAACAGTCACTGCCACACACTACAGGCTGATAATTGGGACGCCTGCAGCATGGCTGGAGAGCAATGGCAGGGCACGCTGGGCTTGCTACAGAGGTTTTTTGTTTGTTTGTTTCTGAGACTGAGTTTTGCTCGTCGCCCAGGCTGGAGTGCAACCTCTGCCTCCCAGGTTCAAGCAATTATCCTGCCTCAGTCTCCCAAGTAGCTGGGATTACACGCACATGCCACCGCATCCGGCTAATTTTTTTGTGTTTTTTAGTGGAGATGGGGTTTCACCATGTTGGCCAGGCCAGTCTCGAACTCCGGACCTCAGGTGATCCACCTGCCTCAGCCTCAGCCTCCCAAAGTGCTGGGAGGGAGCTCCCAACCCATGAAGGATGGGAAGGTGCCCCAGCTGCCTTCCGCATGGGTAGGACCTCTCTTAGGTGTGAACTCTCTGAGGTCAGACACTCACAAGAATCCATTGTCTCCGATAGCTCCTGCTTGTTAGCGCCCCCTGCAGGGTGCCTTCCCTTCCTGACTCACCACCCCAGCTCCATCCTGGGGTCACCCACTGGATAACCCACATACCCTGAAATCCTCATCCTGGGGTCTGTTTATGGGGAAACCCACATGAGGCTGGGTGTGGAGAAATGCCAGTATCCTCGCCCCTGAGTGGGGTCACACTGAGCTGCATGCTCAACGTTGTCCCCAATGGCCCCAGGATGGGCTGAGCCCGTTGCCCATAGCATTGTCTGCTCAAGGCATCGCCTTCAGGACTCCTTCCATCCCTGTCTCAAGTCCTTGCCCCTCACCAGGACTTTCTGGGGTCACTTTCCAGATAAACTATGCACCCTCAATTCCTCTTCTTGGGGTCTCACTCTGGAGGGCACCATCCAAGACGCACCCAGATACAGCGCCATGAACAGGCGTTTGGAGGCACGCATGTCCCCCCACATGCTTGCACACGCGGAGATGGGATGGAATGCACGAGACTGAGTGCACGCTGCAAAGGAGAGGGACCCGGCCATGGGACAGGGCATGAGACAGGTCTCAGAGGGTGGAGAAGGAGGGGCCCTGTGGCGGCCCACGTCCCCTCACCGGTGATGCTGATCTTGGCGGACCACTTAGACGTGCCGTCCAGCACGCTCTGCTTGACCGCCTTCATCTGCTGCGTGTGCGCGGTCTTGGTCACCGCGAAGATCTCCTGGATGAGCTCGAAGATCTCGGGCTTGTTGCGCTCCCGGATCTTCATGCGGTCCTTGAGCACCATGATGATGTTCTGCGTCCGGTCCTCCGCCCCGTGCTTGGAGCTCTTCTCCGCAGCCCCTGAGGACGCCCGAGGCCCGCGCTGACCCCAGCGCCCCTGCCTAGTGGCTCCTCACCAAAGTGAGAGCCCCGCCCCCACTCATCAACTGCAGGGACTCAGGTGTCACCCCCTGAAGCTGGTTTCCTACCTACTCTCTGTACCCCCCACCCAGACCCTTCACCCTTTCACCTCCTCTCAGAGCCATGCTCCTCTGAGTCCCCATGTCCCTTCTCTGCCCCCCACCCCTTGGAGTCCCCACAGGTTTTTGGAGCCCCACCCCTCTAAGCCTCTTCCCTAAGCCCCAC
>NW_016806979.1:6624990-6644706 GCF_001698545.2 Rhinopithecus bieti | reverse complement strand
TCACACCCCTCTGAGTCCCCGCCCCTCTGCGTCCCACCCCTCTGAGTCTCCGCCCCCTCTCTGAGTCCCACAACTATGAGTCTCCGGACCCCTCTCTGAGTCCCACCCTTCTGAGTCCCGCTGCCTGTCTGAGCTCCACTCCTCTGAATCCCCTCCGCATCTCTGATCTCCACCCCTGTGAGTCCCCTCCACATTTCTGAGCCCCTTCCTTCTCTGAGACCCCTCCCTTTCTCTTGGTCCCACCTCCTCTGAGTCTCCTCCCCCTTCCAACCCCCCTCCTCCACAGTCCTCTCGCAGTCTGAACCCCTTCCCTCTCTGAGCCCCTCTTCCTCTCAGAGCTACCCCTAACTAACCCATTTTATCCAGGGGAGCTGCCTCTTCTCACTAAGCTTGTCCTTTGCACAACCTAGCTAGTCCCTGAGCCCTGCCCCACTCCTCTCTGACACCCTCCCAGTTTCTTTCCCCATCGCTCGTCCCCCTAGCCCTGCCCCCAGGGAGTCCTGCCCCTTTAACCCCACCCCCAGTCCCTCCCCTGCCTCACGACGCCCCGCCCCTTGCCCCGCCCCATGGTGCCCTACCCATCGCCTTGCCCCTTCAGCCTTTCCCTGCCATGCAAGCCCGGGGGCCCCCCACGCCAACCCGCGGCCCTGCGTTCAGGCCCTGCGCTCACGCTGCAGGCAGTCGGCGTTGAGCAGGTCCTGGCACTTCTCGTGGCACTTGACACCACACTCCGTGCAGCGCATGCCCTGCCTCGCGATGCCCCACAGCAGCCCCTCACACTCGTAGCAGTAGGTGGGCGTGGTGGCCGTCCACACTTCGAAGTTGTGTGGCGTCGTGCACGAGATGGGGTAGATTAAGGCTTGCAGGGTCTTCTTGTAAACGTGGTTTTTCTGCAGGGAGGGAGGGGATGCGGTTTGTGGGGGCCAACCTGGCGCTGTCCCTGTCCTGCCCCACTCCGCCCCAGCACTGAACGCGGTAGAGTTCCAGACCCTCCCCGGCCTCCACGCTGTCGGAATCCCCGCTGCCCTCTGCCAGTCTGTGTCACACACACACCCCTCCTCTTCCCAGGGACCCACAGAGGCTTGGACAATTCCAGAAGCTCCCAGCCCAGTCCATCCCTGACCCGGGCAAAAAGGAGTGCCCCACGCACCAGCTCCTCGTTGTTCAATGTGCTGGAGGCCAAGGCCGAGGTGATGCCCGCTTTCCTGGACTGGACCAGGGACTAGGGAGGTCACAGAAGAGGGAGTCCAGGGTTGACATCCATGAGATTACCACCGGGAGAGTTCACAGCCACGGATGGGGCCAGCAGCCACATTTTGAAGCCACAACCGCAAATTGAAAACAGGTCACCGAGAGCATCCGGGCCAGACCCAAAAAAGAATTAGGAGGTGACAGAGGCTTTCAGTTAGAAGGGACCCTGGAAAGTGAGCAGCCCCACACCCCTGACTCACAGCATGCAACACAGTGGGACATGGCAAGGTTCCCCCAGAATCCATGAATTGGGGGCCTGTTAGAAGATCCCAGTGGGGGAGTTTGGGGAGAAGACCCCAAGGGGCCCATGTCGTCATCACTCACCATGGCCTGAAGTGTCCATGCAGCACGTGAGGGTAGAAATCAGATTACATTAGTCTCAGAGAATTCTTAGCTAGTCCCCAACCCCAGGTTGACCATGGGCAGTTCCACAGGTTGTGTACTGCTTATAGCAGGCCTACTCTGCTCAGGGAGTAAAGGACGAGGGTGCTTACCAGGTCGCTCACGAGTGGGATAGGTTTCCTCTTGCGGATGTCTGGCATGCTGTCGATGATGATGAGACCACCCCCTGGGCTGTAAGACACCGAGGGACATTGAGGGCCCAGATGTCCCTATTCCTCACAGAGACATCACTCGAGCCCTGGAGAGAATACTCAACCTCCGCAGGTGTTAAAGGGTTGAATTGGGTCCCACAAGAAAAAGATATGTTGATGCCCTAACCCACACTACCTCAGAAGGTGACTTTATTTGGAAATGGGGTTGTTGCAGATGAATTAGTTAAGATAAGGTCATACTGGAGTAGGGTAGACGCTTAATCTAATATGACTGGTGCCCTTAGAAGAAGAGATACATGGGGAAAAGGCGGCTGCATGATGGCTGAGGCAAAGAGTGACGTATCTACAAACCAGTACTCGGTGGCCAAGGATTTCAAGCAAACTAGAAGCTAGAAGAGGCAGGGGAGGAGTTCTCTTCTACAGATTTCAGAGGGAGCGTGGCCCTACCAATGCCTTGATTTCAGACTTCTGGCCTCCAGAACTGCGAGAGAATACATTGCTGTGGTTTTAAGCCTCCCGGCTGTGGTACTTTGTGATAGCAGTCCTAAGAAATGGAGACACCAGGTCTCAACCTCCTCATCTGAAAAATGGGGAGATGATGCAGTTGCCCACCTTGAATGAAAACGTGAATTAAGGTGAATCTAAATAACATACTAAAATATAAATGAGGCCGGGTGTGGCGGCTCACGCCTGTAATCCCAGAACTTTGGGAGGCCGAGGCAGGTGGATCACCTGAGGTTAGGAGTTCGAGACCAACCTGATCAACATGGTGAAACCCCATCTCTACTAAAAATACAAAAATTAGCTGGATGTGGTGGTGCATGCCTGTAATCCCAGCTACTCAAGAGGCTGAGGCAGGAGAATTGCTTGAACCCAGGAGGCAGAGGTTGCAGTGAGTTGAGATCGTGCCACTGCAATCCAGCCTGGGTGACAGAGCAAAACTCTGTATCAAAAATAAAATAAAATAAAATAAAATAAAATAAAATAAAATATGAAACCTTTCTTGGCTCACTGCAACCTCCGCCTTCCGGGTTTAAGCGATTCTCCTGCCTCAGCTCCCCAAGTAGCTGGGATTACAGGTGCCCACCACCATGCCTGACTAATTTTTGTATTTTTAGTAGAAACAAGGTATCACCATGTTGGCCAGGCTGGTCTCGAACTCCTGACCTCAGGCAATCCACCCACCTTGGCCTCCCAAAGGGCTGAGATTACAGGTGTGAGCCACCGTGCCCAGACTTCTTTTGAGACAAGATCTCATTCTGTCACCCAGGCTGGAGTGCAGTGGCACAATCACGGCTCACTGTAGCCTCCACCTCCTGGGCTCCAGCAGTCCTCCCACCTCAGCCTCCTGAGTAGCTCGGACCACAGGTGTATGCCACCACACCCAGCTAATTTCCCAAGTAGCTGGGATTACAGGTGCCCACCACCATGCCTGACTAATTTTTGTATTTTTAGTAGAAACAAGGTATCACCATGTTGGCCAGGCTGGTCTCGAACTCCTGACCTCAGGCAATCCACCCACCTTGGCCTCCCAAAGGGCTGAGATTACAGGTGTGAGCCACCGTGCCCAGACTTCTTTTGAGACAAGATCTCATTCTGTCACCCAGGCTGGAGTGCAGTGGCACAATCACGGCTCACTGTAGCCTCCACCTCCTGGGCTCCAGCAGTCCTCCCACCTCAGCCTCCTGAGTAGCTCGGACCACAGGTGTATGCCACCACACCCAGCTAATTTTTTTTTTTTTTTTTTTTTTTTTTTTTTAAGATGGAATCTCACTCTGTCACCCAGGCTGGAATGCAATGGCACGATCTTAGCTCACTGCAACCTCTGCCTCCTGGGTTCAAGCAATTCTCCTGTCTCAGCCTCCCAGGTAGCTGGGATTACAGGTGCCCACCACCACACCTGACTAATTTTCTGTATTTTTAGTAGAGATGGGATTTTACCATGTTGGCCAGGCTGGTCTCAAACTCCTGACCTCAGGTGATCCACCCGCCTCGGCCTCCCAAAGTGCTGGGATTACAGGCCTGAGCCACTGCACCCGGCCCACATGTAGCTAACTAAAAAATTTTATTTGTAGAGATGGGGGTCTCGCTATGTTGCCCAGGCTGGTCTTGAACTCCTAGCCTCAAGCGATTCTCCTGCCTCAGCTTCCCAAGTGGCTGGGGTTACAAGCATGCACCACCACACCTGTCTAATTTTTGTATTTTTTAGTAGAGACAGGGTTTTGTCATGTTGGCCTGGCTGGTCTTTTTTTTTTTTTTTTTTTTTTTTTTGAGACGGAGTCTTGCTCTGTTGCCCAGGCTGGAGTGCAGTGGCGTGATCTCGGCTCACTGCAAGCTCCGCCTCCCAGGTTCATGCTGTTCTCCTGCGTCAGTCTCCCAAGTAGCTGGGACTACAGGCACCCGCCACCATGCCTGGCTAATTTTTTGTATTTTTAGTAGAGATGGGGTTTCACCGTGTTAGCCAGGATGGTCTCGATCTCCTGACCTCGTGATCCGCCCACCTCGGCCTCCCAAAGTGCTGGGATTACAGGCATGAGCCACCGCACCCGGCCGACCTGGCTGGTCTTGAACTCCTGACATCAGGCTTCAGGAGTTCAGCCTCCCAAAGTGTTGGATTACAGGCATGAGCCACCACGCCTGGCCCCAAAATGTTTTCATTGGCCAATGAGATAGGTGCCTGCAGCCAATGACTCCAGACAAGCCCTGCAGGGCTATTCAACCTACAAAGCTTTCTGCAGGAGCCACCTGAGGCTTTGAGACTCCTAAACCACATCTTTTTGGCCGGGCGCAGTGGCTCAAGCCTGTAATCCCAGCACTTTGGGAGGCTGAGGCGGGTGGATCACGAGGTCAGGAGATCAAGACCATCCTGGCTAACATGGTGAAACCCCGTCTCTACTAAAATACAAAAAACTAGCCGGGCGAGGTGGCGGGCGCCTGTAGTTCCAGCTACTCGGAGGCTGAGGCGGGAGAATGGCGTGAACCCGGGAGGCGGAGCTTGCAGTGAGCCGAGATCGCACCACTGCACTCCAGCCTGGGCGACACAGCGAGACTCCGTCTCAAAAAAAAAAAAAACCACATCTTTTCTCGGCAGCCTCCCCTTGTCTGACAGGTTTCTCCTGAGAGCACACCCTTCATAAATCACATGATCACGTGCACAGGAATCCCCATTTCAGGCCCTGCATCCAAGGCTCTCAAGCTAGGGCACCTGCCCATTTATTAAGCAATCCCAGCTGCTGTCTCCCTGCCTGTTTGCCAAGGACGTACAAGGAAGGTCACTATCGTGCTGCTATTTTAAAACCTGAGCATATTTTAAAAATATCTTGTGCATCCTCTAACCTGAAAATCCATAACGTAAGAGGTTAGATGTGACCACATGCTCCACTGAAGACTAAAGAACTATCTTTAATTAAAGAGCCCACAACTGTAGCAATAATCAAAGAGATTTAAAAATAGAATCAAAGCAAAAATTTTGCTCCAGGATTACAAATGTATAGTGTATATTTCCCAGTAATGTCTAGTTCCTAATAGTATCTGCTTTATCTTACATTTATTTACCTATGTATTTGTTTGTTTATTTTTGAGACAGTGTCCCGCTCTGTCACCCAGGTTGGAGGGCAGTGGTGCGATCTCAGCTCACCGTAACCTTTGCCTCTTGGGCTCAAGTAATTCTCTTGCCTCAGCCTCCTGTGTAGCTGGGTTTACAGGTGCCTGCCACCATGCCCAGCTAATTTTTGTATTTTTAGTAGAGACAGGGTTTCACCATATTGGCCAGGCTGGTTTTGAACTCCTGACCTCAAATGATCCTCCTGCCTCGGCCTCCCAAAGTGCTAGGATTACAGGCATGAGCCACTGCACCCAGCCCTATCTTCAAAGATTACTATCTTTTGCGTCTGTGTGTGGTTGTGTGCCTTATGAAAGTGACATATTTTGCCCAAGCTCTATTTGTCCTCTCTCTAAATGGAATCCCTCCCCATCCTCTCTGCACTGAACCTCAGGCGCAAACCAGCTTTGGGCTCAGGGTTCAAATCTTCCACCCACAGTTCACAGTTCTATTACTTACCCGCCTTTGAACCATAGAGATTTGGACATTTCTCCTTCGCCCCGGGCCTGTGGGACAGACAGACAGATATGGTCAGTGTGGCTGTCCCTCCCCTTCCCAGAGCAGGCTCCGCACCCACTTCTGACTCCCCTCTGGGCTGGGAGTCAGATGGCCTGGGTCCTAGTCCTGGCTGAGTGATTTTAGGAAGTTCCCTGGTCATCTCTGGGCCTTAGTTTGCCCATCTGTAAGATGGGCTGGGGGAGAAAGAAGCTCCCTTCTTTCAACCACCTCAATGGACCTGTCTCTTCATTGCTTATTCCCTAAACCCCCTACAGTCTCACTTGTTCATCTGCTCTCTGGCCCCGGGCCCTTTCCAGGAGTTGTGACTTCAGCTTGTACCTCTTTCCACCTTCTGCAGCCAACCAGCCTCTATTTATCATTCAGGTCTCGGCATAGAGCCGGGGTCTACATCCCCTACCTTCCCTCCATCTTGTAACTAAAGGGTTAACATGGGGGGGGTGTCCTATGAGGAAGACAGGCAGTACTCTTCTGTTCTGAAATATTGAGGGTGTGTTTGTTTTTTTTAAAGACAGGGTCTTGCTATATTGCCCAGACTGGTCTTGAACTCCTGGCCTCATATATTTTCCTGCTTCAGCCTCCTGAGTAGCTGGGACACACGAGCCACCACACTCAGCTCCTGAAATATTTTTGAGATGGAGTTTCCCTTTTGTTCCTAGGCTGGAGTGCAATGGTGCAATCTCAGCTTACTGCAACCTCTGCCTCCTGGGTTCAAGCGATTCTCCTGCCTCAGCCTCCCTAGTAGCTGGGATTACAGGCACCCACCACCACGCCTAGCTAATTTTTTGTATTTTTAGTAGAGATGGGGTTCCACTATGTTGGCCAGGCTGGTCTTGAACCCCTGACCTCAGGCGATCCACCCATCTTAGCCTCCCAAAGTGCTGGGATTACAGGCATGAGCCACCACGCCCAGCTCTGAATTTTTTTTTTTCTTTTAGAGATGAGGTCTCACTATGTTGCCCAGGCTGGTCTCAAACTCCTGAGTTCAGGTGATCCTTCCGCCTCAGCTTCCCAAATTGCTGGGATTACAGGCGTGAGCTCCTGAAATATTGCTGAAATATTTTGGATATCACTTTTCCTTAAGTGTCATCTCCTCCAGGGAGTTTTCCTGATTGCCTTGGATTACTTTTATGCTTTTCCTATGAAACCCAGAGAGCCCTCCATGTGTCTTTTTCTTGTCATATTACTAGTTCCAGAATTTGTTTTTCTTGTATATCACATAGTTCCAATAGTAGCTGCTATTTTTTTCAATTTAATTTCTTGACCTAGTGAAAGTTATCCAATAGCCTTTTCACTGTGTACTCTTCCACTTGTCTAATTTAGAACCATATGTATGTATCGCTGAGTCAAAAAATAGATTTCTATTTTAAAACTGATAAGAAATTTCGTTTGGTATTTTTGTGGCTCTGATATTTGATGGTCTAAATCTCTGGAAGCCTGTTTAGAATCTCCTCCTGCCAATCCTACTGCAGTTTGGAGGGTAACCCTGGAGAGCAACACAGCTGTCCCCAGCCCAGGATGAGCTGAATGAAGGAATAAATGAATGGCCTCAATCCTGCTGCCTATCTGAACAGTCACCTTGACTCTGATGCTAATTCCTTCCCTTGATTCCTATTCCCCTACTGACCCGGCCCCAGACCTTTCCCTAACCCTGACAATGACTTCCAATTTGACCCTAGGCACTGACCCCTTTGCCTAACACCAATTCTAACCCTGACCTCTGATCTTTGATAGCTGAACTAACCCTGACCTTGATCCCTAACCATGACTTCAGCCCGGTTTCAGCCCCAGTTTTCTCTCCTCCCTCTTGACTTAGAAACCCCAGGCTGACACTGGGGAGGAGGTTGGGCTGGGGATGGGTGGGGCCAGACTTGGTGTGGGGTTTGAGAGTGAGCATAGCCAGGCTAGTGTGGACAGGCCATGGGGATACCCTGGGCTGTGTGTGTGCGTGGCTAAGGAAGGGTCAGGGTGGGTGGGGCATGGGCACAGTGTGCAGACTGCACTAGGCATGCCCAGGCTAGGCTTGGGTACAGGTGGGGTGTTGGGCGTGGCCAATTTAGGTGTGGGTGTGGCCAAACCATGTGTGGGCGTGGCATTGGGCATGGCCTGGCTGAGTGTGGAAGGGGCATGGCTGGGCGTGTCACTCACCTCCTGCAGCTGCATCCGCACCTTGTTGAAGGCACGCAGCCAGTTGGCCTTGGCCCTGGACATGGAGTCCTGCCCCTCCTGGCCTTCCTCATCCTCTCTCAGCCTGAAACTGAGGCAGGGAACGCTATGAGGCTCTGGGCTGGCTCTCTGTGACTCCTGACCTTCCCTCGACCCTCCAGCTGTGAAAGTGACGCATGGCTCCCCATGGTATCTCTGACCCCTCAAAGACACTGGGACCCACCTGTGTCCCCTGGCCCGCCTCGGTGCCCTCACCCCTTCCCACACACCCAACGCTTCTCTGACACTTCACTGTTCCCCAGCTTCCTTTTCACCAGCCCAGTCCCTCTGGCCCCCCATTTGCCCAGGATCTTGACCTCTCTGAGCCCAGCAACCCCTAAGGTCACAACCTCTAAGACCCCTTCACGACGCCCCTGAACCCTCTTTCACCCCTGTACTCTGTTCTGTCACCTCTGATCCCTTTAAGAAACCCAAGGGTCTGTGACAACTTCAGCCCTGGCAACTGCCCAGGTTCACACTGACCCCATCATAGCTCTATTGACCCTGTGACCTTCTGGCAGCCCCTCTGGCCCCTTGGTCCCCTCCTGTTACCTCTCCTCGGCCTTGGGGGGCTCAGCCTCAGGAATCTGCTCAGCTGCAGGCACCTCCTCGGGTGTGGCTGGCTTGGGGGCCACCTTGGCCGTGTCGGGGGCCTCGGTGGGTGCCGGTGGGGCCTTTTCCTCCTTCCCCGGGGCAGCTGGCGGGAGGCTGATGCGTTTGAAGTCTTTGGGCTCAGCCACAGCCACCTCTTCACGCTGGGCATAACTGCCCAAATCGTCAGGCACCTCCTCCTCTTCCTCCAGCTCCTCCTCGTCTTCAGGCAGCTCCTCCTCCTCCAGGAAGTCCTCCAGGTCCTCCTCCAGCTCCTCCTCATCCTGGTCCCAGCGAGGCGAGTCTTTGTGATAGCTGACCGAGCTGTGGCAGGAGTGGTAGGAGTCCCGGTCCCGCTCGTCCTCCATCTCGGAGCCCTGCAGGCTGTGCTCGTCGGGGTCGAAGTCCTCACTCAGCTGAGAGCTTCCCTGGCTCAGCTCCGCTGAGGAGGCGTAGCGGCTGCTACCCGTGGGGCTGTGGGGATGAAACAGGGTTCAGGTGCCGGGGTACCAAGTCACTGCCCACCTGAGCCCCAGTCACACAGGCATTGACTCATCACCGATTAAGCACCTACTCTGTGCCACATCCTGCTCTAGGGGCCGGAAAACACAGCCATGATCAGAAAAAAAAAAAATTCCCGCTTTTGGCCAGGCACAGTGGCTCATGCCTGTAATCCCAGCACTTTGGGAGGCTGAGGTGGGCAGATCACCTGAGGTCAGGAGTTCAAGACCAGCCTGACCAACATGGTGAAACCCTGTCTCTACTAAAATACAAAATTAGCTGGGCGTGGTGGTGTATGCCTGTAATCCCAGCTACTCGGGAGGCTGAGGCAGAAGAATCACTTGAATCCGGGAGGCGGAGGTTGCAGTGAGCTGGGATCATGCCATTGCACTCCAGCCTGGGCAACAACAGTGAAATTTCATCTCAAAAAAAAAAAATCCCCGCTTTTGTGGCATTTGCGGTCTGTGGAAGACAGGCAATTGACTGTGCTGGGAACTCAGGGTCAGTGCCATCACCACAGCCCCGCAGCACGTCTCCTGGCCTCCACCTCGAAGAAGCATAGGAAATGCATTCACTTCCCTGTACCCTGGGCCCCACCCCAGGCCAGCCTCTGCTGTTTCTACCAGATGCTGTCCCCACAGTTCCTGCTTCCCTTGGAAGCCACAGGGAGTCGTAAATCCAATCACCTCCCTCCCCTGCTCTAAATCCTACCATGGCTCCCTAGTGCCTTGCAATAAAATCTGTGCTAGCCCTGTGTGGCCCATATCCTCCAAACTCCCCCTGCATACCTCCCTCCACTTCTCCCCACCTCCTCCATTCCAGCCACAACGGCCACCTCATTGTCTCTCCAACACCATAAACCTGTGTACTTGCCATGGTCTCTTCCTTGTCTGCTTTATCTAGAAAACTCCTACCGATCCTCTGGTACCCACTGAAACATCACTTACCTGTGCGAATGCCCCCCACTCTCTGGCCAGGTCAGGCCCTCGGTTATATGCTGCTTATATGAACCCAGGATCATGCTCAGCATCAACAGAAATATCTGTCTCTGTCTAAGTGCAGGCAGGGGAACATAGGGGCTGCCACTTAGCCCTCTTCTAATCGTTCACTTAGTCACTCAACAAACCTTATCATCTCCTGATTAGATACCTCCTCCAACCTTAGTGCCTGGGACCCTCTTCCCTGGCCAGCCTCAGTGATGCTATAGGAATAAAAAGGGGTTCAACACCAGCCCGGGCAATGAAACAAGACCCACATCTCTACAAAAAAATAAAAATAAATTAGCTTGGTGTGGTGGCCTGTGTCTGTAGTCCCAGCTACTGGGGAGGCTGAGGTGGGAGGATCGCTTGCGCTTGAGCCCAGGAGTTCAAGGCTGCAGTAAGTCACAATGGTGCCACTGCACTCCAGCCTGGGCAATAGAACAAGATCTTGTGTCCAAAAAAAAAAAGGTCTGTCACCCAGGTTGCAGTGCAATGGTGCTATCTTGGCCCCCTGCAGCCTTGATCTCCCAAGCTCAAGTGATCCTCCTACTTCAGCCTCATGAGTAGCTGGAACCACAGGTACACGCCACCATGCCTGGCTAATTTTTGTATTTTTTTGCAGAGACGGAAGATCTCACTTTATTGCCCAGGCTGGTCTCGAACTCCTGAACTCAAGCTATCCTCCTGCGTTGGCCTCTCAAAGTGCTGGGATTATAGGCATGAGCCACCACACCAGGCTGCTTGTAGAATTTTCTTTTTTTCTTTCTTTCTTTTTTTGAGACGGAGTCTCACGCATCTGTAGCCAGCCAGTGGTGCAGTGGTGTGATCTCGGCTCACTGCAACCTCCGCCTCTGGGGTTCAAGCGATTCTCCTGCCTCAGCCTCCTGAGTAGCTGGGATTATAGGCGGCTGTCACCACGCCCGGCTCATTTTTGTAATTTTAGTAGAGACGGGAGGGGGGGGGTCTCACCATTTTGGTCAGGCTGGTCTCGAACACCTGACCCCGTGATCCACCTGCCTTGGCCTCCCAAAGTGCTGGGATTGCAGGGGTGAGCCGCCATGCCTGGCTGTGTAGAATTTTCTTGCAAGCTTTTGGGTAAAGAAAGAGGCTGGGTGCAATGGCTAACCCCTGTAATCCTAGCACTTTGGGAGGCCGAGGTGGGGGATCACCTGAGGTCAGGAATTTGAGACCAGCCTGACCAACATGGTGAAATCCTGTCTCTACTAAAAGTACAAAAATTAGCCGGGCTTAGTGGTGGCGTGTGCCTGTAATAGGGAGGCTGAGGCAGGAGAATCGCTTGAACCTGGGTGGCGGAGGTTGCAGTGAGCTGAGATGGTGCCACTGCACTCCAGCCTGGGTGACAGAGCAAGACTCCGTCTTAAAAAAAAAAAAAAAAAAAAAAAAAAAGGGAAAAGAAAAAAAGGGCTCATTCCCACAAGAAAATGTGAATTCTGCCCTCCTGGAACTCCACCTCTAGCTCCATCCAGCCCCCTACCTCTCTCTCCACTCTAGGAGACACAGCAGGACCCTCATACACGTGCACACTACACTCTGCAGCACCTACCTGAGGGCCTGCGGCTCAGAGAACTCCTCATAACTGTGCATGGAGTCGCTGTAGGATTCCCGGGAGCCCAGGGGTGGTGGGCGAACAGAATACTGGTGGACTGAGGCGTTGGGTTGCGACGTAGTGTAATAGGGCGGTGGGATGCTGTTGCTCGTTTCACTGCGGTAGTCACTGTCGCGATCATCCACTGCACTGTCGGGGTCATCGTCTGGAAGAGAGAGGAGGTATGGGAAGAGGGTGAGGAAGAGAGAGTGCACATGATGGGGGCCAATATAGTTTCCCAGACTTAGGGTGCTGCTACTGAAGAAGAGAATGTTTTACTAGTATGGATCAAGAATTGTGGGTCATGTTAATAGAGGTTTAGGCTTCAGAACAAGGGAGGTGAAAACCCTACTTTGCTTTATGTGGGTCAAATTGGATCTACAGTCTAGGTGCTAGTGTAGGTCCTACAAGGTGAAGAAAACAGGGACAAAGTAGAGGGCATCCTTCAGCTCAAATGTGAGGAACAACTTTGTTCAAGGTCAGGATCTCTGAAAATGAGATGGGATTTTTTCCGCTGGGCAGTTAGTTTCCATAACAGGAGTCACAAACAGGAGGAAGTTGGAGGAAGATCAGGAGTTCAAGGTGGAGGGAATGCCCTTTAACCCTTAGAGATTTCCTGATATCTGAGGGTGAGGACCCTAGACCTGAACTTACCTGTGCAAGAACCAAGAAGATGCTATGACATGGTTCTGTCTTTTTCAAAAAGGATTAGATTCTTAGCTTGGCAAAACCACCACACACTCAGAATCAATTGCTAAAATGAAATATGGTAGAGTTGCCAAACTTCATGTTTAATAAGAACTAAAAGATATTTTGGTTTGGTTTGGCTTCCTTAGAAAAAAGAACAGTTTGTTTTCTAAATCCTAAAAAAAAATTCAATTCTAAAAGCAACATGTCTGGGTGGTGGCATAATTGGGGATTGTACATTTTCTTCTTTATTCTTTTCTATACCTTCTGAAAAAAAAAGATTTCAATAATGCAATCTTTTTAATTTTTTTAATTAAAAAGAATGATAAAAGTAAAGCAAAGGCTGGGCACAGTGGCTCACACCTGTAATCCCAGCACTTTGGGAGGCCAAGGCGGGCAGATTACTTGAGGCCAGGAGTTCGAGACCAGCCTGGGCAACATACCAAAACCCTGTCTCTACTAAAAATACAAAAATTAGCCGGACGTGGTGGCAGGCGCCTGCAGTCCCAGCTATTGGGGAGGCTGAGGCAGGATAATCTTTTGAACCCAGGAGGCAGAGGCTGCCATGAGCCAAGATCACACCTCTGCACTCCAGGCTGGGTGACACAAGAGCTTGTCTCCAAAAAACAAAATAAAATAAAAGTAAAGTAAAATTTAGTCCATGGGCCAGGTGCAGTGGCTCATGCCTGTAATCTCAGCACTTTGGGAGGCCAAGGCAGGAGGATCACTTGAGCCCAGGAGTTCAAGATCAGCCTGGACAACAGCAAGCCCCCTTTTTTTTTTTTTTTTTTTTTTTTTTTTTTTTTTTTTTTTTGAGACAGAGTCTTACTCTCTCACCCAGGCTGGAGTGCAGTGGCACAAGCTCTGCTTACTGCAAGCTCTCCTGCCTCAGCCTCCCGAATATCTGGGACTACAGGCGCCTGCCACCACGTCCGGCTAATTTTTGTATTTTTAGTAGAGACGGGGTTTCATTGTGTTAGCCAGGATGGAGCAAGACCCCATCTCTTTAAAAAATTTTAAAATTAGCTGGGTGTGGTGGTGGGCGCTTGTAGTCCCAGCTATTCGGGAGGCTACGGCAGGAGCATTGCTTGAGCCCAGGAGATCGAGGTAGCAGTGAGCTATGATTACGCCACTGCACTGCAGTTCGGGTGACAGAATGAGACCCTGTATCAAAAAAAAAAAAAAAAAAAAGTAGTCCATGAAGAAAACATGAGAAGTATGGGGTAGGGGAAGAGGATGTAAAAAAATGAAGAAATCCCCAGACCCCAAAGTCTCAGGGCAATGAGTGAAACCTTCAGACTTTTGCTGTATTCATCCACTCTTTTAGACAGAGTCTCTCTCACTTGGGCTGGAGTGCAGTGGCGCTATCATAGCTCACTGAAGCCTCGACCTCCTGGGCTCGAGAGATCCTCCCACCTCAGACTACAGAGTACCTGGGACGACAGGTATACACCACCACACCCAGCTAATTTTATTTACTTATTATTTTGTAGAGATGGGATCTCACTATATTGCCCAGGCTGATCTTGAACTCCTGGGCTCAAGCAATCTCCCCGCCCCAGGCTCCCAAAGGGCTGGGATGACAGGCATGAGCCACCTTGGCCGGCCAGCATTCTTTCTACCCAATTGTCCTTGACCGGGCTGTTTCCAGCCAAATTGCATGAGGCTGTGCACATGTTCGCCCAGTTGTTTTTTTTTTTTTTTTTTCTGACAAATTATCTGCTTATGAAGGGTAAATTACTTTGAATTGAATTCTTTTTGCTTTTGCCCAGGCTCTGCTTTCTACTAAGTAGCTCTTGACTAAATTGCCTGCTTCTGGATATTTTCAACCACTTTTGTTTTGACCGAATGGTCTGTTTTTAGCTCAATTGTCTTTCCTTTTTGACCCAATTATCTATCAGCTTTAGCTGCACTGGTGTTTCGTTCTGTTTGTTTGGTTTTGGGGTTTTTTTTTTTTTTTTTTGAGATGGAGTCTCGCTCTGTCGCCCAGGCTGGAGTGCGGTGGCGTGATCTCGGCTCACTGCGAGCTCCGCCTCCCGGGTTCACGCCATTCTCCTGCCTCAGCCTCCCGAGTAGCTGGGACTACAGGTGCCCACCACTATGCCTGGCTAATTTTTTTGTATTTTTAGTAGAGACGGGGTTTCACTGTGTTAGCCAGGATGGTCTCAATCTCCTGACCTAGTGATCCGCCCGCCTTGGCCTCCCAAAGTGCTGGGATTACAGGCGTGAGCCACCGCACGTGGCTGGTTTTTTTTTTAAGAAGGAGTCTCCCTCTGTCACCCAGGCTGGAGTGCAATGGTGCGATCTCAGCTCACTGCAGCCTCCACCTCCCAGGTTCAAATGATTCTCCTGCCTCAGCCTCCCGAGTAGCTGGGATTACAGGCACATACCACCATGCCTGGCTAATTTTTGTATTTTTAATAGGGACGAGGTTTCATCATGTTGGCCAGGCTGGTGTCAAACTCCTGACCTCAAGTGATCTGCCTACCTCGGCCTCCCAAAGTGCTGGGATTACGGCGTGAGCTGTGGCGCCTGGCCTGTCTTTGCTTTTGACCGTACCGTTCGTTTGTGGCAAGTTAGTTGTTATCAAGCTTGCCCTGTCTGCCAAGCATTCAGTTTGGCGAAATTGATTTATTTATCTATTTATTTTAATATATTTATTTTTTAGAAATGGGGTCTCACACTGTTGCCTAGGCTGAAGTGCAGTGGCACAGTGATGGCTCATTGCACCCTTGACCTCCTGGGCTCAAGCAATCCTCGCGTCTCAGCCTCCTGAATAGCTGGGACTACAGGGGCGCACCACCACACCTGGCCTTTTTTTTTTTTTTTTTGTAGAGGTGGGGTCTTGCTGTGTTGCCCGGGCTGATTTCAAACTTTGGGGCTCAAGCAATCCTCCCGCCTCAGCCTCCCAAAGTGTTGGAATTGCAGGTGTAAGCCACTGTGGCTGGCCTAAATGGGTTTTTTTTTTTTTTTTTTTGAGATGGAGTCTTGCTCTGTCACCCAGGCTGGAGTGCAGTGGTGCGATCTCAGCTCAGGTCAAGGTCTGACCTCGTGATCCGCCCGCCTCGGCCTCCCAAAGTGCTGGGATGACAGGCGTGAGCCACTGTACCCGGCCCTAAATTGATTTTTAACCAACTTGTTTTTGATAAATTGTGGTGGACCAAAGTGTTTGTCAACAGTTTCACTGGTCCTGGAGATAGGTTTGTCCCCCTGGATATTAGGAAGGAGTGAAGGACTTTCCAGTTGGTGGAGAAGAGAGAAGGAGGCAGATTTATCCTCAGAATAGAGGACTGGCCAGGCATGGTAACTCACCCCTGTAATCCCAGCACTTTGGGAGGCCAAGACAGGAGGATTACTTGAGGTCAGGAGTTCAAGACCAGCCTGGCCAACATGGTGAAACCCTGTCTCTACTAAAAATACAAAATTAGCCAGGCATAGTGGCATGCACCTGTAATCCCAGCTACTCAGGAGGCTGAGGCAGGAGAATCGCTTGAACCCGGGAGGTAGAGGTTGCAGTGAGCAGAGATCGCACCACTGCACTCCAGTCTGGGTGACAGAACGAGACTCCATCTCAAAAAAAAAAAAAAGGAATAGAGGACTGGGTTTCTCTAGAAGAGGCGGGGTATGGGAGAAAGGGAGCAACTCCTTAGGGCACGGGTCTGGTCTGTGGCCTGTTAGGAGCTGGGCCGCACAGCAGGAGGTAGGCGGCGGTTGGGTGAATGAGTGAAGTTTCATCTGTATTTATACTTGCTCCCCATCACTCACATTACCGCCTGGGTTCCGCCTCCTGTCGGATCAGCTGTGGCATTAGATTCTCCCAGGAGGCCAGGCGCAGTGGCTCAAACTTGTAATTCCAGCCCTTTGGGAGGCCAAGGTGGGTGGATCACCTGAAGTCAAGAGTTCACAACCAGCCTGGCCAACATGGTGAAACCCCGTCTCTATTAAAAATACAAAAAATTAGCTGGACATGGTGGCTCAGGCCTGTAATTCCAGCTACTTGGGAGGCTGAGGTACGAGAATCACTTGAACCCAGGAGGCAGAGGTTGCAGTGAGCCTAGATCGCACCACTGCACTCCATCCCTTGCAACAGAGCAAGACTCCGTTTCAAAAAAATAAAAAAGATTCTCACAGGAGCGTGAACCCTATTGTGAACTGTGCATGCACAGGATCTAGGTTGCTCCTTACGAGAATCTAATGCCTGACGATCTGTCACTGTCCCCCATCACCACCAGATGGGACTGTCTAGTTGCAGGAAAACAAGCTCAGGGCTCCCACTGCTTCTACATGATGATGAGTTGGATCATTATTTCATTACATACTATAATGTAATAATAATAAAAATAAAGTGCACAACCAATGCAATTAGCTTGAATCATCCAGAAACCATCCCCCAACCCTAGTCCATAAAAAAATTGCCTTCCATGAAACTGGTCTCTGGTGTCAAAAAGGTTGGGAACTGCTGTTAGGTAGAAAAATGGACATTTAATTAGGGCCAGGTGCGGTGGCTCACGCCTGTAAGTAATACCAGCACTTTGGGAGGCTAAGGCACGTGGATCACGAGGTCAGAAGATCGAGACCAGCCTGGCTAACATGGTGAAACCCCGTCTTTACTAAAAATACAAAAAAGTTAGCCAGGCATGGTGGCAGGCGCCTGTAGTCCCAGCTACCTGGGAGGCTGAGGCAGGAGAATGGCGTGAACCCGGGAGGCGGAGCTTGCAGTGAGCAGAGATCGTGCCACTGCCCTCCAGCCTGGGTGACAGAGTGAGACTCTGTCTCACAAAAAAAAAAAAAGAAAAAAGAAAAGAAAATGGACATTAAATTTAGGGAGGGGGTGGCTTGCCTTCTTCCCTGGGAGAGCAAATGAAGATGGAAGGCAAGGTGTGAGTGTGGGCAGAGCCTTGGGGGTTGGTGAGGTCCCCACATGCATCTCCCTGAGGTTCCTGGCCCGCCCCTTTGTTGGAGACCCCGGCCACCCACTACCCTCTGAGTGACACTGGACCCATTTCCAAGCGGAGAAGGAAGATAGGAAAACCAAAAGGCAGTGGATACAGGAGAGGAGGTGAGGTTATACAGGGGGAGTGGGGGGAGGGGGTCACAGTGCCCAGCTGGAGACAGGCAGGTTGTTGGTCTAAATGTCCACTCCTCCAGGCTGAACCCCCCCCACCCCAACGATGGTGCCCACTCCCCAGCAGACGGCAGGCTTCCCAAGACAGGCACTAATGAACAGGGTACAGGAAAGCTTGAAAGGGGTCTCGCCAAGCCCTCTGGCCCCCATATGCTGGTCACAGGCTCCCTTCTTCCCTGTGTGGTAGTGGGGAGGGGCCTTGGGATCATCAAGGTGCCCACCTTCCCATGGGCCTCCCAGAACATCAATCAGGCTGAGTACTTACTGTGCTGCTCACCCCAGCCAAAATAATTCCAGTTGCCTACAAAGAGAAAGGGCAGAAATAATAAACGGGAGCAGACAAAGAGGTGGGCGGAGGAAGCCGGCTCCCCTGCGGTCCTCCTCACTCTCTGCATCTGCTCCCCCCACCCCAAGAGCCCCTCTTGTCCTGAGTACCTTTCCTAAGTATCACTTTCATTGCTGACACTTGCTGTGTCTCTGCTCTCCACCTTGGGAGGAAGGTGGGATATCCCTGTTTGTTTAGTTTTTTCTTTTCTTTAATTTTTTTTTTTTTTTTTTTTGAAACAGGGTCTCACTCTGTCGTCCAGCCTGGAGTGGAGTGGTGCAATCATGGCTCACTGCAGCCTCCAATTCCCAAGCTCAAGTGATCCTCCCACCTCAGCCTCCCGAGTAGCTGGGATTACAGGCACCCACCACCATGTTCAGCTAATGTTTTGGTTCTCGGTGGTTTTTCTTTTTGTTTTTTGTGTAGAGATGGAGTCTTGCTATGTTGGTCAGGGTGGTCTCAAACACCTGGTCTCATGTGAGGCCGAGTCGCTGCGATTTACAGGCATGAGCCACTGTGCCTGGCTCAGTTTTCAATGAGAGGAAAGGCTCAGTCAGGAAGTAACAAAGTGGGTATCTGGGCCCAGGGATTTCTGACTATGAAGTCTGGGGTTAGCAGTCTCCCAGTCTCCACCCTTTTCCTCTCCCAGCTCTTGGATAAGGAAAGACACACTAAATTGGAAACCCTAAGGTTTGAAACACCCCTGTTGGGTGGTCTGCTCATTTTACGGGTGAAACTATGAGGCTCAGAGAGATACAGTGAGCAGCCAAAAGTCACACAGCCTCTGAGCATCAGGGCCAGGGCGAGAACCCCTTTGCCTATCATGTGCAGTACCTGGCACTTCAGAAAAATGTCCTGGACCAGAATCCTGGCTCCTCTCACCATTGACTGCTTTCTTTGGGAAATGGGGGTGACAAAACACGCCCAGGGAGGACTTGTGGGTAAATACTGAGTGGTGGTCTCCACTTCCCAAATTGAACTTGCCCTTGGCTCTAGTCCATCCGCCCAGGGACTCTCTGCCATTGCCTTCCCACCTCCACTCTGCCTGGCCCCACCCCCACTGCAACCTCTCAATGACCCCATTCACCCAGAGGGGGTTTGTAATTCCTTCCGGGCACTGATGACTCCTCCCTGGCCAGGGAAGCCAAGGAACTTTCTCAATATCACACCCCAAGTTAGTGTAGAAACAGGGTACCCCAGCTGGAGTCCCCCAAGCCCTCCTCAACCCCAGCTCCATTACCACCCTCCTGGACACATGGAGGGGGAGACACAGATACAGGGAAAGCTGTGAGAGGGGAAAAAAGGAAGATGGAAAAGCAAATGGAAAGGGGCTAGGCAAGTGGCTCACACCTGTAATCCCAGCACTTTGAGAAGCTGAGGTGGGTGGATCACATGAGGTAAAAAATTTGAGACCAGCCTGGCCAACATGGCGAAACTCCATCTCTACTAAAAATACAAAAATTAGCTAGGCGTGACAGCATGTGCCTGTAATCCCCACTACTCAAGAGGCTGAATCACAAGAATTGCCCAAACCCAGGAGGCAGAGGCTGCAGTGAGCCAAGATAGTACCATTGCAGTCCAGTCTGGGTGACAGAGGGAGATGAAGCAGAAGCAGAAGCAGAAGCAGAAGCAGAAGCAGAAGCAGAAGAAGAAGAAGAAGAAGAAGAGGAGGAGGAAGAGGAAGAGGAAGAGGAGGAGGAGGAGGAAGGAGAGGGAGAGGGAGAGGGAGAAGAAAAGAAGAAGAGGAAGAAGAAGAAGAAGAAGAAGAAGAAGA
>NW_016806979.1:6618850-6622011 GCF_001698545.2 Rhinopithecus bieti | reverse complement strand
AAAAAAAAAAAAAAAAAAAAAAAAAAAAAAAAAAAAAAAAAAAAGAGATGGAAACTGTAGACATTGGGAACTCCAGAACAGAGGAAGGAGGGAGTAGGACAAGGGTGAATAAACTACCTGTTGGGTACCGTGTTTACTATTTGAGTAATGCCATGAAATTCCAAACCTTAGCCATAATGCAATATATTCGTGTAACAAACCTGCACATGTACCCCTGAATGGAAAATAAATTTATTTTATTTTATTATTATTATCTATATTATTATTTCGAGACAGAGCCTTGCTCTGTCACCCAGGCTGGAGTGCAGTGGCGTGATCTTGGCTCACTGCAACCTCCGCCTCCCAGATTCAAGTGATTCTCCCACCTCAGCCTCTCAAGGACCTGGAACAACAGGCGCCCGCCACCACGCCTAGCTAATTTTTTGTGTTTTTAGTAGAGATGGGGTTTCACCATGTTGGCCAGGCTGGTCTCGAACTCCTGACCTCAAATGATCTGCCCGCCACGGCCTCCCAAATTGCTGGGATTACAGGTGGGAGCCACTGAGCCTGGCTAATTTTTTTTTTTTTTTTTTTTTTTTTTTTTTTTTTTTTGTATTTTTAGTAGAGAGAGAGTTTCAATGTGTTGGCCAGGCTGGTCCTGAACTCCTGACTTCAGGTGATTTGCCCACCTTGGCCCCCTAGAGTGCTGGAATTCCAGGTGTGAGCCACTGCGCCTGGCCTCTGCATGTTTCTTGACCCCATCATTGTCTTGAGACTGGACCACATGGATCATGGACGCAGTCAGGTTAACAAAGTTAGAAACAGAGATGCGGGGAAAGACAAACTCAGAGAGAAACAGCATCAGTAAGTGAAAATCGTGGGGAGACAGAGACAGAAACAAGGAAGAAAACAGCCCCCTCCCACCGCAACACTTACTTCATCCTGGTCCCGCATAGCATTGAGCTGCTCCAGCTTCTTAGCCCAGTAGCGAGCCTCCTCTTCAGGAATGTCTGCAAGCAGAGCCGTGTCCATGAGCCTGAAAGCTCCTCCCTGCCCCTCAGTCTCCATCCTCCAGGCCTACTGAGCTCCAGCCAGGCCCTGGTTTCTGGGATCTTTGGCAAAGCCTCAGAAGTAAGGGTGGGCTGGTCTGAGATGTCAAGAGGGTGGATGGAGATGAAGGGGAGGTACCGTGGTGTCTCTGATACCCCTCTTCCTAGAGCTGGATGGAGAATAGTTGGAGGATGAGAGGAGATGGTTCCTAGCCTTTACGAGGGTGGGGAAGCCATTGTTTTTATTTAATTTTTTTAAATTTTTTAATTTTTTTTTTTGAGACGGTGTCTCACTCTGTTGCCCAGGCTGGAGTGCAGTGGAGCAATCCTGGCTCACTGCAACCTTCGCCTCCTGGGTTCAAGCAATTCTCCTGCCTCCGCCTCCCAAGTAGCTAGGATTACAGGTATGCGCCACCACGCCTGGCTAATTTTTTGTATTTTGAGTAGAGACAGGGTTTCTCCATGTTGGCCAGGCTGGTCTGAAACTGCTGATGTCAGGTGATCCATCCACCTCAGTCTCTCAAAGTGCTAGGATTACAGGGATGAGCCACCATGCCCAGCCCATTGTTTTTATTTTTTAGAGATAGGGTCTCACTCTGTCACCCAGGCTGGAGTGCTGTGGCACAATCACAGCTCACTGAAGCCTCAAACTCCTTGGCTCAAGCTATCCTCCCGCCCCTCAGCCTCCTAAATAGTTGGGACTACAGGCGCCTGGTGAATTTCTTTTTCTTTTCTTTTCTTTTCTTTTTTTTTTTTTTTTTTTTTTTTTTTTTTGAGATGGAGTCTCGCTTTGTCATTCAGGCTGGAGTGCAGTGGTGCTATCTCAGCTCACTGCAAGCTCTGCCTCCTGAGTTCACACCATTCTCCTGCCTCAGCCTCCCGAGTAGCTGGGACTACAGGTGCCTGCCACCAGCCTGGCTAATTGTTTTGTATTTTTAATAGAGACGGGGTTTCACTGTGTTAGCCGGGATGGTCTTGATCTCCTGACCTCATGATCCACCCACCTCAGCCTCCCAAAGTACTGGGATTACAGGTGTGAGCCACCGCACCCAGCAGCCACCTCACCTGGTGAATCTTTAACTTTTTCATAGAGATGGGATCTCACTAGATCGCCCAGGCTGGCCTCAAACTCCTGGCCTCAAATGATCCTCCCACCTCAGCCTCCCAAAGTGCCAGGATTACAGGCATAAGACACTGCGCCCGGCCAGCC
Organism: Rhinopithecus bieti; assembly: GCF_001698545.2. Lineage (NCBI taxonomy): Eukaryota > Metazoa > Chordata > Mammalia > Primates > Cercopithecidae > Rhinopithecus > Rhinopithecus bieti. The sequence continues at coordinate 6,619,773 of NW_016806979.1, read as the reverse complement.
ATGGGTTCTTAGAAGAATGAGGTGGAGAGACTCGAGGTGCTTCAGGAAAGGAAGAGGGGACTATCTGTTCTCAGCATCTGTCTACATGTCTCTCTCTGTCTCTCTTTGTCTCTCTCTCTCTGTCTGTCTCTCCTCCTATCCCCAGCTCACTGTTGCAGCCTCAGGCATCACCAAGGAACAGCCAGGATAGCTCAGCCCTGAGCGCCGTGGGTTTGTGAAACATTTGCAGCTCATTGGGAAGGTACGGGGCCTGGGTCATGGCCTGCAAGCAGCAGGTTCAGCCTGTTGACTCTCCTGGAATAGCTGGTGAGTCCAGAAGTGGGGCCTGGGCTGGGTGAAGGTCCCGTGCCTGGGTACTCACCTAAGGGCAGCTCAAAGCGCGTGTCCAGGAGGATGCGGTGGAAAGTGGGGTCCTTGGTGCCGCAGATCTCGCTGTCCGCCATGATGACCTGGGAGTCCAGTGTCAGCCACTCTCCAGGGCCCTCCTGGAGGTCGGTGGAGGAGGTGTGTGGGTCAGGCATCTGCTACGCTGGTCCCCGGGTCCCCTACTCTCACGAGACATCCCCCTCACCCCTACCCCAAAAGAAAAGTCGTGTCTCCTCTCCCTCTTCCTTTCCTTCCTTCCCTTCCTCCTTTCTCTTTCTCTCATTCCTTCCTTTTTTTCTTTCTTTCTTTCTTTCTTTCTTTCTTTCTTTCTTTCTTTCTTTCTTTCTTTCTTTCTTTCTTTCTTTCTTCTTTCTTTCTTTCCTTTCTTTCTTCCTTCCTTCCTTCCTTCCTTCCTTCCTTTCCTTCTTTTTTCTTTCCCTCCCTCCCTCCCTTCCTTCCTTCTCTCCTTCCCTCCTTCTCTCCTTCCTTCCCTGCTTCCTTCCTTTCTCTCGTTCCTTCCTTTTCTTTCTTTTCTTTCTTTCCTTCTTTCTTTCTTT
>NW_016806979.1:6612509-6617758 GCF_001698545.2 Rhinopithecus bieti | reverse complement strand
CGCCCGTCTCGGCCTCCCAAAGTGCTGGGATTACAGGCTTGAGCCACCGCGCCCGGCCCCTTTTATATATTTAAATTAAAATTAAATTAAATTAAATTTTTTTTTTTGAGACAGGGTCTCACTCTATCACCCAGGCTGGAGTGCAGTGGCGTGATCTCGGCTCACTGCAATCTCCACTTCCCAGGCTCAAGTGATTCTTCTAACTCAGCCTCCCGAGCTGCTGGGATTACAGGTGTGCGCCAGCACGCCCGGCTAATTTTTTGTATTTTTTAGTAGAGACAGGGTTTCACTATGTTTCCCAGGCTGGTCTACTGAGCTCAGGCAATCCACATGCCTCAGCCTCCCAAAGTGCTGGGATTACAGGTGTGAGCCACCGTGTCCAGCCAAGGCTTCCTTTTAGACTCACTTGCCTAGACTGTTGCAACCATTTCGTCCCTCTGCATTCATTTATTCAAACACAGACACTCACTGGCCAGGTGTGGTGCCTCATGCCTATAATCCCAGCACTTCCAGAGGCCAAGCTGGGTGGATCACTTGAGGTCAGGAGTTCAAGATCAGACTGGCCAACATGGTGAAACCCCATCTCTACTAAAAATGCAAAAATTAGCTGGGTGTGGTGGAGGGCGCCCGTAATCCCAGCTACTCAGGAGGTTGAGGCAGGAGATCACTTGAGCCAGGGAGGTGGAGGTTGCAGTGAGCCAAGATGGTGCCATTGCACTGCAGCCTGGGTGACAGAGCGAGACTCCATCTCAAAGTAAAATAAAATAAAATAAAATAATAAAAACGAACAAACAAAAAACAGTCCCCAGTCCCTCCTCTATACCTAGTTCATACTGGGTGATGCCAGAGGCCCCAAGAGGCCCCAGCCATCATCACCCTGGTCCCTGAGGAGCCCGTAACCCTGGGAAACAGGGCTGGACACAGGCACCCCCAGCCCCATGAGGTCATAGCTAGTCCAGAGGGAGGAAGGAGGACTAAAGGATCCAGAGGGAAGTCAGAGAGGGCTCCCTGGAGGAGGGCATTTGAGAATTTAGAGGGTGATGGCAAGGAGGACACTTGAAGCTCAGGGAACACACTCTACAAAGGTTCAGAGGCTGCAGTCTGGGAGGGGTGGAGGTTAGAGTGTGGGGGAAGATGAGGCTAGTGGGCGGGTGCCATGTGAGGGGCCTTGCAAGGCAGATAGATAGAGGAGGACAGATCAGAGCTCCAGCTATTAAGACCTTCCTGGGGTCAGCATGGAGGGGTTGAGACTTAAGGTCAGGAGGCCAGGGATTGGGCTGTGGGGACAGATGAATAAACACGACCACGGCCTGGCGTGGTAGCTCGCACCTGTAATATCAGCACTTTGGGAGGCTGAGGTGGGCGGATTGCTTGAGCCCAGGAGTTCGAGACCAGCTTGGGCAACATGGCAAAACCTTGTCTCTATTGAAAATACAAAAAAAAAAAAAAAAAAATGAAGGGGGCATGGTGGTGTGCACCTGCAGTCCCAGCTGAGGTGGGAGGATCACTTGAGCCTGGAAAGTCGAGGCTGCAATGGGCCATGATCGTGCCACTGCACTCCAGCCTGGGCAACAGAGTGAGACCCTGTCTCAAAAATAAATAATTAAATAAAAAATAGACATCACTGCTACCTGCTGACCATGATGCACAGGCTGAGGGGCCAGGGTTGTTACCTAACACTTTCTTATGAGCTGGTGTAACCTTCCTGCTGCTGCCCATCTGGGACACAAAATGCTAATTGCCTACATTACCCCTTTTCTCCTTCCAAGGTAATACATTTTTAGCTGTGCCTAGGGTTGCACTACCTAGGACTACATTTTCCAGTCTAGGACTACATTTCCCAGAATCTCTTGCAGCTAGGTGTTCGCCACATGTCTAAGTTCTGGCCAATGAGATGTGCATGAACTGCCCCCCTTCTCCCCACCATCACCTTTCTGTGGCTGGAATGAAGATGCAATGGTGAGCCTAAAGCAGCCATTTGGGGCCACAAGGTGGAAGCCACAAGGAAAGAGAGGCAGAGCAAAATGGAAGGTGTATAGGTCCTGGTGACTTTGGAAGGTTTGTGGCAATCCCAAGTGTCTACATTGATGTTGTCGGGGGATTGGAGATAAATGTCCATCTTGTTTAGCCCACTGGTCTCTGGGCTTCTGCAAGGCACTCCTCCTTCCTCACCCTCAGGCCACCCGCCACTCACCTCATTGGACTGGCGGATGGTCCGCAGTGGGATCCACACAGTGCCCACCATTGTGTCCCAGATGAGACCCTTGTTCCACACCTCCACTGTCAGTCCCAAATCCAGACGGTTAATCTCGCTGCGGAAAAAGGAGAAGGGGCATCGAGGGAGCAGGAGGGAGGAAACGGGGGCCCAGAGAGGTTAGTTCATTCACCTGAGAACACACAGCATACTGCAATTCAAACCTAGGCTTGGGAGTGTCCTAGGTGGTAGGGTAACATGGTGGTTCTCATTTTATAGAGGGGAAACTGAGACCAGGGTGGGAAGTTAAGAGCTCGGAGTATCACAAAAGAACCAGGATTCAAAGCCGGGAAGGACAGCTTGGGAACAGATGTTAAACCTCGCCTGCACCTTCATCTTTCTGAGCCCTTCCTTGGCCCTCCAACCCTGATCATGCTGGGTAAGTGAGAAAGAGGCTCAAACACCCTCCGTAGCTCCCTTTACCCCCAGGATAAGGACATTGGGGGCAGCTCTGTCCTTTGCAGTGTCATCTCCATCTAATGACGTGAGGACACAATCCCACCTCAACCTCCAAGCACTTTCCCTGCAGGCCTCGCCCTAGACATATGTGGATTCGGGGGAGCAGGAAATTTAGTGAAATGTGAGATTCACTGAATTTACAGCTCACCAAAGATTTATCTTAAGGAATGTATTTTTAAAATATGGCCAGGCGCGGTGGCTCATGCCTGTAATCCCAGCACTTTGGGAGGCCGCGACAGGTGGATCACCTGAGGTTGGGAGTTCTCCATGTTGGTTGCCTGACCAACATGGAGAAACCCCATTTCCAGTAAAAATTCAAAATCAGGCTGGGCGCAGTGGCTCATGTCTGTAATCCCAGCACTTTGGGAGGCTGAGGCGGGCAGATCACGAGGTCAGAAGATCGAGACCATCCTGGCTAACATGGTGAAACCCCGTCTCTACTAAAAATACAAAAAATTAGCCGGGCGTGGTGGCGGGCGCCTGTGGTCCCGGCTGCTCGGGATGCTGAGGCAGGAGAATGGCGTGAACCCGGGAGGCGGAGCTTGCAGTGAGCCGAGATGGCACCACTGCACTACAGCCTGGGCAACAGAGCGAGACTCTGTCTCGGACAAAAAAAAAAAAAGGAAAAAAAAATCTGTTGGCCAGGTGTGGTGGCTCACTTCTGTAATCCCAGCACCTTGGGAGGCTGAGGTGGGCGGATCACATGAGTCCAGGAGTTTGAGACTAGCCTGGCCACCATAGTGAAACACCATCTCTACTTAAAACACAAAAATTAGCCGGGTGTGGTGGCACACGCTTGTAATCCCAGCTACTTGGGAGACTGAGGCAGGAGGATCACTTGAATCTGGGAGGTGGAGGTTGAAGTGAGCCGAGATCACGCCACTGTACTCCAGCCTGGGCAACAGAGTGAGGCTCTGCCTCAAAACAAACAAACAAACAAAACTGGTGGCAAGGCCTGGGAAGGCATGATGTCCTGAAATTGTAGCTCGGAGGTAGTGGTCAGGGAGGGCTTCACTGAGGAGGTGACACAAGCTGAGTCCTGAAGGAGAGGAGCCAGCTGGGGACAGGAAAGCAAGTGCAAGGGCCCTGGGGCAAGAACAAACTGGGAGATGTTGGAGACAAGGGGCAGAGGTGGGTGTGGCTGGGGCAGGTGAGGGAGATAGAGCGAGAAGCTGGTGGGAACTGCGGGGAAGGCTGTGGGTTTTATTGTGAGGTCGATGAGCCATGGACAAGTTTGGAAAATGGGAGCGACAGGATGTGATTTGCAGTTTTAAAAATATCCCCCTGGCTGCCTGGAGAACAGATTGTAGGAGGTGGATGGCACAGGAGGCCAGGGCGGAGGCTGGCGGGCAGCAGGGACTTGGCTGGTGGCCACGGAGACCAAAGGAAGGGATTGGATTGGGGATGTGCTTTGGAGGCGAGGGTGATAAGGTGGACATGGGAAGAGGGAGGACAGAGGGGAGTCGCCCAGGATTCCCTGGTGTCCAGCTCTGCCCTGAGGGGCCAGCGAGGTGCTGGGCTATGTCAGGGGCCCAGGCCATGCCAGACACTGCAGACTCACAACATGAAATCCTGCTCCCAGCTGGGCTGGCTGCCCCGCACCGCGATGGTCGTGCTCTTGACATTCTGAACTTTCAGGGTCACGTACGTGTTGAATTTCTCTGTGGCAGTGAGAGCAGGGGTCAGCGCTGGGGTTCAGGGACTCTGCAATGCCCTTCCCAAGCTCTAGACGATCTGCTATGATCCCTTCGGGAATTTCTGGGTCACTCACCCCCTAACCCACAACCCTACCCTCAGGGCACAAGGGAGGGGCCTCAGTGCCGGGAGACGTGGAATTTTGGGATACTTCATCCAGCTGCTTCAAAATGACCATGTCATTGGTTTTCGGCTAAAAAGACTGAGGTCCTAGGAAAGGGGAACAACATTGACTGTAAGAAATCCGCTTTGCAGGCTGGGCATGGTGGCTTGTGCCTGTAATCCCAGCACTTTGGGAGGTCAAGGCGGGAGGATTGCTTGAGCCCAGGAGTTCAAGACCAGCTTGGGCAACTTGGCAAAATCCTATCTCTACTAAAAATACAAAAAATAATTAGCTGGGTACAGTGGCGCCCACCTGTGGTCCCAGCTACTTAGGAGGCTGAGGTGGGAGGATCGATTGAGCCTGGGAGGTTGAGGCTGTAGTAAGGCATGATTGCACCACTGCACTCCAGCCTCAAAAAATAAAAATTTAAAATTAAAATAATAATAATACAAAAAAGGCAGGGCAAGGTAGCTCACGCCTGTAATCCCAGCACTTTGGGAGGCCGAGGCGGGCGGATCATTTAAGGTCAGAAGTTTGAGACCAGCCTGGCCAACATGGCGAAACCCCATCTCTACTAAAAATTAAAAAATTAGCTGGGCATGGTAGAAGGTGCCTGTAATCCCAGCTACTTGGGAGGCTGAGGCAGGAGAATCGCTGCTTTAACCTGGAGGCAGAGTTTGCAGTGAGCCGAGATCACACCACTGCACTCCAACAGAAGGAGACTCTGTCTCAAAAAAT
>NW_016806979.1:6596199-6611976 GCF_001698545.2 Rhinopithecus bieti | reverse complement strand
AAGAAGAAGAAGAAGAAAAAGAAGGAAAGAAAAGAAAGAAACTCCTTTCGCCTCTCTCAGCTTCATTTTCCCCACCTGTAGACTCGTTTAGGAGTCCCCATTCTGCCTCTTAGGACCCTGGGAAGGGCCATTGGCTCAGGGCAAGCCCCACCCCTTACAGAGTCTCCGACGATGGCTGGGGAGACCCCCGGACCCTCATACAAACTGCAGGGACCCCAGGCCAAGGGCTGCCCCTCCCCCTATTTAATCCTCTGACCCCTCTCCTGATGCTCCGAAGACATAAAGCCCAAGTCTAAGTCTGAGCTGGGACCCTCTCCCCAGTTTCTCCAAGAGACAAACAGACAGACAGACAACACGGGACAGGACAGCAAAAGAAGCCACTTACCTTGGGCACCATCAAACTTGGCTTTTTTGACTGTGGAGAGAGACAGAGATAGGGAAGGGAGACGGGAGAGATGTGGGGAGAAGAAAGGCAAAGATACAGAGAGATTCAGAGACACATCAAGATAGAGACATAAGGAGAGAGACACAGAGGAGAGACAGGCAAAGATAAAAAGCAAAAGACAGATGTTAAAAAGATAAAGATAGAAACAATGTCAGAGACAGAGACAAGGGGAGGAGGAGATGTAGGAAAGAGGAGGCAGGGATGAGAGGGAGAGAGAGAAGCCATCAGACAGATGAGCACAGGCAACCCTAGAATGGAAGGAAATTTGGACCCTGAGAGCATTCCCTACCTGCCCCCTCCCTCCATCCCCTGTCCCCATCAAATTCCCCAAGCTCCCCAATTAGCTGTGCCTTTACCCACAATTGAACAAGATTAGAAAGAAAGAGCTGGGCAGATGGTGGGAGAGGCCTCCTACAGGAAGCCCTCCAGGACTGTCCCAGAAGAAGAGGGGAAGTTGAGGAGGTGGAAAAGAAGAAGGCGAGGATAAAGACAATCTCTGATGGCTCCACCAGCCCTGTCAGGTCAGCAAGACCTCTCCCTCAATTGTCCAGCTTAGTCTGCGATGTCAAATGCTCCTAGGGTTTGGGAAAGCTGGGTGAGGTGGAACAAAGCAACCCAGAGAGCTGGCTGTCAAAATGCTTGTGGAGGGCAAGGCGCGGTGGCTCACACCTATAACCCCAGCACTTTAGGAAGCTGAAGCAGGTGGATCACCTGAGGTCAGGAGTTCGAGACCAGCCTGGCCAACACGGTGAAACCCTGTCTCTACTAAAAATACAAAAATTAGCCAGGTGTGGTGGTGGGCGCCTATAGTCTCAGCTACTCGGGAGGCTGAGGCAGGAGAATCACTTGAACCCAGGAGGTGGAGGTTGCAGTGAGCCAAGATCATGCCACTGCACTCCAGCCTGGGCAACAGAGTGAGACTCTTGTCCCAATAACAACCAAAAGTAATGCACCTGGCTCCTGGCTGGAGGGTTGACAGAGATTGTCCAGCCCCACTTGCTTGTGGGAGGTGCAACCTGAATATATGTCAGGCACTGCCCCCCGCCCCTGCAGTCTTTTCACATTTCACATAATCCCACAGCCCCAAGAGATTCAAAGCCATTTCGCCCCATCTTGGCTCTTCTCAACAAGTATTCAGTTTCCACTGCCAACACCTCTCACACCTTGCTTTTGTCCTCCACATCTTTTTCCTCCACTAATTCTCTACTCCCACCCCCAATCTTCTCCCACACTGAGCTCTTCCCTCCCTTTCCTTTCTTTTTTTCTTTTCTTTTCTTTTTTTTTTTTTTTTTATTTTTTTGAGGGACCGAGTCTTGCTCTGTTGCCCAGGCTGGAGTACAGTGGTGCCATCTCAGCTCATTGCAACTTCTACCTCCCAGGTTCAAGCAATTTAGCTGGGACTATGGGCCAGCTAATTTTTGTATTTTTTAGTGGAGACTGGGTCTCACTATATGTTGGCTAGGCTGGTCTCGAACTCCTGACCTCAGGTGATCCGTCTGCCTTGGCCTCCCAAAGTGCTGGGATGACAGGCGTGAGCCACTGCACCGGCCCCTTTTGTTTCTTCCCTCTTTTCTTCTCCCTTTTTCCTTTTCAAACTAGTGTCTTTGTTTGTGTAGGCAGTGCATGCACATGTTGTAAAATCCAAAACAACCAAAAGATTAGACACTGAGAATAAAGCTCTTTCCATCCCAGCTCTTCGTCTCCCTCCCAGATGCAATCAACGTTGGCAGTTCCTTGTACCACTGGAGATGGTCCATGCGTCGGCAATCATACCCACGTTCCTTTTGCTTGATTTCCAAGACAAATGGTAGCATTTGACACCCACTCTTCTAATCCTTCATGTTTTTTCAGTATGTCTTGAAGAGTGTGTACTAGTGAGCTGAAGGATAAATTCCTAGAAACAGAATTGTGTTTCTATGGGCAGATGTCACAGCCTCCCATCCCGGGTTTGTATCTCTGTCCTCATCGCTTGAATTTCTGTCTCACAAAAGGCACCTGCGTGGAGCCAGTGAAGAGAGAATTCTCATGAAGAGCGGGGGAAGTGTGATGGCCCTAAACACATGTCAGTGAAGACTGTCTGTTCCTGGCCAGGCGCAGTGGCTCATGCCTATAATCCCAGCACTTTGGGAGGCCAAGGCAGGTGGATCACTTGACGTCAGGAGTTCGAGACCAGCCTGAACAACATGGGGAAACCTCGTCTACCCTAAAACTACAAAAATTAGCCGGGCGTGGTGGCACGCACCTGTAATACCAGCTACTCGGGAGGCTGAGGCGGGAGAATCGCTTGAACCTGGAAGGCAGAGGTTGCAGTGAGCCGAGTTGTGCGACTGCACTGCAGCCCTTGGCTGGGCCTTGAGAGAGGTGAGTGCTGGTTTGAGCTGGGTTCAGATTCCAGAGCTGTGTGACCGTGGGCAAGTGAATCCCTGTCTCTGGTTCATCTCTGTTTGGTTCCATCTCTGTCTTTTTTTTTTTTTTTTTAGGTCTGGTTTTCTCTCTCACATCCTCAGCCCCACCCAACCCCCAGGGAGCGCACCCACCCAGCACCTCACCCCTGGGACTGAAAGAGGCTCAGGAACACTCAGGAATGTGCCCAGCAGGAGCTTGGGGCCTGGCTCCTGAAGGAGGTCCAGCCTGCAGGGGTGGGGACTCTCTGTGAAAGGGGTGGGCAGGGGAAGGGGCAGGAGGGAGAATGGTGATGGGGTTGGGGGTGGAGGGGACGCTGACAGAGGCTGAGAAAGGCACCCACAGCTGGAGGGATTCATATAGGGAGAGGAGAGAGGAAGAAATGATGGGCGTGAAAGCAAGAGAGGAGAGTCTGGACAGATGGAGAGTAATAGAGACACAAGGAGACAGCGAGAGCACCAGGCATAGAGGCACATGCCTGTAATCCCAGCTACCAGGGAGGCTAAGGCAGGAGGATCCCTTGAGCCCAGGAGTTCAAGACCAGCCTAGCCAATGTCGTAAGATCCCATGTCTAAAAACAATAATTTAAAAGAGAGAAAGAGGCCAGGCATGGTGGCCCACACCTGTAATCCCAGCACTTTGAGCCTGAGGCAGGTGGATCACATGAGGTCAGGAGTTCGAGACCAGCCTGAGCAACATGGTGAAACCCTGTCTTTACTAAAAATACAAAAATTAGCTGGGCGTGGTGGTGCACACCTGTAATCGCAGCTACTCGGGAGGCTGAGGCAGGAGAATCACTTGAACCTGGAAGGCGGAGGTTGCAGTGAGCCAAAATCGCACCACTGCACTCCAGCTTGGGTGACAGAGTGAGACTCTGTCTCCAAAAAAAATAAATATAATATAATAATATTATTTATTATTATTAATAAAAGAGAGAGAGAGAAAGATTTCCACTAGGGGGGTCAGGCAGGTGGAGGAGACACTGGGGAGAGGAGAGGCAGCTGGGGAGAAGAGTGGGGATGCATATGGGGTGGGAAAGTGACAGGCTCTGGGGGGACTCACTGGGGTCTAGCTTGAGCTGGGCTCACTTGAAGCTCCTCCAACTGTGCCCCGTTTTATAAACCATGGATTTAGGCTCAGAGGGGAGCCCAGTAGCTCCTTGATCTTTTCTGTGTGTGTGAGCCTCTCTCTCTTTCCCCATCCCTGTCTCTCATCTCCCTCCTCCCTGTTCTATTTCCCTCCACTCTGGTTGCCTTCTTTTCCTCTCTGTTCTCCCCTTCTCTCTCTGACTGTCTCTGCCCTTCTTGTGCTCCTCCCTTGGTCAATCAGCTCCTCTTCCCTAAGCCTCAGCTCCTTCCCGCAGCCTCTCTTGGCTGGAGGGGAATGATCTCCGTTGGGGTCCTCAGGCAATGGGGGACCGGCTGGAGGGCTGTACCCTCTGACAGCTGAAGCCAGGCTCCGGCCCTTAGCGCCCTGCCGAGGTCCAGGGTGAGGACATCCACGATTTTTCATCGCTGGGGCTCGGAGTGGGAGAAGGGTCTCAGAGGGAAAAGGGGACAGGGAAGGGGGCCGAGAGTGGAGAGAGGGTTCTCAGGAGGGAAGGGGTTCGCGGTGGGGAGGGGATTCGGGAAGGGGATAGGCGCAGAGAGGAGGGTGTTCTCAGGGGGAGGGGCTTGGAGGAGGAAGGGTGCTCAGAGAAGGAACCGAGTCTCTCTTCCCGTCTTCCCCCGTCAGTAAATGGTCCCTGAGTCACCGTCTTCGTCGTCACATCCCGCCACCTCCCCGCCCGCGCCGGGTTGCGGTATCAGGGTCAGCGGGGCGGAAGCACCACCCTTCCCCAGCTGGCTCCAGCGGGCTTCGGGTCACACGCATGAGGCTATTTATAGCGTGGGCGCGCGGAGGGCGTGGGCGGCGCGCCGGCGGGCAGGGGGGCGGGGACGAGGGGGGTGCCCACTGCGGTCCCCAGCGACGAGCGGGTGAAGACACCGCGTCATGCGGCCTCAAAGGTCTTTGGGGCCCCCCAGCAGCGCTGACAGATGAATGTAGTGGCTGAACCCGGGAGGCCGAGGCAGGAGTTCAGGCTGCGGGATACCTCTGCAGCCTGGCTCGGCGCCTCAGTTTCTGCATCTGGAAAATGGGGAGACGGTGTGGCTGACCTCCCTTCCCTCTCCTTTCTCCTCCTCTTCCTCCCTCCTCTTCTTCTCTCACCCCTTCTGCAGAATCATGATTATAGTGTCGTATATACTACTATTATTATTACTGGTATCATTACTGTTTTTATTATTTGGTTGTGTTCTAAAGGTGTCTCTGGCCTGGATTCTAGGATTTGAACACCCTGGATTCTTTTCTTTTTCTTTCTTTTCTCTCCTTTTTTTTTTTTTGACAGGGTTTCTGTCTGTTGCCCAGGCTCCAGGCTGAAGGGCAGTGGTGTGATCATCATGGCTCACTGCAGCCTCGACCTCCCAGGCTCAAGCGATCCTCCCCACTCAACCTCCCGAGTAACAGAGACTGCATGTGCGCACCACCATGTTTGGCTATTCTTTTTTATTTTATTTATTTTATTTTTTTGTAGAGATGGGGTCTTACTATGTTGCCATGGCTGGTTTCAAGGCTCAAGCGATCTTCCCACCTCGGCCTCCCAAAGTGTTGGAATTACAGGCATGAACCACATGGCTGACTGACCCTGGATTTTAATTAAGGGGGACTCCAGTCTTGGGAGAACTCGTTCCCTGACTTGCCACGTGGAATGGGGTGGGGAGACAGGAGGTGGAGATCCAGCTGTCTAGGGCTTCTGAAAGCCCACCCGCCCCAGGATTAGCTTGGGGGAGGGGAGGAAGCGTAGAGAATCCAGAAATAGATTCTAGGAGATTTGATCGTTTTGTGTGTGATGTTGGTGGAGGGCATTTCAGCGGGAGATGGATGGGCTTTAGGATAAAAGACCTCAGCTCTGCTGGTTTCGCATCTGGGAGAGACTAAATGAGGACCCTTATCCTCCGTTGACACAAATAGACCAGAGCCAGACTGAGCCTTCAGTGTAAAAAACACCAAGAACATGGAGTTCCAGAGAGCTTCAGGAATCAGGAATTTCTGTGTGTGTTGTTTACCATGTACCACTTAGAACTAGGCCTAGCCTATAGTAGGTGCTCATTAAATAGTAATTCATGGAAGGAATGACGTCACCTCCTCCAGCAGCCCTGGGAGGTTGAGCTAAGAGCTGTCCCCCAGTAGCCCCGGCAGGCGCTGTCCACAGTGCTGAATGCTCGGTCCCCGCCCCTGTACCCTCAATGAACTTGGCTCCCTCCTGCGAGTGGGCCTGGGGACCCCTCTTGGAGCGCTCCTCAGGCCCCAGAATGTAGTGGACTCTCGGAAATGTCCTACACTCAGAACTGCCTTCCAGAAAGCTTTTAGTCCCCATTAATAAAAACATCATCATTGATTTTTTTTTTTTTTTGAGACGGAGTCTCACTCTGTAGCCCAAGCTGGAGTGCAGTGGCGCGATCTCGGCTCACTGCAAACTCCACCTTCGGGGCTTCAGCAATTCTCGTGCCTCAGCCCCCTGAGTAGCTGGGACTACAGGCGCCCACCACCATACCCAGCTAATTTTTTTTGTATTTTAGTAGAGACTGGGTTTCACCATGTTGCCCAGGGTGGTCTTGAACTCCTGAGCTCAGGCGATACGCCCGCCTCGGCCTCCCAAAGTGCTGCGATTACAGGCGTAAGCCACCGCGCCCGGCCCATCATTGATTTTTCATGTCTTTTGCTCATGATTATTGGGCCTTCCTGTAGGCCGGGCATCGTGCCAAGGGCTCTGCAAGCCTCATTGGAGAGTTCTGGCAAACATAGATGGTAGGTGTTACTCCTGTGCCCATTCCACAGATGAGCACACCAAGGAATGCAGAGGATGTGGGACTTGCCAGGAAGTGGTGGACTTACGAATTCACACTCAGGTGTGCTGGACCCAGAATGCCCTTATTGGCACCTTGCAGAAGAGGTCCATTGTATGTGGAAGAAAAGTGAGGCCAGGTTAGGCTACAGTCCTGAAGATGCAACTCCGGAGGGCATCCCACGAGGACGGTAGAAGCTAAGACCTAGATGCAGCTCCTCCTACCTGGAAGGTATCAGAGACTGAGTAGCCAGGAACAGAGGGATGTGTGAAGGCTTCTTAGGCAAGGGGCAGGGGAATAGCACCGATGAATGGAGAGATTGTGACATGTCTGTTTACTAGATGCATGAAAGAAGAAAGCAATGCTGGCTGGGCACGGTGGCTCATGCCTGTAATCCCAGCACTTTGGGAGGCCAAGGCAGGTAGATCACTGGACAGTCAGGAGTTTGAGGCCAGCCTGGCCAACTTGGTGAAATCCCATTTCCACTAAAAATACAAAAAATTACCTGGGCATGGTGGTGTGCATCTGTAATCCCAGCTACTTGGGAGGCTGAGACAGGAGAATTGCTTGAACCCAGGAGGCGGAGGTTACAGTGAACTGAAATTGTGCCACTGCACTCCAGCTTGGGCATCAGAGCCAGACTCTCTCATAAATAAATAAATAAATAAATAAATAAATAGAAGAAGGCTATCCCAGGGCAGATCCTCACCCCACAGAAGGGACTTGGCTGTCTCCCAGGTCCTGGGGGCTGAGAGAAGGCTCAACCTTCTCCTGCCAACCCCAGTAGGCTCTGAAGTCAGTCAGCTCCACCTCTGGCTCTGTTACACCAGGCAAGTTGTTAAAGCTCCCTGAGTCTCAGTTTTCCTCATCTGTACAATGGGGCTACTGTGAGAGTTAAAGAGGGCATGGGCATAAAAATCCTCAACATTGTGCCTATGAAATGCTGGGCCAGGCACGGTGGCTCGAGCCTGTAATCCCAGCACATTGGGAGGCCGAGGCAGGAGGATCACTTGAAGTCAGGAGTTTGAGACCAGCCTGGCCATTAGAGATGTATTTGTATTTTTAGTAGAAATGAGAAACCCCATCTCTACTAAAAATACAAAAATTAGCCAGGCGTGGTGGCACATGCCTGTAATCCCAGCTACTTGGGAGGCTGAGGCAGGAGAATCGCTTGAACACAGAAGGTGCAGGTTTCAGTGAGCCGAGATCACACCACTGCATTCCAGCCTGGGTGACACAGTGAAACCGTGTCTCAAAAAAACAAAACAAACAAACAAACAAAAGCTGGATAAATGGGGTTTGTTGTTGATATTATTGTAAGTTGTGAAGCAAACCTGCCCTCACCTAAATTCACTGATTTGTTCATGTCATTTATTCATAAAATGTTTATGGAGCCTTTAAAACATCAGTTGGTGTGGTGGCTCACACCTGTAATCCTAGCACTTTGGGAAGCTGAGGAGGGTGAATCACTTGAGCCCAGGAGTTCAAGACCAGCCTGGGCAACAGGGCAAAACCCTGTTTCTGCAAAAAATAAAAATAAATAAATAAAAGTTAGTAGGGTGTGGTGGTGCATGCCTGTAGTCCCAGCTACTTGGGAGACTGAGGCGGGAGGATTGCTTAAGCCCTGGAGGTCAAGGCTGCAGCAAGCTGAGATCGTGCCACTGCACTGCAGCCTGAGTAACAAGTTTTGAGTGAGACTCTGTCTCAAAACAAAACAAAACATCAAGTGGCCGGTGCAAAATGCTGTGAAGCACATAGGAAGATCTGGAACTGACCTTTCACACCACCATGGTTTTGCTCATGCTGTTCCCTCCACCCAGAGCATCATCTCCCTCCTGCTAATCTCTCCCTCATCACATCTTCTGAGACTCAAATAAATGGTGGTGGTGGTGCAATCAGGGCAGGCTTCCCAGAGGAAGAGAGCCCTGGATACCCCACTCCTCAGCTCCCTTAGCCCTCCCTCATCTCTTTCATTCTAACCCCATGGGAGGTGCATGGGTGGTGAATAGGAATAGGGTTGGGTCCCCAGAGCCAGGAACAGTGCCTGGTATACAGTTGGTGCTCAATTAATGCTTGTTGCGTAAATAAAATGAGTGACTCCATGAAGGAACCAGGTAGCATTTGCCATTCACAGCCTCAGGATCCTGCCAGGACCTCGTGAGTGGATTAAAATGTTGGGGAGCAGCGGGACTCCACATGGATAAGTAAATGAAGGGGGCAGAAATAAGGCCCATGCATCCTACAGGGTGGTCTGCTATGTGTTGGTGCTGGGTGTTTACACAAGAGCTTGCATTTGCCTGTACTTGCTTGGATATTCGCAGCAGTAGTTGGCTCATCTTACCAGAGCAGGCAGGTGCCTGCCTGTACATGGATATGAGTGTGCATTGTGCAGGGTATGTGCACCATTTCAGTGCAGGTGGGAGTCTGCACATGTGTGTCTGGGAGTGGGGTGTCACTGCATCAGAGACACACTGGTGTGTGTGAGCTTGTGGGTGATATGTTAGGTGGAAAACACACATACTGATGTTTGCACGTGTACATGGATGCAGTTCTGTGGCAGCTGTATTTATCTGCATACATGTATGCACTTGTGTGCAATGAAATACTCAAATGTGTATTTACTTGTATGCATCATCATCCACTTGCTGAAAGGGGGTGGTTTGAATGTCCAGGCAAGTGTTGTCATGTGCGTACACACATGGCTTTGACATATGCTTATACGAATATATGTGTGCTTCATGGGGTTGGGGACCTTAACAGATATTTATGGGTACATGTCTGAGCGTTAGGACATGAGTGAATCTCTCTTTTTGAGATAGAGTCTCACTCTGTTGCCCATGCTGGAGTACAGTGGCAGGATCTCAGCTCACTGCAACTTCCACCTCCCATATTCAAGTGATTCTCCTTCCTCAGCCTCCCAGGTGCACACCACTAAGCCTGGCTAATTTTTTGTATTTTTTTAGTAGAGACAGAGTTTTACCATGTTGGCCAAGCTGGTCTTGAACTCCTGACCTCAAGTGATCTGCCCACCTTGGCCTCCCAAAGTCAAAGTGATGAGATTACAGGCCTGAGCCACTGCGCTCAGCTGGACATGAATGGATCTTTATGTGACATGTATATTGTGAATATTCATCAGACACACGTGGATACATCTATATGCGTGCTGGCAGACACACACACACACTCACACGTGTGTTGCCAGGACTATATCTGTAGTGGCAGACTGTGTCCTATATACATGTATATGCTTGTATTCACACAGGCGTTTGAGTACACACGTGTGCCTATGGAGTGCGCCTTCCCAGGCACATGGTCTGCGTGGAGCCTTCGTACATCCTAAGCATTTGTGTCCACACAGGAACAAGTTTGGGTATGAATGTGTGTAGGGATTGGCAAACGCCTGTGGGTCCCCAGTGGAGGGGAGGCGGGGCAGGTATTTCCTCAACTGAGCTCAGGCAACACATCAACCCATCTCAGCCTAGCTTTACTCCTGCCAAGCCCACCCCAACACTCCCATCTCTCCTGCTCAACCATCCCAGCCCCTCCTCTCTCTGGGCACCGTCCCACCTCTCCCTGGGAGACTGGCCTCACCCAGCACTTCTTCTTCTCCCCACCCCTCCCTGTCTCCTACTCCTCCTCACTCCAACCTCACACCTCGCTTTACACCTCAGGGCCTTACCTCCCACCCCTGTCAACCTCTTCCCCAGCCTTGCCCCTCCCAGCAATTCCTCTCCACTCAGCCAGGTCCCTCTCTATAAGGTCCACAGAATCCAGCACAGTCCTCCCCCCACGTCTCTGTTTCTGGAAGCCTCATCCCTCTTGCCTCCTGCTGCCCCCCTTAATGCCACCCCCGCAGCCGAGCCTCCTGTTTGCGTCAGAGTTAAGGGTGAGATCCCCGCCCCCCTCACTCCACTAGGCAAACCTTCCAGAGAAGCCCAACTTGAAGGATGTGAGGCAGGGTTGGGCGGGATGCTGGGGGGAGAAGAGAGAGGACAGAGGAGTCGGCCAGGAACACCCGCGTCGGAACCTCCTCCAGTGCTGCCCCTAAGAGCCCGGCTACTTAGGGCAGGGGGAGAGGTCAGTAGGGGATCTGGACATTCAACTTCTCCCATTCCGTCCTCAGGCCTAGGCGGTGGAGGCCACCTAGGGGTCTTCTTCACTTCCCTACTCCCTTAACTCCATAAGCCTGGAGGCTAGGGGCTGGAGGAGTTGACCTTTGACTCTAGGGACCCTTCTTCCACCACCCCCAGCCCCGTCCAGCAGAAACGAGCTTAGAGAAAGGAGGCCCCTGTCCCTTTAAGAACACCCGCGTCCACGCCGGCCCATCCCGGCCTGATTTGCACTCGGAAGCCGCCGCGGCGGGGAGCGGGCGGGCGGGGCAGGGTTTGTGAATGAAGTGGCCGAGGGGGAGGGGAGGGAGGAGGAGGGGCGGCGGGGGCGGTTCCTGGATCCCAGGCCTGCCCACCCTGGGTCCAGGCAGCAGGAGTTCAGCACACACACACTTCCTGTCGCTCGAGGTCTCCCGAAGCCTGCCGTCTCAGGCTTGGCCGACACACCCCTTCCCCCACCCCAGCCTTCTTGAAGTGGGTGGGAGTGATGGGGGGACCCCAGTCCTTAAGAACCAGGGGTTCAGAGCTTTATAGGCGTTGAACGGCGGTCCACCTCCACCCTTGCCGCCCAAGGTCTCCCAGAGCTTGAGTTCTCAAACGGGAGTGCCCAGAACGCCTGGGTTCGGGTGGGCTGGCTTCTCCCCAACCCCAGAGCCATAAAGGTGTGGGGTAAGGGGTCATGCCCCTCCCACGTCTCCCTCCCTCCCCCAACCCCAACGCATAGCGTGGGCCTGGGCGTGGGCTTCTGTGCAGATGGCGTTCTGGCCCCAAAATAGCTCCCCCCGCCACCCCACGTCTCCCTCCCTCCCTCTCTCCAGCGCAAAGTGGGTGAGGTGAGGATGGGCCGGGAGGGGGACCAGGGGACATTGCTCTTCCAAGAAGTAGGCTCCCTGCCAAGAAGGCCCTGAAACGTGTTTGGGAGAACCGGAGGGGGCAGGGAGCAGGAAGATCTTCTGGCCATTCCTCCAACCCCCTCACTCGGGAGACCAAAGAGTTAACTGGAAAAGCGCCCCCAGACCCCCAGTCACAGCCCTCTCTGGACGTTGGGAGGGGTCTCCTGTCTCCACACTCCCCCCACTCCAGTCCTCTTTACACCCAGGGCTGGGAGAGTCCTAGAACTCGTGGATGTCCTGATGGCCAAGCCCCTCTACCCACATCTTACATCCCCACGGCTTGAAGAACCCTCCCGCCGCACTCTCCTTCGAATTTCCAGCTGGGTCCGCGTCCATGAGGACCCGAAGCCCAGCCCACAATACCAGACCCCTTCCAAGTACCCCTGCAGGCTTCAATCAAACTACCCAGCCCAGACTCTTCCTCACTGACCCTCTAAAAACCCGGTCTACACAGACGCCCCAGTCTAGATCGTTTCCAGGTAGAACCCTGGATCCCCGTCCACGTCCACACGGGCCTCCGCGTTCAGCCGCAACCACACGACCCCTCCAGCAGCGGCCACCAGGACCCCTGAGAGCCCTGCCGTGTCTACACGGATCACCCCTTCCGGGGCCCTGCTGCGTCGAAAAGGGCTACCCCTCTCAAAAGTCCAGCCGCCTGGACTCGGGCCACCCCCCAGGATCCCCCTAGGAGCTGCATCCATGCGGACCCCGAGCCCAGCCCGCGTCCAAACGGGTACCCCGACCCCCAGCCTCGCCTCCTACCTCCAACGCACAGCAGAGACATGTCTCCGAGCTCGCAGGCGGGCCGGAGGCGGCCGGGCCGGCTCTGTCGGGTCGGGTTCAGCGGCCGCTGGGCTGGGGCATCTCCCGGCTGCAGCCCGCGCTTGGCTCACGCCGGGGCCCGGCCGCCACCGGCCATCTTGGTTCAGCACCGGGGGCGCGGACAGCGCCTGACGTGGCGCCGATGCGGGGCGCAGGCGGAGCCCAGGGACGCCTGATGGGGCGGGGGCGCTGCAGGCTGGGGGGGCGTTAAAGGGCCTGGCTCCGGGAAGGGGCGCCCCGCCCCAAACCTCCTCGTTGCAGGGGGGACAAGGGGCGAGGGCGGCCCCCAAGCAGGTTTCCTCCCGTGCAGACCCCCACCTGCACTGAAATGGTGCACGTGTCCCCCCGACCCATGCATGGACGTTTCTGCCCTGTTAACCTGGGCAAACTCCTCCCTGCAATACTCAAGCAAGTACAGGCAAATGCAAGCTCTTGTGTGTACACCCGGCACCAGCACCGAGCAGATCGTCCTGTTCCCTGAGTATCTCTCTTCCTCTATCCCTACGTCTCGGTGTCTCTGACTGTGCTGCCTGGTCTCTTTCTCTCCCTGGGTCTCTGTTCTTCTGATTCTGTCCACTGCTCTCTCTCAGTCACGTGTCTCTTAGCCTCTCTCTGTACAGTCTTTTTGCAGGTCTACTGCATCCTGTCTAGGTCTTTCTCTGTGTCTCTAAGCCACCCAGCCCATGGGTCCTTGCCCACACTCTGACTGGATCCCACCCTTCATGCCACTGTGTAACTGGAAAACTCCTATTCATCCATCAATGTCTTGTCTGAATATCCTCTCCTTCAGGAAGGCTTCCCTGACTGCCCCAAGCTGAGCCTTTGTTTCTCCTCTCTGGAGTCCCCCAGCCCATATCCCTTCCTCTGATTGGGCCCTGACCCAAATGAAACTCTGCCATTCCTCCCCACATATCTTTTTTTTTTTTTTTTTTTTTTTTTTTTTTTTTTTAGTTGTTAGTCTGCCCTCTGCTAGGCCCAGGCTGCGTAGTGGCACATCTTGGCCTCACTGGCGCAACCTCTGACTCCTGGGATCAAGCGATTCTTCTGCCTCAGCCGTCCAAGTAGCCTGGGACTACAGGAGCATGCCACCATGGCCCAGATTTTTTTTTTTTTTTTTTTTTTTTTTTTTGTATTTGTTTAGTAGAGACGAGGTTTCACCATGTTGGCCAGCCTGGTCTTGAACCCTTGACCTCAGGTGATCCGCCCACCTCAGCCTCCCAAAGTACTGGGATGACAGGCCTAAGCCACCGCGCCTGGCCCCCTCCCCACATATCTAACTGGGCAGTTCCATGTGGGCCCCTTGCCCTGCAACCTGCTTGCTGTATCACTGGCACCTAAAATAGTATGAAAGGCTGAGCCCCACAGGGCCTCCTGCCCCCAGCCCACATGAAAGAGCTTCATAAATGCAGAATGTGCATGGAGTTGAGTGAGGCCATTGTTTGAAACCCAACTCTGCCTCTCATCACAAGCATGGCCTTGGGCAGGTCATGTGACCTCTTTGTGCCTCAGTTTCCCCACCTGTAGAATAAGTATGATAACAAGTCCTGCCTCACAAGGTTGCTGGAGGTATTACATGAGTTAACATGTGAAACCAGTTGTAGGCCGGGCACGGTGACTCACGCCTGCAATCCCAGCATTTTGGGAGGCCAGGTCAGGCAGATCATGAGGTCAGGAGATTGAGACCATTCTGGCTAACATGGTGAAACCTCATCTCCACTAAAAAATACAACAACAACAACAAAATTAGCTGGGCGTGGTGGCGGGCACCTGTAGTCCCAGCTACTCGGGAGGCTGAGGCAGGAGAATGGCGTGAACCCGGGAGGCAGAACTTGCAGTGAGCGGAGATGGCACCACTGCACTCCAGCCTGGGCAACAGAGCAAGACTCCATCTCAAACAAACAAACAAACAAACAAACAAACAAACAAAACATGTGAAAACCAGTTTTTTTGTGTGTGTGTATGTTTTTTGTTTTTTTTTTTTTTTGAGACAGAGTCTCAACCTATAGCCCAGGCTGGAGTGCAGTGGCACCATCTCAGCTCACTGCAACCTCCACCTCCAAGTGATCCTCCTGCCTCTGCCTCCTGAGTAGCTGGGATTACAGGCGCTCGCCACCACATCTGGCTAATTTTTTTGTGTTTTTTGTAGAGACAGGGTTTCACCATGTTGGCCAGGCTGGTCTTGAACTCCTGACCTCAAGTGATGCACCCACCTTGGCCTCCCAAAATGCTGGGATTACACGAATGACCCAAAACGTCTGGCCCCAGTTGTAATCTTAATGCCTAAGAGTAACCATGTTTGTATCTGTCACTGTTTTAAATTTTTAAAAAATCAGCACAGCTAATTTTTGTATTTTTTGTAGAGAGAGTTTCACCATGTTGCACAGGCTGTCTCAAACTCCTGGGCTCTAGTGATCCTCCTGCCTCAGCCTCCCAAAATGTTGGGATTACAGGCTCGTGAGCCACCATGCCCGGTCTTAAATTTTTATTGAACATCAATGAGATGTAGGTATACTATAAGGAGCAGCAAAGACAGCCTTGGATAAAAAACATTACCATCACAATAGAAGATCCCTGTGTGCCTCTCCCCAATCTCATCATCCTTCTCTGCAGATGGAAGAACTATCACAAATTTTGCTTTTCATTTCCTTCCTTTTCCTTATAGTTTACCACATGCTTGTCAGCAAACAATACATGGTTACCTCTTGCATGTTTCTATTTTTTTGAGACAAGGTCTTATTGTGTCACCCAGGCTGTAGTACAGTGGTGTGAGCTCCTGAGCTCAGGCAATCCTCTCCTGTCTCAGCCTCCCAAGTACCTGGAACAGCAGGCATGCACCACCATGCCTGCCTAATTAGAGATAAGGGTCTCACTATATTGCCCAGGCTTGTCTTGAACTCTGGGGTTCAAACGATCTGCCTGCCTTGGCCTCCCAAAGTGCTGAGGTTACAGGCGTGAGCCACCTCATTTGACCTTGTTCACATTCTTTACTAATCTGTTTGTTTGTTTGTTTGTTTTTTGAGATAGAGCTGTACTCTGTCACCTAGGCTGGTGTGCAGTGGCACGATCTCCGCTCACCGCAACCTCTGCCTCCAGGTTCAAGCGATTCTCCTACCTCAGCCTCCCAAGTAGCTGAGATTACAGGTGCATACCACCTCGCCTGGATTTTTTTTTTTTTTCTTTTTTTGAGACAGAGTTTCACTTTTTTTTTTTTTTTTTTTTTT
>NW_016806979.1:6590841-6592535 GCF_001698545.2 Rhinopithecus bieti | reverse complement strand
AAAAAAAAAAAAAAAAACACACAAAGAAAGAGAGAAAGAGAAAAAGAAAAGAGAAAAGAATTGGAAGGAAGGAAAAGAGAGAAAGAAAGAGAGAGGGAAAGAAAAAGAGAGGGAGAGAGGGAAAGAGGAGGGAAAGAGAGAAAGAGAAAGAAAGAGAAAAAGAGAAAGAAAGAAAGAAAGAAAGAAAGAAAGAAAGAAAGAAAGAAAGAAAGAAAGAAAGAAAGAAAGAAGGAAGGAAAGAAAGAAAAATGAGGGAGGGAGGGAAGGGAGGGAGGAAGGAAGGAAGGAAGGGAGAAAGGAAAGAAATAATTTTCTGCCCCAGCGTCATAAAGATTTTCTCATACGTATTCTACATTTTTTTAATTTTGTCATTTGCAGTCATGTCTTGACCTCTCTTGGAACTGATTTCTGAGTGTGGAGTAAGATAAAATCCAATCACATATTTTGTCCATGGAGATGATCTATTGTCCCAGTACTCTGCAATGAAACTCACAGAGCAAGTTTTCATGCATGTGTGGATTTAACAGCAAGCATAGAACAACCAGAAGTCAAGCAGTGCTGCTGGATGTCTGCCCACCTAGAAGTCTGTTCTGGGTCTCTCTTCTGTCCCAAAGGCTGATCTATCCCTGGTAGAAGCTTTGTGCTTATATCTGCCAATACCAGTCACTCATCGTTTATATCTGCCAATAGCAGTCACTCATCTTGCTCTCCTTCACAGGCATCTGACTTATTCTTTGCCTTCTTCTCAGCTTTTTGGGTTCCATGGAGAAACTCAATTCAGACTTAGATTGGAATTGCATTGAATCTGTAAACCAAATCAGGAGAATGAGCCTCTTTTGTGATTGAATCTTTCAAAGTGAACATACAATGAATCACTCCATTTATCTATCTTTCAGCAAAGCTTATAACTTTGGGATTTGTTTCTAGATGCTTTGAGTATTTGGTGCTGTGGATAAGTGGCCTATTTATTTATTTGGGGGACAGGGTCCGGCTCTGTCACCCGTTCTGGTATGCAGTGGTGCAATCATAGCTCATTATAGCCTCAACCTCCCTGGCTCAAATGATGCTCTTGCGTAGCCACCCCAGTAGCTGGGACTACAGGTGTGTGTCACCATTCTTGACTAATTTTTGATTTTTTGTAGATATGGGGGCCTCCCTATGTTGCCCAGGCTGGTCTTAAACCCCTGGGCTCAAGCGATCCTCTTGCCTCGTCTCCCAAAGTGCTGGGATTATGGTCGTGAGCCACTGTGACTAGCATCTATCAAGTTTCTCAACATTTTGTAAACCCAATAATTAGATGTGCACATTCTTTGCGGGTTTATTGCATATAAGGATGTCATCTGCAAATAAAGACACTCTTTTTTTTTTTTTTTTTTTTTTTTTGAGGCAGGGTATCGCTCTGTCACCCAGGCTGGAGTACAGTGGTGCGATCTTGGCTCACTGCAACCTCTGCCTCCTGGGTTCAAGCGATTCTTGTGTCTCAGCCTCCCACATAGCTGGGACTAAAGGAGCAAGCCGCCATGCCTGGTTATTTTTTGTATTTTTAGTAGAGATGGGGTTTCGTCACACTGGCCAGGCTGGTCTCGAACTCCTGGCCTCAAGTGATCTGCCCGTCTTGGCCTCCCAGAGTGCTGGGATTACAGGCGTGAGCCACCGCACCAGGCCTAAAGACACTCTTTTTTTTTTTTTTTTTT
>NW_016806979.1:6582402-6587233 GCF_001698545.2 Rhinopithecus bieti | reverse complement strand
GGCTGGAGTGCAGTGGCCGGATCTCAGCTCACTGCAAGCTCCGCCTCCCGGGTTCACGCCATTCTCCTGTCTCAGCCTCCCGAGTAGCTGGGACTACAGGCGCCCGCCACGTCGCCCGGCTAGTTTTTGTATTTTTTAGTAGAGACGGGGTTTCACCGTGTTAGCCAGGATGGTCTGGATCTCCTGACCTCGTGATCCGCCCGTCTCGGCCTCCCAAAGTGCTGGGATTACAGGCTTGAGCCACCGCGCCCGGCCAATTTTTTGTATTTTCAATAGAGACAGGGTTTCACCATGTTGGCCAGGCTCGTTCTGAACTCCTGACCTCAAGTGATCCGCCTGCCTCAGCCTCCCAAAGTGCTAGGATTACAGGCATGAGCTGCCACGCCTGGCTGACCCTCTTAAAAAAGTAAAATAAAGAGTGTATCCAGGAATCAAGACCCAGGCCACTGTGTGATAGTGGAGCCACCAACAGGATGGAGAAGTGGCAGATCTCGGGGCAAGTAACTATTCTGAGAGCCAGGTTTTGGCCTTGTGGGTGTCAAATGCCTGCAAGGCACCCAGTGGAAATATCCAATGCCATTGGATACTGAGGTCTGGAGCTCTGGGGAGATGCGGGCTGGAGATACCAATGGGATAGTCAACAACATGCAATGAGGTGTGGCCATTTGGGGCAAGGGCATAGATATAAGGTCAAGGGACACCCTGCCCTTCCAGGACCATCAAAGCCAAGATATCACACCCAGGGGTCCACCCTTTACAACTCTGTCCATGCTCAACACCAGTCCTTGTTATCAGGTCAGCAGGAATGTTACCTGCAGGGAACATGGAATTCAGGGTCCTTGGGCATACCATAGGTGCTCCTCTTCTTCTGTCAAGTGCTTATTTATTCATTTATTTATTTATTATTTGAGATGGAGTCTCACTCTGTCACTAGGCTGGAGTGCAGTGGCGCAATCTTGGCTCACTGTAACCTCTGCCTCCTGGGTTCAAGCAATTCCCCTGCCTCATTCAATGAACATAGCCTGGATCCACACCCATGCCCATGTCGCGCTGATCTGAAAGGGGACGTTTCTGCTGGGTGTGGTGGCTCGCACCTGCAATCCCAGCACTTTGGGAGGCCGAGGTGGGCAGATCACCTGAGGTCAGGAGATCCAGACCAGTCTGGTCAACATGGTGAAACTCCATCTCTACTAAAAATACAAAAAAAATTAGCCAGGCGTGGTGGCGCATGCCTGTAGTCAGTCCCAGCTACTTGGGAGGCTGAGGCAAGAGAATCGCTTGAATCCCGGAGGCAGAGGCTGCAGTGAGCCGAGATCACACCACTGCACTTCAGCCTGGGTGCAATAGAGTGAGACTCCATCTCAAAATAATAATGATAATAGTAATAATAATAGTAATAACGAAAGGTGACATTTCGATGTTAACCATTGATCACTCGGATCCAATTAATTTTTAAGCTCTGGTGCCCCATTTTCTTCCTGCCAACAGCTCAGTTAATTCCAGAGCTATTGATTTGAGCCTTCTCATCCCTCCACTTAATTATGCCGGTGCTGTCTCCACCTGCTCTTGCCCTTTTCTCTCTGCGGCTCCTTCTTTGCCAAGGTCAGGGGTCCAGTGAGCAAGGAGGATCTCGCTCAGCACAGGGAATTGGAGGAAGGACATTCCTGGCCGAGAGCAGGGCGTGTGCAAAGGTTCTGAGACTGGACCTCTTATTGAACTTAATTGTAGCTGTCAGGCCGCCTGGGGCAGAGAAATCAATAAGGGTAACCTTGGCTTATCGCCTATAAAATGAGGATAAAAAATAATGGTTTCTGCCGGGTGTGGTGGCTCACATCTGTAATCCCAGCACTTTGGGAGGCCAAGGCGGGCAGATCACCTGAGGTCAGGAGTTCAAAACCAGCCTGGCCAACATGGTGAAACCCTGTCTCTACTAAAAGTTTAAAAATTAGCTGGGCATGGTGGCGGGCGCCTGTACTCAGCTACTCTGGAGGCTGAGGCAGAAGAATCGCCTGAACACAGGAGCCAGAGGCTGCAGTGAGCCGAAATCGCGCCACTGCACTCCAGACTGGGCAACAGAGTGAGACTCTGTCTCAAAAACAACAATAACAACAACGACAACAAATAATAATAATAATTAATAATAAAATGGTTTCCCAGAGAATTAAATGGGACGAAGGCAACATCAATCTATTGAAAGTTCCGGGCCCTGACCTGCAGGGATGTAGGGTGGAACTAACAGGAGACAGCAAAATGACTGGATGGGCCTGGAGTGGTTGGATGGGATTGGATGGATCCTAAACAAAAGTGATTGGATTGGTCAAGAAGATGAGACGGAGGCGGGAAATAAAGGGAGACGAAGGAACGTAATAGGTTCAGACTCAATGGGGGCGGAGTTCCGGAGTCAGAGACGGTGGCCTCAGCCCAAAGTTCCCAGAGTGACCAGCTGGGGGCAGCACTAGGCCATCGGGCGATCCCAGGGCTGAGAGCAGCGGGGAACCAGGGACTCTCTGTGACCCTCTGAGGGAGGTTAACTTGTTTAACATGTGCCTCCAGTGTGCCAGACATGGAACAGAACTCTACAAACACTCATTTAATCCCCATAATAGAGTTTGCAGATGGAGAAACTGAGAACGACAACGTTAAGTCGCTTACTTAACATCACACATCAGGGGAGTGGCAGAGCTTGGATTTGAATTTAGGAAGCCCAGCTGAGGCCCTTAACCCCTGCACTCTGCTGGCTCTCCTTCCCCTAAATCTCCTAAAATGACAGTTTAAAACGTTTTTTTAAGGTGGCAGGGGACGGGGCACAGGTATGGTGGCTCATGCCTGTAATCTCAGCACTTTGGAAGGCCAAGGCGGGCAGATCACTTGAGGTCAGGAGTTCGAGACCAGCCTGGCCAACATGGTGAAACCCCGTCTCTACTAAAACTACAAAAATTAGCCGGGTGTGGTGGCTCCTGTAGTCCCAGCTACTCGGGAAGCTGAAGCAGGAGAATCACTTGAACCTGGGAGATGGAGGTTGCAGTGAGCTGAGATCATGCCACTGCTCTCCAACCTGGGGGACAGAGTGAGACTCCGTCCCCCACCAAAAAAAAGTCAGGCCAGACGTGGTGGCTAACACTTGTAATCCTAGCACTTTGGGAGGCGGAAAGACTGCTTGAGCTCAGGAGTTCAAGACCAGCCTGGGCAACAGTAGTGAGACTTCACCTCTACTTTATGTATTTTGTTTGTTTATTTATTTATTGAGTCGGAGTCTTGCTCTGTCACCCAGGCTGGAGTGCAGTGGTGCAACCTTCAGCTCACTGCAACCTCCACCTCCCGGGTTCAAGCAATTCTCCTGCCTCAGCCTCCCAAGTAGCTGGGATTACAGGCGCCTGCCACTGCACCCAGCTAATTTTTGTATTTTTAGTAGAAATGGGGTTTCACCATATTGGCCAGGCTAGTCCCTTGGCCAGGCTGGTCTCGAACTCCTGACCTTGTGATCTGCCTGCCTTGGACCCCCAAAGTGCCGGAATTACAAACGTGAGCCACCATGCCTGGCCCTCTACTTTAAATATGTATTTTTTTTTAAGTCAAAAAAAAAGCAAAGGCTCCCTCTCAACACTTCTTTCTGTGTATCTCACTTAGATGCCAACTCTGGAAGATGGTACCATCATTTCTGTTTTACAGATGAGGAAACTGAGTCACAAGGGAGTGAGCTGAGGGCCAGGGTGGTGTTATGTCCAACATAAGTATCCTAAGAACATGTGAAATGCATTTTTAGTTGGGCCTGGCTTGGAAAGGGGCCAGCATGAACCTTGTCTTCTGCAGCCTCCAGTACCTCCGCTGTCGCCACTGGATCCAGCCATGTCCCTAGACCCACCCTAGTTCAGGGCTACACCCAGACTCACGCCTTTCCTCCAAGTCCTGTTTCCCCACTCTAGACTGGCTGGAGACCTCATGGACTCACACCCAACCTAAGAGGCTGAAGTAGGGAGGGGAGAGAACACTCACCGTGGGGCCTCTCTTTCCTTTGACCCATGAGAAAACCATGGATCAGAGATGCTGAGGCATTTGCCTATACCACCCAGGTAGTAGGAGACATTGCTGGACCCCAACTCAGGGGTTTGACTTCTCATATCTATAGGACCACCGTAAGGGGACTGTCAGGCAGGCCTGTCTCAGACTCTCGGTGCCCGCAGCTGAAAAGTACTCTGGGGCCCTATCAAAATGCTTTACCGGGCACAGTGGCTCATGCCTGTCATCCCAGCACTTTGAGAGGCTGAGGTGGGCAGATCACCTGAGGTCAGGAGTTTGAGACCAGCCAGGCCAACATGGCAAAACTCCTTCTCTACTGAAAATACAAAAATTAGCTGGGCGTGGTGGCAGCCGGGCGTGGTGGCAGCTACTCGGGAGGCTGAGGCAGGAGAATCACTAGAACCTGGGAGGCGGAGGTTGCAGTAAGCCGAGATCACGCACTGCACTCCAACCTAGGGGGTAAAGTGAGACTCTGTCTCCGAAAAAGGAAAGGAAAAGAAAAGAAAAGAGAAGAAAAGAAAAAGAGGCCAGGCACGGTGGCTCAAGCCTGTAATCCCAGCACTTTGGGAGGCTGAGACGGGCGGATCACTGGGTCAGGAGATCGAGACTATCCTGGCTAACACGGTGAAACCCTGTCTCTACCAAAAAATACAAAAAACTAGCCGGGCGAGGTGGCAGGGGCCTATAGCCCCAGCTACTCGGGAGGCTGAGGCAGGAGAATGGTGTCAACCTGGGAGGCGGAGCTTGCAGTGAGCTGAGATCCGGCCACTGCACTCCAGCCTGGGGGACAGAGCGAGACTCCGTCTCAAAAAAA
>NW_016806979.1:6579146-6581746 GCF_001698545.2 Rhinopithecus bieti | reverse complement strand
AAAAAAAAAAAAAAGAAAGAAAAAGAAAATACAAAAAATTATCGGGGCGTGGTGGCAGGTGCCTGTAATCCCAGCTACTCAGGGGGCTGAGGCACGAGAATCGTTTGAACCCAGGAGGTGGAGGTTGCAGTAAGCCGAGATCGTGGCACTGCACTCCAGCCTGGGCAACAGAGGGAGACTCTGTCTCAAACAAACAAAACAAGCAAACTAAAAAAAGAGGCAGAGTCTCACTCTGTCACCTAGACCCAGGCTGGAATGCAGTGGTGCAATCATAGCTCACTGCAGCCTCTAACTCCTTGGCTCAGGCAGTCCTCCCCCTGCAGCCTCCTGAGTAGCTGGGACTACCGGCGCACACCACCATGCCTAGCTCATTTAAAAATTTTTGTGGAGATGGGGTCTCACTCTGTTGCTCAGGCTGATCTCAAACTCCTGGTCTCCTTCAAGCAATTCTCCTGCCTCGGCCTCCCAAAGTGCTGGGATTACAGTCACAAGCCACTGCGCATGACCTGGACTCACTCTTGTCCGTTCTCTTTCCTTAGCCTGCATGTCCAGTGCATCAGCAGGTCCTGCAGTCTTAGGCTTCAGAATGAAACTGAGCCTCCATGAGCTCCCAAGGGGCGCTGCTGTATCCTGTGTGGATGCTGCCCTGGCTCCCTGCCACCTACACTCCTGCCCCCAGCCACCCCTTCTCCCCTAGGGAGCCCCAGATGGATTCTTAAAATCATAAAGCAGGCCGGGCGCGGTGGCTCACGCCTGTAATCCCAGCACTTTGGGAGGCCAAGGATCACGAGGTCAGGAGATCAAGACCATCTTGGCTAACACATGAAACCCCGTCTCTGAGACTCCATCCCCCGCCCTGAGGCTCTGAACAACCTTCCCCGTAGTTCCCTTTCTCGCTCTCTTCTTCTTCTTCTTTTTTTTTCCAGACAGAGTCTTGCTCTTTTACCCAGGCTGGAGTGCAGTGGCACAATCTCAGCTGACTGCAACTTCCGCCTCCCGGTCTCAAGTGATTCTCCTGCCTCAGCTTCCGGAGTAACTGGGACTACAGGCATGCACCACGACCCCTGGTTAATTTTTGTAATTTTTTAGTGGAGATGGGATTTCACCATGTTGAGCAGGCTGGTCTTGAACTCCTGACCTCAGGTGATCTGCCCACCTTGGCCTCCCAAAGTGCTGGGATTACAGGGGTGAGTCACCACACCCAGTCCTCTTTCTCTCTTTCCCTCTCTCCCCCTCATTCATTCATATCAGCCTTCTCCGCTTCTCCAACACACCAGGCACAGCCCCACCTCAGGGCCTTAGCACCTGTCCTGTGAATGCCTGTCCATCATCTCTCCCCATGCCTGGCTCCACCTCTTTTACGTCTCTGCTCTGGTGTTGCCTCCTCCAGGAAGCAGATTCCCCCGCCCCTTCCACCCCTCTCTATCATAGGACCCCTTCTCATCGCCTCATAATCGTCCTCGACTTCCTCTGCCTGCTTATTCTTTCCCACTTCTTATGCTAGGGACCATGTTGCCTGGCAGAACCTGGTGACAAGCATAGTTCCCAGCATCCAGATGGCACCCAGTTCCCAGCAAATGCTGGCTGAACAAATTGATGTCTCATCAATATCTGTCTACTCCATGGAGCTTTGCACAGTGCCAGGAACATCAAATGCACCCCGTAAGGACTGGGAATTTATTTGAAGACCAAGCAAGTTTGCCTTGGATTGGGGCTGCTAGAAAAAGCTCTGCCCAGCCAGGTGCGGGTACCTTATGCCTGTAATCCTAGCACTTTGGGAGGCCAAGGTGGGAGGATTGCTTGAGCCCAGGAGTTCAAGAGCAGACTGGGAAACTTGGTGAAACCCCAACTCTACAAAAAGTACAAAAAATTAGCTGGAGCCGGGCGCGGTGGCTCATGCTTGTAATCCCAGCACTTTGGGAGGCCAAAGGGGGCTGATTGCCTGAGGTCAGGAGTTTGAGATCAGCCTGGCCAACATGGTGAAAACCCGTCTCTACTAAAAATACAAAAAAATTAGCCGGGCATGGTGGCGTGTGCCTGTAATCCCAGCTGCTCGGGAGGCTGAGGCAGGGGAATTGCTTGAACTAGGGAGGTGGAGGTTGCAATGAGCCAAGATTATGACGCTGCACTCCAGCATGGGCAACAGAGTGAGACTCCGTCTCAAAAAAAAAAAAAAAAAAAAGCTGGTCATGGTGGTGTGTGCCTGTAGTCCCGGCTACTCAGGAGGCTAAGGTGGGTGGATCACCTGAGCCCAGGGAGGTCGAGGCTGCAGTGAGCCGTGATCGTGTCACTGCACTCCAGCCTGGGCGACAGAGTGACACACCATCTCACAAAAAGAAAAAAAAAAGCTCTTACCATTCATTCTCCATTCTAAAGCTGAGCTGGACAGACGGTGCAGTGAAACTCTTCTCATCCAAAGCCCAGATGTTTTCATCGCTGCTTTTGGCACAAGGGGTGGGCAGGTTTTGATAAGAGCAGGGTCCCTGGGGAGGCCCTGGAGCTCAGCAAGGCAGGAAGGATGTGTCTGCATTTGCTGGCAGTGGGAGCCTCTCTCTGCAGGTGGGGGGGGGGGGCGGACCTTTTCACCAACCTGACATTTT
>NW_016806979.1:6569275-6574811 GCF_001698545.2 Rhinopithecus bieti | reverse complement strand
AAAAAAAAAAAAAAAAAAAAAAAAAAAAAAAAAAAAAAAAAAGAAAAAGAAAAGAAAAAGAAAGAAAAGAAAGAAAATGCTTGAGACCCAGAGACATGTTGGCTTTGGCTCCAAAATGCAAAAAGAGAACTGCAAAGTCCAAATGAATCGATGTTTAATTACATTCAGACACAGGATGTCACCTTTATTTGGTGTTAAATTCAATGCATCTAGAAACAGTCCCGGGGTTGATTCGCTATCCCTAGGACGAAGGGATACCTAGAACGAAGCTGCTACCAGCTGCCAGAGAGCTACTTGTAGCCAGTAGATTTCCAAAATAAAATGATAAATTACAAGAATAAATAACACCAGGTGAGCGCTTAGCACATGCAGGCCTACACCCTTGGGCTGTTTTAACTCTTTTAATCTCCACAGCAACCCTACCAGTTCAATTGATGGGGAAACCAAGGCCCAGGGAGGTCGCACCTCTGGGGAGAGACAGAGCTGAGATTTGAACCCCACCAAGCTTGGTGTCTGTGCCCTTGACCCCTCAACCTCACGTTTACAACAGGGTCATTAGTAGAAAAGGAGGTGCGGGGACGTTGGTGACCGTTTGACTTGGTGCGTGTCTGGATGTCGAGACATGGTGCTGCTTGGGGGCCCAGACCTGGGCGGGAATTGGAAACTGGGTCTGGACCCAGCTTGGTCACCTCCGCCGGGGTAACAACACTGCGCGCCACCCGGGCAGGTCGCATCCAGCTCCGGATCTGGACCACGTGGCTGGGATGCAGCACAGTCCCTGACCACGCCCCTGTGACTGCCGCTGCCTGTGACTGCTGGCGACCAATGAGAAGGCTCACATCAAAAGCTCCGCCTACAAGTCCCTTCTTCCTTGGTGATTGGCCATTTCAGCTTCCCCTCACCTCTGCCATCCTCTGGCCTACAGCCTCCCTGGAAGTCTTTAATTTTTCCCACACATCTCCCCAGCAGGCCTTTGCACATGCTATTCCCACAGCCAGAAACACCCTTTCCCCTCTTCTCTGGGATAAACTGCTTTATCCCCCTGTCTCTACCGAGATGTCCCCTCCTCCAGGAAGCCTTCCCTGACTCCCAAAGCTGAGTGGAAGAGGTCAGCTGCTCTCATCACATGAGTTTCCTTATTTGCCTCCCAAGCAGGGGATAAGCTTCTCAGAAGCCAGGACTGGGTCTCAGAAAGTTTTGTCTCTCCACTGCCTCACATGGTAGGTACTCAAGAAACGTATGTCAAAAGGAATAATTAATGAATTAATCTGGTCTTAAAGATTGAGGAGCACTGAGCTAGCAGTTAGGAGCTAGGAAATCCTGAAGGCAGGGCTGGGACACCTGTTGCTGGCTTGGCACAGAGTCTAACACACAGTGAGTGCTCAATACATGTGTGTAGAACGGAGGAGGGAAGGGACATGTACGTCATCCCTGAGGACGGCCCATAGTATGTGCTTAATGTTGGCTCACTGCACCATTTCATAGTCCCCCGCAGCCCCAGGGACCTAAGTCAGTCTTATCCTAGTTCCAGCCTGTCCAGCTGGCCACATCTCTACCCATGTGCACCCCATAGCCAGCCCTGAGGGTGGTGGCAGGAGCATGGTTTCACTCTGTCGCCCAGAGTGAAGTGCGGTGGTGTGATCTT
The DNA here is from genome assembly GCF_001698545.2 of Rhinopithecus bieti. NCBI lineage: Eukaryota > Metazoa > Chordata > Mammalia > Primates > Cercopithecidae > Rhinopithecus > Rhinopithecus bieti. Next base: position 6,573,166 of record NW_016806979.1, on the reverse strand, counting down.
GGCTCACTGCAACCTCCACCTCCGGGGTTCAACCAATTCTCATGCCTCAGCCTCCCAAGTAGTTGGGACTACAGGTGTGCACCACCACACCTGGTTGATTTTTGTATTTTTAGTAGAGACAGGGTTTTGTGTGGTGACCAGACTGGTCTCGAACTCCTGACCTCAAGTGATCTTCCTGCCTCAACCTCCCAAAGTTCTGGGATTACAGGCATGAGCCACCACACCCAGCCTAAGCCATATATTGCAAAGCAAAAGTATTTGGCTGGGCCTGGTGGCTCATGCCTGTAGTCCCGGCACTTTAGGAGGCCGAGGTGAGTGGATCACAAGATCAGGAGTTTGAGACCAGCCTGGCCGACATAGTCAAACCCCATCTCTACTAAAAATACAAAAAATCAGCTGAGTGTGGTGGTGGGCGCCTGTAATCCCAGCTACTTGAGAGGCTAAGGCAGGAGAATTGCTTGAACCTGGGAGATGGAAGTAGCAGTGAGCCGAGATCAAGCCACTAACCATCAACTTCCACTCTGAGGGAATCAATTGCAACCACACCCTCCCCTCCTAAGAGACCCCCGTATGGTCCCATTCAGAGCCCCCTCTTCCTCTACCCAGGGCACCTCCTGCTCTCACCCCTTCTTCCAGCTCATTCATGATCACTTGGAGATTCTGTATCTGGTTCTGTCTCCCTGAGCCTGGAGGATCCTTGAGGCCAGGCTGGAGTGAGAGTAGCACAGAGGTTTTGGCTGGTGGTAGTGGGGAAGGGGAATTGTTGAGTAAATGAACACATCATCTGACTGGCAAACTCCCACGCACTCCTCAGAACCCCATTTGCAAAGTCTCATTTTTCAGGATAAGCTCCCTGCCTCCCCAGATATAGTCCCCACTTTCCCAGCTCCTGGCTTCACCCTCTATCCCAGGCCTGACATCACAGAGATGAGGGAGATCCGTGTCCGGCTGATCTTCCTCCAGAATGACGTCTCCTTGGGCACTAGGACTGAGACCACTTAGGTACGCCAGCATCACCCAGCACAGGAAAGTTGTCAGGGAGTGTTTATTGAATGAATGAATGAATGAATGAATGAATGAATGAATGGATCTGTTGCAGGGCCTACAGTCAGTTCCCCTGGGTTCACGTCCAAGTCAATGCACAGGTCACTGAACCTGTCCCTTGATGTCTCTGACCCTCACATTCCAGGCAACTACACGTGTTTACTCAAAGCCCGTGCCCCGGGTGGTTGCAAAGATAAACTAACACACAAATCTTGTGACTAGAAGGATGTCAGGCTCCCTGGCATCCCAGAGCAGGAGTGAATTTCACCCAGGACCAGCTCTGTCCTCCCCCTGCCACCCCCACAGGTGAACTGCACCACCACTAACACCAGCACCCAGAACTGGAATGTTGTTAACACAAGTGCTCGGTGAATGCTGATACACAGGGTTGGCCTGAGGGCGAGGCAAGGAGTCAAGAAAGGTGACTATTAAAAATCTAACGACCTGAGTTTGGTACAGTGGCTCATACCTGTAATCCTAGTGCTTTGGGAGGCCCAGGTGGGAGGATTGCTTGAGCCCAGGAGTTTGAGACCAACCTGGGCAACATAGTGAGACCTTGTCTCTACCAAAAAAAATTTTTTTTTTTTTCAAATTAGCTGGGCATGTTGTCATGCACCTGTAGTCCCATCTATTCAGGAGGCAGAGGCAGGAGGATCATTTGAGCCCAGGAGATCAAGGATGCAGTGAGCCATGACTCCTGGACTCCGCCTGGGCAAGAATGAGGCCTTGCCTCTTATAAAAGGCCTTGCCTTTCATAAAAAAAATAGCCGGGCACGGTGGCTCACACCTGTAATCCCAGCACTTTGGGAGGCTGAGGCGGGTGGATCACGAGGTCAGGAGATCGAGACCATCCTGGCTAACACGGTGAAACCCTGTCTCTACTAAAAACTTCAAAAAATTAGCTGGGCGTGGGGGCGGGCGCCTGTAGTCCCAGTTGCTCGGGAGGCTGAGGCAGGAGAATAGCGTGAACCCAGGAGGCGGAGTTTGCAGTGAGCTGAGATTGCACCACTGCATTCCAACCTGGGTGACAGACAAGACTCCGTCTCTAAAATAAAATAAAATAAAATAAAAAAATAAAAAAATAAGTGGCCGGGTGTGGTGGCTCACGCCTGTAATCCCAGTGCTTTGGGAGGCCAAGGTAGGCCAATCACATGAGGTCAGGAGTTTGAGACCAACCTGGCTAACATGGTAAACCCCATCTCTACTAAAACTGCAAAAATTCACTGGGTGTGGTGGTGGGCGCCTGTAATCACAGCTACTTGGGAAGCTGAGGTGGGAGGATCGCTTGAACCCGGGAGGTGGAGGTTGCAGTGAGCCAAGATCATGCCACTGCACTCCAGCCTGGGCAACAGGGTGACACTCTGTCTCAAAAAAAAAGAAAAAAAAAAAAATCCAGACCTGGCGTGGTGGCTCACACCTGTAATCCTAGCCCTTTGGGAGGCTGAGGCAGGTGAATCGCTTGAGCTCAGGAGTTCAAGACAAGCCTGGGCAACATGGCGAAACTCCATCTCTACTGAAAATATAAAAATTAGCCAGGTGTGGTGGCGGGCACCTATAGTTCCAGCTACTTGAGAGGCTGAAGTTGAGAGGGTCGCTTGAACCTGGAGGAAGAGGCTACAGTGACCTGAGATGATGCCACTGCACTCCAGTCTGCGTGACAAAGTGAGACCCTGTCTAAAAGAAAAAAAAAAAAATTTGACAACTGAAATGTTGGTAGGAAACAACCTAGATATTTGTTATCCAGCCGTTCCAACCCTGGGCACTCACTAGAGAAAAAGGGGGTATATTCACCAAAAGATACGTATAAAAAGACTTAAAACAGCTTTTTTCTTTAAATATTATTTGAGACATAGGATCTCATTATGTTGCCCAATCTGGTCTCGAACTCCTGGCCTTTAGCAATCCTCCCGCCTCGGCCTCCCAAAGTGCTGGGATTACAGGCGTGAGCACCCACGCCTGGCAATCAAAACAACAACTTTACCCACAATTGTCAACATCTTGTTGAGGCTCAGAAAACAATACCCCTAAAATGAAGGCCTCAGAAACAACAGATTTTCTCTGAACTTCTCTCCTCTGTCTCCAAGGCCCATTCTCCCCCCAGGGTTACCATAGAAACTAGAATTATTTTCCCCAAAATAGGACAGAGAAAACAGAACCCCTTTTCCCCAAAGCCAGCCAGAAACCCTAAAAATATGACTAACTTGCCCTCTGACCTTCTGTGTAAAAACTGGCCATAAAGAAATTGGCCATGGCCGGGCACGGTGGCTCAAGCCTGTAATCCCAGCACTTTGGGAGGCCGAGACGGGCGGATCACGAGGTCAGGAGATCAAGACCATCCTGGCTAACACAGTGAAACACCGTCTCTACTAAAAAAATACAAAAAACTAGCCGGGCGTGGTGGCGGGCGCCTGTAGTCCCAGCTACTCGGGAGGCTGAGGCAGGAGAATGGCGTGAACCCGGGAGGCGGAGCTTGCAGTGAGCTGAGATCCAGCCACTGCACTCCAGCTTGGGCGACAGAGCGAGACTCCGTCTCAAAAAAAAAAAAAAAAAAAAAAAAATTGGCCATAAAGCCAGGCGCATGGCTCACGCCTGTAATCCTAGCACTTTAGGAGGCCAAAGTCGGTGGATCATTTGAGGTCAGGAGTTTGAGACCAGCTTGACCAACATGGTGAAACCCCATCTCTACTAAAAGTACAAAAAAAATTAGCTGGGCACAGTGGCATGCGCCTGTAATCCCAGCTAATCGGGAGGCTGAGGCAGGAGAATCGCTTGAACCTGGGAGGCAGAGGTTGTAGTGAGCTGAGATCACACCACTGCACTCCAGCCCGGGTGACAAGAGTGAAACTC
>NW_016806979.1:6547237-6567647 GCF_001698545.2 Rhinopithecus bieti | reverse complement strand
CTACAGACGCCCGCCACCTCGCCCGGCTAGTTTTTTGTATTTTTAGTAGAGATGGGGTTTCACCGTGTTAGCCCGGATGGTCTCGATCTCCTGACCTCGTGATCCGGCCTCCCAAAGTGCTGGGATTACAGGCTTGAGCCACTGCGCCTGGCCGATTTTTTTTTTTTTTAATAGGAAAACCCCACCGAAGTGTTGTTGAGGATGTGGGCATATTAGAACCCCCATATGATGCCGGTGGGAGCGTAAAATAGTGCGTATTGTGGAAAACAGTCTGGGTCTGGCAGTTCTACAAAAAGCTAAACACAGGCCGGCTGCTATGGCTCATACCTGTAATCCCAACACTTTGGGAGTCCAAGGTGGGAAGATGGCTTGAGGCCAGGATTTTCAAGAGCAGCCTGGGAAACAGAGGAAGTCCTTATCTCTAAATAACAACAACAACAAAATAAAAGTTGAAGGGCTGGGCGTGGTGGCTCATGCCTGTAATCCCAGCATTTTGGGAGGCTGAGGTGGGAGGATCACCTGAGGTTGGAAGTTGGAGACCAGCCTGACCAACATGGTGAAACCCCGTCTCTACTAAAAATACAAAATATTAGCCGGGTGTGGTGGCACGTGCCTGTAGTCACAGCTACTCAGGAGGCTGAGGCAGGAAAATCACTTGAACCCCAGAGGCAGAGGTTATAGTGAGCCGAGATTGTGCTACTGCACTCCAGCCTGGGTGACAGAGCAAGACCCCGTCTCAAAAAAAAAGAAAATGTGTATTCAAATGAAAACTTGTACACAAATGTTCATAGCAAAAAACAGCCAAAAGGTGGAACCACAAGAGCCAATAATCATGATAGCCAAAAGGTGAAAACAACCCAAATGTTTATTAACAGATAAATGGATAAAGAAATGTGACCCATCCATAGACAGGAATATTTATAATTCAGCTATAAAAAGGGAATAACGCAAGGACACAGGCTACAACATGGGTGAAGCCGGAAAACATTATGCTGTATGAAGGAAGCCAGCTGCAAAAGGCCACTTACTGCCTGAAATGCCTCGAATGGGCAAATCCTTAGGACAGAAAGCTGATTTGTCATTGTGAGGGACTGGGGTCGGGGGGTAATAGGGAGTTACTGCTGTTGAGGATAGCATTTCTTTTCTTTTTTTTTTTAATTTTTATTTAAGAAATTATAGGCTAGGCACAGTGGCTCATACCTGTAAGCCCAGCACTTTGGGAGGCTGAGGTGGGTGGATCACCTGAGGTCAGGAGTTCAAGACCAGCCTGGCCAACATGGGGAAACCCCATCTCTACTAAAATAAAAAAATTAGCGAGGTGTGGTGGTGCATGCCTGTAATCCCAGCTACTCAGGAGGCTGAGGCAGGAGAATTGCTTGAACCTGGGAGGCAGAGGTTACAGTGAGCTGAGATGGTGCCACTGCACTGCAGCCTGGGTGATGAAAACAAGACTCCATCTCAAAAAAAAATTTTTTTTTTAATAGAGAGATAGGGTTACCTTATGTCGTCCAGGCATAAGGCAGTCCCTTGCACCATGCCCAGCCGAGGACAGAGTTTCTTTTTAAGAGGATGAAAGTATTCTGGAACTAGATATTAGCGAGGTTGGCAGGACGATGTAAATGCACTAAATGTCACTGATTTGTACACTGTAAAATGGTTAAAATGGAGGCCAGGTGCAGTGGCTCATGCCTGTAATCCCAGCACTTTGGGAGGCTGAGGCAGGCGGATCACCTGAGCTCAGGAGTTTGAGACCAGCCTGGGCAATATGGCAAAATCCCGTCTCTACAAAAAATACAAAAATTAGCCAGCAGTGGTGGCCTGCACCTGTAGCCCCGGCTAGTCAGGAGGCTGAGGTGGGAGGACTGCTTGAGCCCTGGAGGCAGAGGTTGTAGTGAGCTGAGATTGTGCCACTGCACTCCAGCCTAGGTAATCTGACCCTGTAATCCCAGCATTTCAGGAGGTCAAGGTGAATCGCTTAAGCCTAGGAGTTTGAGAGCAGCCTGGACAACAAGGAGATGTCGTCTCTAAGAAATATACAAAACATTAGCCAGGCATAGCGGTGCACAGCTGTAGTCCCAGCTACTTGGGAGGCTGAGGTGGGAGGATTGCCTGAGCCCTGAAGGTCAAGGTTGCAATGAGCTGAGATCAAGCCAGTGCACTCCAGCCTGGGTGATAGAATGAGACCCTGTCTTAAGTAAAAAAAAAAAAAAAAAAAGGCTAGGCATAGTGGCTCATGCCTGTAATCCCAGCACTTTGGGAGGCCAAGGCTAGTAGATCACCTGACATCGGGAGTTTGAGACCAGCCTGGCCAACATGGTGAAATCCCGTCTCTACAAAACTTCCTGGCATGGTGGCGGGTGCCTGTAATCCCAGATACTTGGGAGGCTGAGACAGGAGAATCACTTGAACCTGGGAGGCAGAGGTTACAGTGAGGCAAGATCACACCACCGCAGAGAGAGAGAGAGAGAGAGAGAGAAAGAGAGAGAGAGAGAGAGAGACTGACTCATTCTGTCAAGCAGGCTGGGTTGGAGTGCACTGGCGTGATCTCAGCTCACTGCAATCTCCACAGCCCAGGCTCAAGTGATCCTCCCACCTCAGCCTCCTGAGTAGCTGGGATTACAGGCGCCCACCACCACACCTGGCTAATTTTTGTATTTTTAGTAGATACAGAGTTTCACCATGTTGGCCAGGCTGGTCTCAAACTCCTGACCTCGAGTGATCTGCCCACCTCAGCCTTCCAAAATATTGGGATTACAGGTGTGAGCCACTATGCCCAGCCTGACCATGTCTATATTAAACCTCAATAAAAATGTTAAAATGAGAAAATAATTGCCAGGAGAAGATGAGAATATCCAGCAGTTCTGAGGGCCCAGGGTTCCATTTTCCCTACAAATGCCATCAGCTGACCCCCCCTGGGGATGGTGACCTTGAAACAGTCATGGAGCTGGGCTAGAAACCAGAGACCTGAGTCCCATGCCTGAGATTTGAGCAGTGGTCTCACAGGCTTCTCAATTTCTAGGAAAATGCACCCCACATGCCCCACACCAGAGTACTCAAGCCTGGGAGATGCTTTGGGACAGGAAGACCTCATGACTCCAGGCACTCAGGACATTATCCCCCAAAAACCTAGCGGGGGAGACCTTCGCCCCAAATCAGATCCCCCTGGTGGAGACATTTCTTCGCACCTCAGGCCCTGTAAGACCAACTAGTAATAGAACTAATACCAACAGGCCGGTGCAGTGGCCCATACCTATAATCCCAGCGCTTTGGGAGGCCAAGTGGGGCAGATGACTTGAGGTCAGGAGTTCGAGACCAGCCTGGCCAGCATGGTGAAACCCCATGTCTCTACTAAAAATACAAAATTAGCCAGGCATGGGGTGGGCACCTGTAATCCCAGCTACTCAGGAGACTGAGGCAGGAGAATCCTTTGAACTGGGGAGGCGGAGCTTGCAGTGAGCAGGCGAGATCACGCCACTGCACTCCAACCTAGCCCGCTTGACAGAACGAGACTCTCACTCTCTCTCTCTCTCAGAGAATGATTCTGGCGTGCACGACAGAGCAAGACTCTGTCTCAGAAAAAAAAAAAAAGAGTTATTACCAAGAATCATAACTCAGAGCATGGGCAGAAGGAAGTGGATAGACTTCCATTCAGAAGCTCCTGGGTTCGAATCCTGGACCCATCCATAAATATACAAGCAAGGAAGGAAGGAATGAATGGTGGACAAATAGGCCTTTCAGCCCATTCCAAAAGACTTTATCGTATCCCTTTTCAGATGCCCAAGCCTTGTGTTGCACAAGGCCAGGGCCCCAGAGAGGCCTCAGGCTTCCAAAAGTTTCCAGCTTTGTAGGGGAAATAGTGCCCAACACAGACACTCTCACTGCTATTACCGCTCACAGCAATAACAGAAGAAATCACAGGCAGGCCAGACACAGGGAAGGGAGCCAAGGGGGAGGGACAAGGATAGAGGAAGGATGCCAGAACCAAAAAGAGAGAGAGGAAGTGTAGTGCAAGAATGGTAGACGGCACGTGGCCAGTGGCTGTTACACACTGGCCAGGGAGGAAGTTGGGCTGAACAACCCAGATAATAAACGGCAGCGGGAGGCTGATTCTCCTTCCCAGATCTTTCCCATTTCTGCCCTGCTTTGCTTTGCATAGTCCCAGAGATGGGGAGCTCACTCCTGAGGAAGGCGGTTCAATCTTTCCTGGGCATGGGCCACTGTCCAAAAGTTCCAAGCAAGATGATTTGTCAAGTAATAGCTCCTATGGGTCAAAGGGCTAAAGGGGGCCAGGCGCAGCAGCTCACGCCTGTAATCCCAGCACTTCGGGAGGCCAAGGCAGGAGGATCACTTGAGGTCAGGAGTTCGAGACCAGCCTGGCCAACATGGTGAAACCCCATCTCTACTAAAATACAACAATTAGCAGGTTATGGTGGTGGGCGCCTATAATCCCAGATACTTGGGAGGCTGAGGCAAGGGAATCACTTAAACATGGGAGGCAGAGGTTGCAGTGAGTTGAGATCGTGCCATTGCACTACAGCCTGGGCAGTAGAATGAGACTCCATCTCAATAAAACTAAACAAAATAAAATAAAAGGGCTAAAGGGGATTATCTGGGGAGAGAGTGGTATCCAAGTGTGCAACACAGGCAGTCCCTTGCACAGGCTGGATCGAGAGTGAGACCCACTTGGGTTCAAACCTGCTCTACCACTTAGACAGGCTTGGTGACTTCATCCCTCCAAATCTCAATTTCCTCTCCTTTCCTCTGAAAGTGACCACAGTAACTGTGCCTACCTCATCGCTTTGTGCTTGTATGTAATGAGCTAATGCAATAAAATGCTTGGCGCACAGGAGGTGCAGAATAACTGTTGCCCTGTTCCAGGCAGGCCCAGAGTGCTCCAGTTGTGTCCCAAACACACATGTACTTTCTTACCTCTAAAACTTTGCACGTGCTGTAAACTTCTGCCTCAGGTTCTCTTGCCCCACCACCCACACAAGGCAAACTCCTACACATCCCTTAAAGCCTTACCTACAAGATAGAGCTCTTTTCCCCGTTCAAGCCCTGACCTAGAGAGCTGGGACCATCCATAGGCACCGGGTTCTGATCCGGCCTACTGTCATGTGATGTGAGTTCCTGGGGGGCAGGAATTGTGACCTACGTGCACCAGGCACGCGATCAAAGCTTGGTCAATAAAAAAAAAAAAAGTGAATGAATGAATGGTCACTTGGGAGAGGCGGCTCCCAAGAGGACACTCAGGAGTCCGCCAACCCCTTTAGCGCCTGCATCCCCTGCTCTCCACGACCTCAAAAGGCCTGTAGGTGGTCGACAAAAGGGGCGGGGAGGGGTGGTTCCGGGCGGGGTCTTCAGCCCTTCCGTTGCAGCCCCTTTAAGAGGCGGGGCCTGCGGGGCGAGCGCTGAGAACGCCGGGGCGGCCCGAAGATGGCGGCGGTGACTGGGTTTGGGGTTGCAGCGGCCCCGAGCTCGCTGCTCCTCGTGGTGGGCAGCGAGTTCGGCAGCCCGGGGCTCCTCACCTACGTCCTGGAGGAGCTCGAACGAGGTCGGGCTGGCCTGGGGTGTGCGGGAGCCCGGGAGGCGGGCGCGTTCGCGCGTCTGGGCCCGGGGCCGGGGGGGTGGGGCGGCTGCGGCGGGGCCCGGGCTCCGGNAAAAAAAAAAAAAGTGAATGAATGAATGGTCACTTGGGAGAGGCGGCTCCCAAGAGGACACTCAGGAGTCCGCCAACCCCTTTAGCGCCTGCATCCCCTGCTCTCCACGACCTCAAAAGGCCTGTAGGTGGTCGACAAAAAGGGGCGGGGAGGGGGTGGTTCCGGGCGGGGTCTTCAGCCCTTCCGTTGCAGCCCCTTTAAGAGGCGGGGCCTGCGGGGCGAGCGCTGAGAACGCCGGGGCGGCCCGAAGATGGCGGCGGTGACTGGGTTTGGGGTTGCAGCGGCCCCGAGCTCGCTGCTCCTCGTGGTGGGCAGCGAGTTCGGCAGCCCGGGGCTCCTCACCTACGTCCTGGAGGAGCTCGAACGAGGTCGGGCTGGCCTGGGGGTGTGCGGGAGCCCGGGAGGCGGGCGCGTTCGCGCGTCTGGGCCCGGGGCCGGGGGGGTGGGGCGGCTGCGGCGGGGCCCGGGCTCCGGGGCGGGGGTCGCGGGCCCGGGGTTGGGTCCCCTTCACCGTTAGGCGCACGACGCGAGCAAAGGCGGGTTCCTGTGGGTGCCCGCGGAGAAAGTGGCATCGGGGCCTGGGCTGGGGCAGGGCTGCCCCGCCCCAACTCCGGGTGAAGATCGGGGAGGGGACACGGGCCTGGGCTTGGGGACCCGTGCAGTTGGACCACGGCTCCGCTTCCCGCCTAATTGGCCCGCCCGGGGGTAGGGCTTGGGGTCGCTTTGGATCTCCAGGTCTTAGCAGCTTAGAGATCTCCCGGAGGGAGAAGCAGATATGGGGGAGGCTGGGCCAGGAGCCCCGGGGCCCGCTTTCTGTTGCAGCACAAGGAGCTGCTAATTGGGGTGTGGGCGGGTGCGGCCTGCCCTGGGGATTTGGCACCTAGGGAGGTGAGTCATAGGTGCACCTGCCAGGTTCACCTGCAGCCACTTGGCACAGTGAGACTGGCACAGTGGGACTGGCGGGCGTGATGCGCCCGTGGGTGGAGATGGGTGTTCATCCCCCATCCCTCGGAGCATCTGGACCTGGGCGTTTCATTGCGTGTAAAATGGGACAGGAACACGCACCTCGGTTCATGTGATTGAGGAGTGTTTAGTGAGCACCTGTTATGCGCCAGGCCTTTGGGCAGTGGGCACAAAGATATGGCCGGGATGATAGACAGGTTCAGCCCTGCCAGCACAGGTCTGGTGGGGGGATGGACCCAAAGCCAGTGAGGAGATGGAAGAAGCTTCCAGCTCACATGGTGTCAGGAGGCATCAGAAGGCTGCAAGGGACTGCGAGGACAGTCAGTCTTAGCACCCGAAGGTGCTGAGGGGGAAGGGCTCGGCCAGTAGGAACAGGTGGGGGCGGCAGGGGGATGGGCTTCCAGGCAAGGGGAACAGCTGTTGCAAGGGCGGTGAGTGGAAATGGGTCTGACAGGGCATAGGAGCAGCGAGGAGGTGGAGATGGAGGAGGTGGAGGCTTTGTTGCTGATGAATCTTGCCTGTAAAATGATGAGGTGTGCTCTGGGTCCCCTGGCTCAGCTGCAGTGAGACCTGAAGGTGTTGGGTACTTCTGAGTCTCCAAGCTGTGAGTGAAGGGAGGAGGCTGGGGCGCTCCCCACCCACGAGATGCTCATTATTGAAATATTCTGGGAGCTAGGAGGCCCGGCTGAACTCCCGCCTTGATCCCTCTTTCTCACCAGGCATCCGGTCTTGGGATGTCGATCCTGGCAGCTGCAACCTCGATGAACAGCTCAAGGTCTTTGTGTCCCGACACTCTGCCACCTTCTCCAGCATTGTGAAAGGTGAGGCTGGGGTCCCCCTGGCTGCTGCCTACCTCTTGTTCATTGGGCAAGTGCCAGCCGTGTGCCAGGCATGGGGGGTGGGGTGCAACTGTAAATAACAACAGTAATAATACAGCTGAGACTTTTCAAATGTAAGCCCTGACCCAGTGATAACCCCTTCAGTCCTCAGCAACCCACAGTGCAAGAACTGGTATTTTTGTCCCCGATTGACAGATGAGGAAACTGGTACTGAAGGGGGAAGAGGCAGGGAGGTCTCTGAGGAGGGGGTTTTTTAATGATAAATGCTATGACTGGTATGTCCAGTGGGAGGGAAGCGCCCCAGCCAAGACCCAGCAGTGGACGGAACATCTAGAATGAACTGGGCACGGTGGCTCACGCTTCTGATCCCAGCACTTTGGGAGGCCACGGCGGGTGGATCACTTGAGGTTAGTTCAAGACTAACCTGGCCAACATTGAGGAACCCTGTCTCTACTAAAAATACAAAAATTAACTGGGCGTGGTGGCAGGCGCCTGTAATCCCAGCTACTTGGGAGGCTGAGGTGGGAGGATCACTTGAACCCAGGAGGCAGAGGTTACAGTGGGCTGAGATTGTGCCACTGCACTCCGGCCTGAGTGACAGAGTGGGAGGGACTCTATCCCCCCCCCCCAAAAAAAACACATCTAGAAGGTGGAGGGAGCACTGAGGAGGCCCTGGAAGATGGAGTGTGGGCCCCTTGCAGGCAGGGACTGAACTTGGTTCACAGCCACAGGGCTGGGTATACAGTAGGTAGGGAACTGAAAAGGAGTGAGATCAAGGAGAGCCCAACTCAGCAGGAGGCTCCCTTCTGGGGTGACCCAGGGTGAGCAGGGCAGCAGGCGGGCAGGCAGGGCTTGGGTGTTGCCTGCAGCCGCCCCCTGCTCTTGATGGTCTCTTGAGTCACCTCCCAGCGGCTGCTGGAGAGGAAGGAAGTGTCCGTCGTCTCATTGTCCCAGTGGGTCCTTGTGGCTTCCTGACACTTCATGGGGCAGAAAGTGGAGCTGGAAATCCTGTCTGCTGTGTGCGACCTTTGTGGCTGCTTCCCCTCTCTATGCCTTGATTTCCCCACCTGAATGGGGCAATATCCGTGTGTGGCAAAAAGCGTGCTAAGGCTGGGTGGGGTGGCTCTCGCCTGTAATCCCAACACTTTGGGAGGTCAAGGTGGGAGGACTGTTTGAGGTCAGGAGTTTAAAACCAGCCAGGGCAACATGGTGAAACCCTGTCTCTACTGAAAATACAAAAACCAGCTGGGCCTGGTGGTACACGCCTGTAGTCCCAGCTACTCAGGAGCCCGAGGAGGGAGGATTGCTTGAACCCAGGAGGCAGAGGCTCCTGTGAGCTAAGATTTGTGCCACTGCACTTCAGTCTGGGCAACAGAGCGAGACCCTGTCTCAAAAAATAAAGTTAGACCTGGCATGGTGGCTCACGCCTGTAATCCCAGAACTTTGGAAGGCTGGGGTGGGTGTATCACCTGAGGTCAGGAGTTTGAGACCAGCCTGACCAGTATAGTGAAACTCCGTCTCTACTAAAAATACAAAAATTAGCCAGGTGTGGTGGCAAGCACCTATAACCCCAGCTACTTGGGAGGCGAGGCTGGAGAATTGCTTGAACTCAGGAGGCGGAGGTTGCAGTGAGCCGAGGTCGTGCTGCTACACTTCAGCCTGGGCAATAGAGGGAGACTCCATCTAAAAAAAAAATGAGAGAGAGAGGGAGGGATGGGGAGAGAGAGGGAGGGAGAGAAAGAGAAAGGAAAGAGAGAAAGCTCAATGTGATAGGGGTGAGAGAGAGAGAAAGAGAGAGAAAAAAGGAAAAGAAGGAAAGAAAGTAAGCTAAATGTGATAAGGGCTGGCAATACCAGAGGGTCTTTGCCTCTCCAGACTCAGCCTTGTTTACAGTTCAGTCCTGCCTCAGGGCCTTGGCTCGTGATGTACCCTGGTCCGAGTTGGCCCTCACTGGCCCTCCCCTGGCTCTGGTTCCTTGCCAGCCTTCTCTCACAGTACGGATGTTTAAAACACATATAGGCCCTGGAGGACAGAGCAGGGTCAGGATCCCAGAAACAGCCCCACTTCAGCCCAGGCCCTTATGCTGCCCCACCCTTAGCTGAGTCCTGCCTCAGGGCCTTTGCTCCAGATATACCCTGGTCCAAGTTTGCCCTCACTGGCCCTCCTCGAGCTCTGGCTCTGTCTAAAAAATAAATGTGGCTGGGCGGGTGCAGTGGATCAATCTTGTAATCCCAGCACTGTGGGAGGATGAGGCAGGCGGATCACCTGAGGTCAGGAGTTTGAGACCAGCCTGACCCACATGGTAAAACCCTGTCTCTACTAAGAATTCAAAAAATGAGTGGGGCGTGGTGGCGTGTGCCTGTAATCCCAGCTACTTGGGTGGCTGAGGCAGGAGAATTGCTTGAACCCAGGAGGCGGAGGTTTCAGCGAGCTGAGGTTGCGCCATTGCACTCCGGCCTGGGCAACAAGAGCAAAACTCTGCCTCCAAAAAAAAAACAAAACAAAAAAAAGGGCTGGGCGCAGTGGCTTACGCCTATAATCCCAGCACTTTGGGACTTTGGGAGGCTGAGGCGGGCGGATCACGGGGTCAAGAGATCGAGACCATCCTGGCTAACATGGTGAAACCCCGTCTCTACTGAAAATACAAAAAATTAGCTGGATGTGGTGGCGGGCACCTGTAGTCCCAGCTACTCGGGAGGCTGAGGCAGGAGAATGGCATGAACCTGGAAGGAGGAGCAGAGCTTGCAGTGAGCTGAGATTGTACCACTGCACTCCAGCTTCCACTGCACAGAGCGAGACTCCGTCTCAAAAAAAAAAAAAAGGAGTGTAACGGTGGCATCACCCACGTGGTTGAGTTTCTCTTTCTTGCCTGGTTCTCTGTCGTGCGCCTGTTAATCTCCATATGTTCCCTGGGTGGGTTCCCAGAGAGGTTCGTGTTCCCTGAGGGTCACACGGGGAGGCAGGATTTGACTCCAGGATGGCCTGATTCCCCCACAGGCCAGCGGAGCCTGCACCACCGTGGAGACAGCCTGGAGACCCTGGTCCTCCTGAACCCATCAGACAAGTCCCTGTGTGATGAGGTAGGGAATGGCTGACATCCTGGAGGGGGTGGGCTGCTGGGACCCATGCCGTCTCTGTCTTCCTGTCTCGTGTCCTTGTCTTCATGCTGCCCCCAGATCCTCTCAAGACACCCGGCACCACACTTCCTCGCCCACGAAGCCTTCCCCGTGGCTCCAGCCTCTGCTTCTTCCCTCCTCTGGGGTGGGAGCAGAAAAGCCTGGGTTTGGGAGGGAGGGAGTAAGCACTCCCAGCCTAGGGCCCAGGACAGCATGGGTCTGGAGCTGGGAAGGCCAGAGCAGACTGAGGTTTGCGTCCCGTGGGTTCCCTCCGGCTAGGCCCCAGGAGTTGTCTGAATTGACTCACTAATACTAACCGGCTTGTGGCCGTCTGTACTCCACCAATTATACATCAGGAAGATGAACCAGACGGAGCCCTGGGGCATTCCACTACAGACTTTCTTACAGGTTGATTCCTGGGATCAAAACTTTTCCCTTTTATTCCCTTGAGGAGCTCTCAGTCTTTAGGAGAAAGAGCGAGACACAGACACCCCCAGCCCTGTGGCATCAGGGCTGGGCTGGAGGGAGAGGTGGACTAGAGAGAGCCCAGAAAGGGCAGTAGTGCCTTCAGAAGAAAGGGACATCAGAGTTGGGCTTTGTAAGATGAATAGGAGTTTGCTAGGGTTGCTCCAGGGCCCAGCAGGAGAACTGGAGACTGCCCTCATAGCTAGTTGAGCGCTGGACTGGCTGTGGGGTGAGGGCAGGAGAGGGGTGGTTATGTATCAACTCGAGGCCACCCCAAAGAGGACTGCTGGATACGTCACTGCATAGAACGGGGCCTTTAGTGCTCACCCCTCCCTCAGCTCCGGAACCTTCTGTTGGACCCTGCCTCTCACAAACTACTGGTGTTGGCTGGGCCCTGCCTGGAGGAGACAGGGGAGCTGCTGCTACAGACAGGGGCTTTTCGCCTCACCACTTCCTCCAGGTCCTGAAGGACAGAGAGGTAAGCCACCCCTTTGCCATCCCCACTTTTCCAGCTCTGAATCCTGGCTTGTCTGCATTGGGCTGTGTGGCCCCAGCGACCTGCTGTTTTCCATGACCTGGTCTCCCCTCCTCTGTAGGATGGCAGTGGTGACATGTGCCTCCTGGCTGTCCAGGGTCAGTCCCATTGCCCGGAAAGGGTGTGGTGTGAGCTGGGTCTGTAGAGCAGCTGATGTCCCAAAGTCCTGATGTGGGATGGAGCCAAATGGGTCCTTTCTGGTGCCCGCAGTCTGGGCAGGACACATGGGCAAAAGTCTCTAGCAAACCACATTTTCACATTGGAGTGGGGCACTTAAAAGTGGTGAGAAAAGGTTCAGTAGACAGAGGTGGGCCGTGGAGGGTCTCCTTGGAAGAAGCTGTGCCCTGGGAGGAGAGAGCGGTGAGTGTAAAGGCCCTGGGGCGGGGAGGGAGAGGCGGGAGGTGAGGCCAGACCAGAGAGCCTCCTGGCGCTGGAGAGGGTTGGGTTTTGGCGGGAGGGTCCTGAGGAACAGGCGTCGGGGTGGGGAAGGCTGAGGGTATCCTCACCCAGTTTTCCCAGTGGGCTGGGTGTTGCCTAGGTGGTCCCTTACCATTCCCCTCTAGGTGGTTCCTTACCACTAGCTTTAGGTGGTCCCTTACCACTCCCCTCCATACAGATCCGGGACATCCTGGCCACCACGCCCCACCTGCGCAGCCGCCCATACTCACCATCACCTGCCCCACCTTTGGTGACTGGGCCCAGCTGGCACCTGCTGTGTCCGGGCTACAGGGGCGCTCCGGCTCCAGCTGCGGCTGAATCCCCGGCGCAGCTGCCCAACTCCGAGGGCCTGTGCGAGTTCTTGGAGTACGTGGCTGAGTCTCTGGAGCCGCCGTCCCCTTCGAGCTGCTGGAGCCCCGACCTCCGGGGCTTCCTCAGGCTGGGCCGGCCCTGCTGCTACATCTTCCCCGGAGGCCTCGGGGACGCCGCCTTCTTCGCCGTCAATGGCTTCACCGTGCTGGTCAACGGTGGCTCAAACCCCAAGTCCAGTTTCTGGAAGCTGGTGCGGCACCTGGACCGCGTGGATGCCGTGCTGGTGACCCACCCTGGCGCCGATAGCCTCCCGGGCCTCAACAGCCTGCTGCGGCGCAAACTGGCGGAGCGCTCCGAGGTGGCTGCTGGTGGGGCTCATGGGACGACAGGCTGCGCAGGCTCATTTCCCCAACCTGGGGTCGTGTTCTTCAACGCCTGCGAGGCCGCGTCGCGGCTGGCGCGCGGCGAGGATGAGGCGGAGCTGGCACTGAGCCTCCTGGCGCAGCTGGGCATCACGCCCCTGCCACTCAGCCGCGGCCCCGTGCCAGCCAAGCCCACCGTGCTCTTTGAGAAGATGGGCGTGGGCCGGCTGGACATGTACGTGCTGCACCCGCCCTCCGCCGGCGCCGAGCGCACGCTGGCCTCTGTGTGCGCCCTGCTGGTGTGGCACCCCGCGGGCCCTGGCGAGAAGGTGGTGCGCGTGCTGTTCCCCGGCTGCACCCCGCCCGCCTCCCTCCTGGACGGCCTGGTCCGCCTGCAGCACTTGAGGTTCCTGCGAGAGCCCGTGGTGACGCCCCAGGACCTGGAGGGGCCACGGCGAGCTGAGAGTAAAGAGAGCGTGGGCTCCCGGGACAGCTCGAAGAGAGAGGGCCTGTTGGCCACCCACCCCAGACCTGGCCAGGAGCGCCCTGGGGTGACCCGCAAGGAGCCAGCACGGGCTGAGGCACCGCGCAAGGCTGAGAAAGAAGCCAGGACCCCCCGAGAGTTGAAGAAAGACCCTAAACCGAGTGTTTCCCGGACCCAGCCGCGGGAGGTGTGCCGGGCGGCCTCTTCTGTGCCCAACCTCAAGAAGACAGGTGCCCCGGCGGCACCCAAGACCCGCAAAGCACCCAGCACAGCGCCCAGCACATCCCAGTCTGGCTTCTCGCAGGTGGTAAATGGACCCCGCAGCCCGCCCAGCCTCCGATGTGGAGAAGCCAGCTCCCCATTGCGGCCTGCGGCTCCCCGGCCTCCCAGCTGGTGGCCACGCCCAGCCTGGAGCTGGGGCCAATCCCAGCCGGGGAGGAGAAGGCGCTGGAGCTGCCTTTGGCCGCCAACTCTTTCCCAAGGCCACGCACGCCCTCCCCTGAGTCCCGCCGGAGCCCCGCGGAGGGTAGCGGGCGGCTGTCACTGAGCCCACTGCGGGGCGGGGAGGCCGGGCCCGATGCCTCACCCACAGTGACCACACCCACGGTGACCACGCCGTCACTGCCCGCGGAGGTGGGCTCCCCGCACTCGACCGAGGTGGACGAGTCCCTGTCCGTATCCTTTGAGCAGGTACTGCCGCCATCTGCTCCCACCAGTGAGGCTGGGCTGAGCCTCCCACTGCGTGGCCCCGNAGAAAGGGCAGTAGTGCCTTCAGAAGAAAGGGACATCAGAGTTGGGCTTTGTAAGATGAATAGGAGTTTGCTAGGGTTGCTCCAGGGCCCAGCAGGAGAACTGGAGACTGCCCTCATAGCTAGTTGAGCGCTGGACTGGCTGTGGGGTGAGGGCAGGAGAGGGGTGGTTATGTATCAACTCGAGGCCACCCCAAAGAGGACTGCTGGATACGTCACTGCATAGAACGGGGCCTTTAGTGCTCACCCCTCCCTCAGCTCCGGAACCTTCTGTTGGACCCTGCCTCTCACAAACTACTGGTGTTGGCTGGGCCCTGCCTGGAGGAGACAGGGGAGCTGCTGCTACAGACAGGGGGCTTTTCGCCTCACCACTTCCTCCAGGTCCTGAAGGACAGAGAGGTAAGCCACCCCTTTGCCATCCCCCACTTTTCCAGCTCTGAATCCTGGCTTGTCTGCATTGGGCTGTGTGGCCCCAGCGACCTGCTGTTTTCCATGACCTGGTCTCCCCCTCCTCTGTAGGATGGCAGTGGTGACATGTGCCTCCTGGCTGTCCAGGGTCAGTCCCATTGCCCGGAAAGGGTGTGGTGTGAGCTGGGTCTGTAGAGCAGCTGATGTCCCAAAGTCCTGATGTGGGATGGAGCCAAATGGGTCCTTTCTGGTGCCCGCAGTCTGGGCAGGACACATGGGCAAAAGTCTCTAGCAAACCACATTTTCACATTGGAGTGGGGCACTTAAAAGTGGTGAGAAAAGGTTCAGTAGACAGAGGTGGGCCGTGGAGGGTCTCCTTGGAAGAAGCTGTGCCCTGGGAGGAGAGAGCGGTGAGTGTAAAGGCCCTGGGGCGGGGAGGGAGAGGCGGGAGGTGAGGCCAGACCAGAGAGCCTCCTGGCGCTGGAGAGGGTTGGGTTTTGGCGGGAGGGTCCTGAGGAACAGGCGTCGGGGTGGGGGAAGGCTGAGGGTATCCTCACCCAGTTTTCCCAGTGGGCTGGGTGTTGCCTAGGTGGTCCCTTACCATTCCCCCTCTAGGTGGTTCCTTACCACTAGCTTTAGGTGGTCCCTTACCACTCCCCCTCCATACAGATCCGGGACATCCTGGCCACCACGCCCCCACCTGCGCAGCCGCCCATACTCACCATCACCTGCCCCACCTTTGGTGACTGGGCCCAGCTGGCACCTGCTGTGTCCGGGCTACAGGGGGCGCTCCGGCTCCAGCTGCGGCTGAATCCCCCGGCGCAGCTGCCCAACTCCGAGGGCCTGTGCGAGTTCTTGGAGTACGTGGCTGAGTCTCTGGAGCCGCCGTCCCCCTTCGAGCTGCTGGAGCCCCCGACCTCCGGGGGCTTCCTCAGGCTGGGCCGGCCCTGCTGCTACATCTTCCCCGGAGGCCTCGGGGACGCCGCCTTCTTCGCCGTCAATGGCTTCACCGTGCTGGTCAACGGTGGCTCAAACCCCAAGTCCAGTTTCTGGAAGCTGGTGCGGCACCTGGACCGCGTGGATGCCGTGCTGGTGACCCACCCTGGCGCCGATAGCCTCCCGGGCCTCAACAGCCTGCTGCGGCGCAAACTGGCGGAGCGCTCCGAGGTGGCTGCTGGTGGGGGCTCATGGGACGACAGGCTGCGCAGGCTCATTTCCCCCAACCTGGGGGTCGTGTTCTTCAACGCCTGCGAGGCCGCGTCGCGGCTGGCGCGCGGCGAGGATGAGGCGGAGCTGGCACTGAGCCTCCTGGCGCAGCTGGGCATCACGCCCCTGCCACTCAGCCGCGGCCCCGTGCCAGCCAAGCCCACCGTGCTCTTTGAGAAGATGGGCGTGGGCCGGCTGGACATGTACGTGCTGCACCCGCCCTCCGCCGGCGCCGAGCGCACGCTGGCCTCTGTGTGCGCCCTGCTGGTGTGGCACCCCGCGGGCCCTGGCGAGAAGGTGGTGCGCGTGCTGTTCCCCGGCTGCACCCCGCCCGCCTCCCTCCTGGACGGCCTGGTCCGCCTGCAGCACTTGAGGTTCCTGCGAGAGCCCGTGGTGACGCCCCAGGACCTGGAGGGGCCACGGCGAGCTGAGAGTAAAGAGAGCGTGGGCTCCCGGGACAGCTCGAAGAGAGAGGGCCTGTTGGCCACCCACCCCAGACCTGGCCAGGAGCGCCCTGGGGTGACCCGCAAGGAGCCAGCACGGGCTGAGGCACCGCGCAAGGCTGAGAAAGAAGCCAGGACCCCCCGAGAGTTGAAGAAAGACCCTAAACCGAGTGTTTCCCGGACCCAGCCGCGGGAGGTGTGCCGGGCGGCCTCTTCTGTGCCCAACCTCAAGAAGACAGGTGCCCCGGCGGCACCCAAGACCCGCAAAGCACCCAGCACAGCGCCCAGCACATCCCAGTCTGGCTTCTCGCAGGTGGTAAATGGACCCCGCAGCCCGCCCAGCCTCCGATGTGGAGAAGCCAGCTCCCCCATTGCGGCCTGCGGCTCCCCGGCCTCCCAGCTGGTGGCCACGCCCAGCCTGGAGCTGGGGCCAATCCCAGCCGGGGAGGAGAAGGCGCTGGAGCTGCCTTTGGCCGCCAACTCTTTCCCAAGGCCACGCACGCCCTCCCCTGAGTCCCGCCGGAGCCCCGCGGAGGGTAGCGGGCGGCTGTCACTGAGCCCACTGCGGGGCGGGGAGGCCGGGCCCGATGCCTCACCCACAGTGACCACACCCACGGTGACCACGCCGTCACTGCCCGCGGAGGTGGGCTCCCCGCACTCGACCGAGGTGGACGAGTCCCTGTCCGTATCCTTTGAGCAGGTACTGCCGCCATCTGCTCCCACCAGTGAGGCTGGGCTGAGCCTCCCACTGCGTGGCCCCCGGGCACGGCGCTCGGCCTCCCCACACGATGTGGACCTGTGCCTGGTGTCACCCTGTGAGTTTGAACATCGCAAGGCGGTGCCCATGGTACCGGCGCCTGCGTCTCCCGGCAGCTCGAATGACAGCAGTGCCCGGTCACAGGAGCGGGCAGGTGGGCTGGGGGCCGAGGAGACGCCCCCTACATCGGTCAGCGAGTCCCTGCCCACCCTGTCTGACTCGGACCCCGTGCCCCTGGCCCCCGGTGCCGCAGACTCAGACGACGACACAGAGGGCTTCGGAGTCCCTCGCCACGACCCTTTGCCTGACCCCCTCAAGGTTCCCCCGCCACTGCCTGACCCATCCAGCATCTGCATGGTGGACCCCGAGATGCTGCCCCCCAAGACAGCGCGGCAGACGGAGAACAGCCGCACCCGGAAGCCCCTGGCTCGCCCCAACTCACGCGCTGCCGCCCCCAAAGCCACTCCACTGGCTGCTGCCAAAACCAAGGGACTTGCTGGTGGGGACCGTGCCAGCCGACCACTCAGTGCCCGGAGTGAGCCCAGTGAGAAGGGGGGCCGGGCACCCCTGTCCAGAAAGTCCTCAACCCCCAAGACTGCCACTCGAGGCCCGTCGGGTGAGTGCTGGAACTGGGGCCCTGGGCTGGGTTGGCAGCTGCTTAGGCTGGAGAGAGCATAGCTCATCCTCCTGTTTTTACTTTTTCCATTTTTTTAAAAAAGATGGTCTCACTCTGTCTCCTGGGCTGGAGTGCAGTGGCGAAATCACAGCTTATTGGAGCCTCGAACTCTGGGGCTCAAGCCACCCTCCCACTTCAGCCTCTCCAGTAGCTGAGACTACTGGCACGGCCACCACGCCTGCCTAATTTTAAAATTTTTGGTAGAGATAGGGTCTTACTATGTTGCCCAGGCTGATTTCAAACTCCTGGCCTCAAGCTATGTGCCCACCTCAGCCTCCCAAAGTGTGGGATTACTGGCATGAGCCACGGTGCCCTGCCAGTCTTCCTGTTTTTTTTTTTTTTTTTGAGACAGAGTTTCGCTCTTGTTGCCCAGGCTGGAGTGCAATGGCATGATCTTGGCTCACTGCAACCTCTGCCTCCTGGGTTCAAATGATTCTCCTGCCTCAGCCTCCCGAGTAGGTGGGATTACAGCTGCGAGCCACCACGCCTGGCTAATTTTTGTATTTTTAGTAGAGTCTTGGTTTCACCATGTTGGCCAGGCTGGTCTCAAACTCCGGACCTCAGGTGATCTGTCCACCTTGGCCTCCCAAAGTGCTGGGATTACAGGCGTGAGCCACTGCGCCCAGCCAAGTCCTCTTGTTCGTAATTGTGTGACCTCAGCCATGCCCACCCTCTCTGGGGCTCAGTTTCTCCTGTGAAATGAAAACTGACCTCAGTGTTGAAGCACTTGCCATTCTGAGGTGCCTGGACAGGTGAGCATGTATGCCAATTGTGGGTTTCTAGAAGCCACAATAACAATAAGTAAAATGAAACATTTGAAAAAAAAATTTGTTTTTTTTGAGATGGAGTCTCGTTCTGTTGGCCAGGCTGGAGTGCAGTGGCATGATCTCGGCTCACTGCAAGCTCCGCCTCCCGGGTTCACACCATTCTCCTGCCTCAGCCTCCCAAGTAGCTTAGTCTACAGTCACCTGCCACCACGCCCGGCTAGTTTTTTGTATTTTTACTACAGATGGGGTTTCACCGTGTTAGCCAGGATGGGCTTGATCTCCTGACCTCGTGATCCGCCCGCCTCGGCTTCGCAAAGTGGTGGGATCGCAGGCATGAGCCGCCGTACCCGGCCCATTTGAAAATTTAAATAGCGTATTTTATGTAACTGATTGGTTAGGAGGACGCGGCCTATGGTTGCACTCATAGCAGAGCAAAATCAGTAAAGAGAAAAGGCACATAGGGTGAAGTCCAAAGGAAGAAGTTTCCAGAATCCTCTCCCAGTAGGGCTGCACACCACAGGCTGCATTTCTCCGGTAGCAAGTTGTAACAACGTGTCCCTCATGGAAGCTCATTGGAGACAGCATGCCCAGGTTGCTATTGGGCCATTACATAGGCATCCTTTGCCTGGCACACACACTCTAGACTCCCCGAAAAGGAGAAATCAGGTGTGTGGTCCAGTCCAGGCACAGGGAGCCCCTCTCAGACAGGGAATGGTGGGAACCCTCTTCCTAAGATCCAGGTTCCCAGACACCAGCCAAAGGCTCACATTTTAAGCAGGCCTTGCGGAGGAGAGGGTCTCTGGCCTGCTGTGCTGTTTTTTCCTTTTTTTTTTCCTGAGAGTCTCACTCTGTGATCCAGGCCGGAGTGCAGTGGCACAAACATGGCTCACTGCAGCCTCCGCCTACCCGGTTCGAGCAACCCTCCCACCTCAACCTCCTGAACAGCGGGGACGACAGACACACACAATAACGCCCAGCTAATTTTTTTTTTTTTTTTTTGAGACGAAGTCTCACTCTTGCCAGGCAGTGGTGCAATCTCAGCTCACTGCAACCTCCACCTCCCGGGGTCAAGCGATTCTCCTCCCTCAGCCTCCCAAGTAGCTGGGATTACAGGCACGCGCCACTATACCCGGCTAATTTTTGTATTTTTAGTAGAGACGAGGTTACACCATGCTGGCCAGGCTGATCTCAACTCCTGACCTCATGATCTTTCCGTCTCGGCCTCCCAAAGTACTGGGATTACAGGCGTGAGCCACTGCACCCAGCCTACGCCCAGCTAATTTTTATATTTTTCCGTAGCACTGGGGTCTCACTATGTTGTCTTGGCTGGTCTTGAACTCCTAAGCTCAAGTGATCTTTTGGCCTCAGCCTCCCAAAGTTTTGGGATTATAGGCATAAGCCACCACGCCCACCTCAATGTTTAATTTTGGATGAACTGCCAGACTTTTCCATAGCAGCTGCTTGACACTAGTCAGTCTAATGGGTGTCAGGTAGGATCTCATTGTGGTTTTGATTTCCGTGTCCCTAATGACTAGTGATGTTGAGCATCTTTTCATATGCCTGTTGGCCATTTGTCTGTTTTCTTTGGAGAAATGTCTATTCAATTCCTTTGCTCATTTTTAAATTTTATTTTGCTTTTTAGAGACAGGGTCTCGGTCTGTCACCCATGCTGCAGTGTAGTGCAAACACAGCTCATTATAGCCTCAACTTCCTGGACTCAAGTGATCCTGCCAGCTCAGCCTCTCAAGTAGCTGGGACTACACAGGTGCATGCTGTGGTGCCTGGCTAATTTTGTAATGTTTTGTAAAGACGGAGTGAGACTCCGTCTTTACAAAACATTAAAAATTGCCCAGACTGATCTTGGACTCCCAGCCTCAAGCGATCCTCTTGCCTTGGCTTCCCAAAGTGTTGGGATTACAGGCGTGAGCCACCACGCCTAGCCCCCTTTGCCCATTTTTAAATTGAGTTGTTTTCCATTGCTGAGTTTTAGGAGTTTTTTAAATCATTCTGGACATTAATCCTGTAGCAGATATATGGTTTGCAAATATTTCCTCCCATTCTGTGAGTTGTCTTTTTATTTTGCTAGTGCCCTTTGATGCACAAAAGTTTTAAATTCTCACGAAGTTCATTTTGTCTTATTATTTTCTTTTGCTGCCTGCACTTTTGATGTCAGACCCAATAAATGATTACCACATCCCATTTATTTTCTTTTCTTTTTTTTTTTTTTTTT
>NW_016806979.1:6532687-6546937 GCF_001698545.2 Rhinopithecus bieti | reverse complement strand
TTTTATTTTTTTTTAGATGAGTCTCCCTCTGTTGCCCAGGCTGGAGTGTGGGGGTGCCATCTCGGCTTACTGCAACCTCCACCTCCTGGGTTCAAGCGATTCTCCTGCCTCAGCCTTCCTGAGTAGCTGGGATTACAGGCACCCACCACCACACCCGGCTAATTGTTTTGTATTTTTAGTAGAGATAGGGTTTCACCATGTTGGCCAGGCTGGTTTCAAACTCCTGAACTCAAGTGATCTGCCTGCCTCGGCCTCCCAAAGTAATAGGAGTATAGGCCTAAGCCACCGTGCCTGGTCAAATCCAACATTGAGAAGCTTCTACCCCATGTTTTCTTCCAGGAGTTTTACGGTTTTCCTTTTCACATTGAGGTCCATTTGGAGGTAATTTTTGTATATGGTGAAAAGATCCAGCGTCATTCTCTTGTTTGTGGAGGCCCGGCTTTCCCAGCACCATTTGTTGAAAAGACTGTCCTTTCCCCATTGAATGTTTGGAACCCTTGTTGAAGATCATTTGACCACACATGTGATGACTTATTTCCGGGCCTCTCTATTCTATTCCATTGGTCTATATGTCTGTCTTTATGTCAGTATCACACTGTTTTGACTACTGTAACTTTGTAGTAAGTTTTGAAATCAGGAAGTGTGAGTTTTCTATCTTGATTCTTCTGTTTCATGATTGTTTAATTTCATTTTCACATTGTTCGTTGTTCACGTATAGAAATTCAACTGCATGGCCGGGCACGGTGGTTCACGCCAGTAATCCCAGCACTTTGGGAGGCCAAGGCAGGCAGATCACGAGGTCAGGAGATTGAGACCATCCTGGCTAACACAGTGAAACCCCACCTCTACTAAAAATACAAAAAATTAGCTGGGCGTGGTGGCGGGCGCCTGTAGTCCCAGCTACTCGGGAGGCTGAGGCAGGAGAATGGTGTGAACCCAGGCGGCGGAGCTTGCAGTGAGCTGAGATCACACCACTGCACTCCAGCCTGGGTGACAGAGTGAGACTCCGTCTCAAAAAAAAAAAAAAAAGAAATTCAACTGCATTTTGTCTGTGGACTTTGTATCTTGCTTCTTTGCTGAATTCATTTATTATTATTTTTTGAGATGGAGTCTCGCTCTGTCGCCCAGGCTGGGTGCAGTGGCGCAATCTCAGCTCACTGCAACCTCCACCTCCCGGGTTCAAGCAATTCTCCTGCCTCTGCCTCCTAAGTAGCTGGGATTACAGGCGCCTGCCACCACGCCCAGCGAATTTTTGTAGTTTTAGTAAGAGACAGGGTTTCACCATGTTGGCCAGGCTGGTCTGGAACTCCTGACCTCAAGTGATCCGCCCGCCTCAAGCCTCTCAAAGTGCTGGGATTACAGGCATGAGCCATGGCACCAGGACTGATTTTTTACATTATTGTTCATAAAGGCTGTTGTTCATAAAGGCTATTGAACTGGCATTTTCTTGTAGAATTAAATATGTGTGCCTGGCTTTGGTATCAAGACAGTTCTGGTCTTACGAAATGAGTTAGGACGTGTTCCTTCCTCTTTAGTTCCTTGGAAAAGTTTGAGAGAGGCTGATGTGGCTTCCCCAGGGCTTTTCTTTGCTGGGAGGTTGTAAGTTACTGATTGATTCTCTTTGCTAGCTACAGGTATATGCTGATTTTCTATTTTTTTGTGATTGTGTCTTGGTAGTTTTTGCGTTTCTAGGAGTGTGTCCATTTCGTTGGTGTACAGACGGGGTAGTATTCTTCCCCCCTGAGCTGGGCAGTAGCTGTGATTGTAAGATGCAGGGTCTGGCAGGCTTCTTGTGCCCGAGACCCAGCCGTATCCTTTGATTCCGTTGATCATTTACTTGCCCAGGGCTGGTGGCCTTGTTCCCTTTGGCCCTACGGTCAGGGTTTGGGCAAGGCCCCCCAAGCTGTCTCATCCCCATCCAGCACCTGCACTGATCTTGGACCTGCCTCTCAAGGCTCTGTCCACCTACCCTGGCTCCCCATCACCCTTGGGGTGGGGATTCTGTCAGTCTGGGTCACAGCCCTGTTTCAGGACCTGGTGCCCAGGAGGTTCTGTTAAATACTCCTTGAGCAAGTGAGCCAGACAGATGCTGCAGAAGCAGCTGAGTGGCCCAGTCACTGGCTGCTTTCAGGACTCAAACTCTTAAAACCCTCTTCCAGGAAGCATTCCCTGATTGCCACCCACTTGCCCCCTGACCCTGGGGATGTCTATGTCCAGAGACTGCTGGAGATGAGTCAGGCTCTTGGCACAGAGGGGTGGCCAGTGGTGTTTGTAGAGTGAGTGAAGAGTCACTGGAGTCAAGGCGTGGTGACATGCACCTGTAGTCCCAGTTACTTGGAAGGCTGAGGCAGGAGGATCACTTGAGCCCAGGAGTTTGAGATGAGCCTGGGCAGCATAGCGAGACCGCATTTCTTAAAATAAGATTCACTGGAGTCATGAGTGCAACAGGGCTCCCCAGAAAACTCGGAGATCGGGCCTCCTGCTGAGGAGGGAGCTGCTCTGAATGGTGCAGGTCAAACTCGGAGCCTTGGCCCCTCCCCAACCCCAGGAGCTCATCCCTTCCTCCCCATGCCCCTGCCCGCAGGGTCAGCCAGCAGCCGGCCCGGGGCGTCGGCCACCCCACCCAAGTCCCCGGTCTACCTGGACCTGGCCTACCTGCCCAGTGGGAGCAGCGCCCACCTGGTGGATGAGGAGTTCTTCCAGCGCGTGCGCGCGCTTTGCTACGTCATCAGTGGCCAGGACCAGCGCAAGGAGGAGGGCATGCGAGCCGTCCTGGATGCACTGCTGGCCAGCAAGCAGCATTGGGACCGAGACCTGCAGGTGCGTGTCACCCCAGGGCTCTGGTGGTCAGTGTAGTTAGCACAGGTGGGGAATACCACCCTCAACCCTCAGAGACTGAGCTGTGTCCCCCATCTCAGCCCTTAGGGGTCTCTTTGGACTCTGATTCTGTCGTGTCACCGTCCTCATCGGCTATGCTGAAAGCCTGGGGGAGGACGCAGGGCCTTGTGAAGCCTCGTTCTGTCCCTTCCCCAGAGACCTTGTCACTTAACCATTGTTCCGCTGTGAGAATTAGTTGGATGGAATAGGTGGGCTGGGTGGTGTCTGTGCGGCTGAGAACCCTCCCCCATGGCTGCATGAAGCTGAGAGACTGAAACCAAGCCCTGCAGGGCGAGGCACATGTGGGCAGAGGGAGGACCTCCTCACACCACGGCCCCTGCCCTCTCACAGCTGCTAGGCTGGTTTCAAAGGAGCGTCCCTGTAGGGTGCATGACCCAGGCAAAGGCCCAGAGGTAGGAAAGAGGTTGGTGTGTTCAAGGAGCAGGGGGAGATCCAAGTGAGTAGAGGGGGTCTTAGGCCAAGGAAGGCCTTGCAGAGGAGGAGCTCCATCTCCTGTGTGCTCAGAAGGCTCTTTGGGTGCTGGTTGGGAGGAGCAGAGACCTCATAGACAGGCTGACCACCCATTGCAGACCTCAAGGTGGAGCACAGAAGATCAGGGAGAAGCCTGGAGGGGTCTCAAATGCCAGGAAAGGAAGGCGACTTGGAACTCAGGCCAGAAGGACAAGGGGCACCCCCCTTACTGGTGGTCCACCCTCTCCACACCCCCCCACCTGCAGGTGACCCTGATCCCCACCTTCGACTCGGTGGCCATGCATACGTGGTACGCAGAGACGCACGCCCGGCACCAGGCGCTGGGTATCACGGTGTTGGGCAGCAACAGCATGGTGTCCATGCAGGATGACGCCTTCCCGGCCTGCAAGGTGGAGTTCTAGCCTCATCGCCGACACGTTCCCCAACTCAGCCCAGCCCGCCCTTCCCTAGATTCAGCTGCATCAGAAATAAACCATGACTAAACTTGGCTGTGGCCTCTCTTCTTTCTGTGATGGGAGACTTGGTATGTACCTCCTGGTCCTGCGGGTGGGGACAGCTTCCGTGGAATCCCCAGTGACCCTGCGGTCAGGCCCACTCTGACCTCCATGTCGCAGATGGAAGAAACACAGGCTTCGCAGGGCCGGGTTTGGGAAGGAAGTGCCTCTCAGAGTTAACGACCGCTGGCCGGTGGAGCTCCTGACTGCAGCCTCCACCCCGACCCAGCAACTGTGAGGGGCCCAAGCTATAGGCGCGAAGTAGCTACCTGACTACCTGTCACAAACCAGTTGGTGGCAGGGGGAGATTGAATACCCGTCTCTGCTCCAAGGCCATCAAACAGAAGCTATTCTGCTGTCCCTAGAGGAGATGGATGCTTGTTCCAGAAAGTCTTACTCTGCAGGAAGGATTTACAGAGGAATGTGAAACCCAGAGATGACAGAACATCCACTTCTGACCAATGCACTCTGACCCGTCTCTGCACAAATACAAGCACTTAGGTTTACTATTAGATACAATGTCATCTGTACTGGGTTGAATGGTAGCCAACCCCCAAAACACATTCAACTCCTGACCCCTGACACCTGTCAATGTGATGTTATTTTGAAAAAGGATCTTTGCAAATATAGTTTTTTTATTATTTTTTTTTTGAGATGGAGTCTTCCTCTGTTGCCCAGGCTGGAGTGCATTGGGGCGATCTTGGCTCACTGCAACCCCCGCCTCCTGGATTCAAGCAATTCTTGTGCCTCAGCTCTCTAGTAGCTGGGATTACAGGTGCCCACCACCACACCCGGCTAATTTTTGTTTTTTGTTTTTTTGTTTTTGTTTTTTTTTGAGACGGAGTCTTGCTCTGTCCCCCAGGCTGGAGTGCAGTGGCGTGATTTCGGCTCACTGCAAGCTCCGCCTCCTGGGTTCACACCATTCTCCTGCCTCAGCCTCCCGAGTAGCTGGGACTACAGGCGCCCACCACCATACCTGGCTAATTTTTTTGTATTTTTAGTAGCAACGGGGTTTCACCATGTTAGCCAGGATGGTCTCGATTTCCTGACCTCGTGATCCTCCCTCCTCGGCCTCCCAAAGTGCTGGGATTACAGGCTTGAGCCACCGCACCCAGCCTAATTTTTGTATTTTTAGCAGAGGGGTTCACCATGTTGGCTAGGCTGGTCTTGAACTCCTGGCCTCAAGCGATCCACGCACCTGAGCCTCCCAAAGTGCTGAAAACATAGGCATGAGCCACAGCACCCAGGCTTTGTGCAACAAAGAAGCTCAAGAGATCACCCTGGATTGTCCAGACAGGCTCTGCATCCAGTGACATGGTATCCTCTAAGAGACAGAAGGTGGCTGGGCACGGTGGCTCACGCCTGGACTCCCAGCATTTTGGCAGGCCAAGGCAGGCGGATCACGAGCACAGGAGTTCCAGACCAGTCTGGGAAACATAGCAAGACCCCATCTCTACAAAAAAATTCAAAAATTAGCTGGGCATGGTGGCGCACGCCTGTAGTCCCAGCCACTCCAGAGGCTGAGGTGGGAAGATCACTTGAGCTGGGAGACGGAGGTTGTAATGAGCCAAGATCAAACCACTGCACTCCAGCCTGGGTAACAGAGTAATATCCTGTCTCAGAAAAAACACACAAGGCCATGTGAGGACAGAGGCAGACATTGGAGTGATGTGGCCACAAGCCACTGTTAGAGACAAGGAAGCTTCCTCCCTTAAGCCACTGTGGAAGCATGGCTCTGCTGTCCTGATTTTTGGACTTCGGACCCCAGGGCAGTGAGGGAAGAAATTCCTGTTGGAAGGTGCTTGCTTTGTGATTGTTAATGGCAGCCACAGGAAACTAATATGGCATCCATCACACATTGTAAGAGGGTCAGCAAAACTGCCTGCTCTCTGGGAACAGCTGCCAGAATCACTTTTGTGGCTCTGAGATTTTGTGGACTTCTTCTTCTGGTGGTGTCATCAGTGTCATCAATTTTCTAGAGAAAATTGGAGGACTCAGGTTATGGCCTTTTCTCCGTTGCCAGGGTAAGGATGGACCTCTTCAAGGGTCACCATTTATACATGAGGATGACTCCCCCGGGTTTCTTGTTTTGGCCAAACTGTCTAGTGACCCCTGCTGCCTACTTGTTTTTATTTCAATTGTCCCATTACCAGGGAGGTTTCCTTCTATTTATGGGCTTTCTTTGTTTGTTTGTTTTTTGAGACAGTTTCTCTCTCTTGCCCAGGCTGGAGTGCAATGGTGCCATCTCTGCTCACTGCAACCTCAGGCTCCCGGGTTCAAGCAATTATCGTGCCTCAGCCTCCCGAGTAGCTGGGATTACAGGCATGTTCCACCATGCCTGGCTAATTTTTGTATTTTTAGTAGAAATGGGGTTTTGCCATGTTGACCAAACTGGTCTCAAACTCCTGGCCTCAAGTGATCCACCCATTTCGGCCTCCCACAGTACTGGGATTCCAGGCATGAGCCACCATGCCCAGCCCAGGCCTTTTTTCCTTCTTTCTTTTGAGACAGGGTCTTGCTCAGTCACCCAGACAACTGCAGTGGCTCAGTGGTGGCTCACTGCAACCTCTGCCTCCTGGGCTTAAGCGTTCCTCCCACCTCAGCATCCTGACTAACTGGGACTATAGGCATGCACCATCAGGCCTGGCTAATTTTTTGTATTTTTGGTAGAGACGGGGTTTCTCCATATTGGCCAGGCTGGTCTCAAACTCCTAACCTCAGGTGATCCACCTGCCTTGGCCTCCCAAAGTGCTAGGATTACAGGCATGAACCACTGCGCCCAGCCCTTTTTTTTTTTTTTTGAGACAGGGCCTCCCTGCGTTGCCCAGGCTGGAGTACAGTGGCATGATCGTGGCTCACTGCAGCCTCCACCTTCCAGACTCAAGAGATCCTCCCACCTCAGCCTCCCAAGTAACTGGGACCACAGGTGTGTGTCACCACACCCAGCTAATTTCTTTTATTATTTGTAGAGATGAGATCTCTCTATGTTGCCCAGGCTGATCATGAACTCCTGGGCTCAAGCGATCCTCCTACCTCGGCCTTCCAAAGTGCTGGTATTTACAGGCATGAGCCACTGTGCCTGACTTATGGGCCTTTTTCTAATTAACTGGTTTGATATTTTTCTCATTGGATATTTGTCTTTTTCTCATTCCTGCACAATTTTCTTTTTTAAATTAGGATTAATAAACTTATGTGGTAAATGTTTTCCAAATGTACTTTTCTATTTTGTTTAGGCATGGTTTTGCTGTAAATATTTTTGTGTGGTTGGTTTTTTGTTTGGTTTTTTGTTTTTTGTTTTTTGTTTTTTTTTGACAGTCTCTCTTTCCCAGGCTGGAGTGCAGTAGAGCAGTAGATGGGATCATAGTTCACTGCAGCCTCGAACTTCTAGCCTCAAGTGATCCTCCCACCTCAACCTCCAAAAGTGCTGGGATTACAGGCATGAGCCGCTGCACCTGGCCAAACTGCAATTTTTTTTTTTTTTTCTGAGATGGAGTCTCACTCTGTCAACCAGGCTGGAGTGCAGGGGCGCAATCTCGGCTCACTGCAAGCTCTGCCTCCCGGGTTCACTCCATTCTCCTGCCTCAGCCTCCCAAGTAGCTGGGACTACAGGCACCAGCCACCACGCCCAGCTAATTTTTTTTTTTCGTATTTTAGTAGAGACGGGGTTTCACTGTGTTAGCCAGGATCGTCTCGATCTCCTGACCTTGTGATCCGCCCACCTCGGCCTCCCAAAGTGCTGGGATTACAGGCATGAGACCGCGCCCAGCCCAAACTGCAATTTTAAATGTCTCTCTTTTATGTTTGAGAGGTGTTTCCTGCTGTTGGTACGAATTCTCCTACATTTTTTTCTTTTTCATAATTTCAACTTTTATCCTAAGACTTACTTGGGATTGAAGAGAGGGATAGAAGCTGCCTCACCCCAAAGGCTCCTTGATTGTCCTGTGCTGTATACGGATTTGAAATGCCTTGTCCTCCTTAAATAAGGTCCCCTGTGGGTCTGCACCTGTTTCCAAATCTGCTCTAAGTTCTTGCTTTGGTTTTTCCTTATTTGATTTATTTATTTATTTATTGTACTTTAGTTTATTTATTTGAGACGGAGGTCGTCGCTCTGGTCGCCCAGGCTGGAGTGCCCAGCTGGCCACAATCTGTGCCGCTCACTGCCAAGCTCCGCCTCCCGGTTACGCCATTCTCCTGCCTCAGCCCTCCCCCAAGCTGCTTGGCTACTACAGGTGCCCGCCACCATGCCCAGCTAATTTTTTTGGTATTTTTTTAGGTAGAGACGGGGTTTCACCGTGTAGCCAGGATGGTTTCTCGGGTCTCCTGACCTCGTGATCCGGCCCGCCTTTTTGGCCTCCCAAAGTGCTGGGATTACAGGGGTGTGAGCCACCAGCGGGCCTGCTTTCCTTTTTTTATTTATAGATGGAGTCTCGCTCTGTCGCCAGGCTGGAGTGCAGTGCAGTGGTATGATCTCGCCTCACTGCAGCCTCCGCCTTCCAGGTTCAAGTGATTCTTCTGCCTTAGTCTCCTCCTAAGTATCTAGGATTATAGGCATGCACCACCAAAACTGGCTAATTTTTGTTTTTTGTTTTTTTTTCTTTGAGACGGAGTCTCGCTCTGTTGCCCAGGCTGGAGTGCAGTGGCCGGATCTCAGCTCACTGCAAGCTCTGCCTCCCGGGTTTTCGCCATTCTCCTGCCTCAGCCTCCCGAGTAGCTGGGACTACAGGCGCCGCCAACTCGCCCCGCTAGTTTTTTTGTATTTTTTAGTAGAGACGGGGTTTCACCGTGTTAGCCAGGATGGTCTCGATCTCCTGACCTCGTGATCCGCCCGTCTCGGCCTCCCAAAGTGCTGGGATTACAGGCTTGAGCCACCGCGCCCGGCCACTTTTGTATTTTTTAAGTAGAGTCAGAGTTTCACCATGTTAACCAGGCTGGTCTTGAACTCCTAATCTCAAGTGATCTGCCCACTTCGGCCTCCCAAAGTGCTGGGATTACAGGCATGAGCCACACTGTGTCCAGCCTAGCTTTGCATATCTTTTTATTTATTTTTTTTGGGGGGGATGGAGTCTTGCTCTGTTGCCCAGGCTGGAGTGCAATGGCACAATCTCGGCTCACTGCAACCTCTGCCTCCCGTGTTCAAGTGATTCTCCTGCCTCAGCCTCCTGAGTACCTGGGACCACAGGTACGTGCCACCACACCTGGCTAATTTTTGTATTTTTAGTAGAGACGGGGTTTTGCCATATTGGCCAGGCTGGTCTCAAACTCCCGACCTTGTGATCCGCCCCCCTCAGCCTCCCAAAGTGCTGGGATTACAGGCATGAGCCACTGGGCCCGGCTCTGTGTGTCTTAATATCTTGTCAGGCATGTCCTTTCTCTTTCCTTTTATTTATGAAAGAAGAACTTCATTTCCAGCTATTTTCACATCCCAATTCCTCTTGGAGTTCTAGAATCTCCATGGAGGGGGCCCAAACCCATGGATGAAAAGTGCCATGAGCTTCAGCTTCTGACCACATGGTGGACCAGATTCTCAAGATGAAGAGCAAATAGAACTAAGAGAAACGAAGAACCTGGGCCAGGTGCTGTGACTCATGCCTGTAATCCCAGCACTTTGGTAGGCTGAGCCTGGCAGATCACTTGAGCCCGGGAGGTCGCGGCTGCAGTGAGCCATGACAGCACCACTGCACACTGCACTTCCGCCTGAGCAACAGACCAAGACTCTGTCTCAAAAAAAAAAAAAAAAAAAAAGAAGAAGAAAAGAAAAAAGAGAATTGAAGTTAATGATTGAGATTTAAACCACTGGACAGGTTTAATAGTAGATTTGAGAGAGTTGAAGAGAAAATTGGAGAACTGAAAGATGGGGCTTGATAAATTTCCCAGACATGGAACCAATACAAACAACCAAAAATGCTGAGTTAAAACAAGTTAAACCTTTATTAATTTATCAGCAAGATAACCAGAAAATAAAGAACAATAAGGCCAAAATGTCATTGTAGCCCCAGGAGGGGACAGCTTAGGCGTCAGACAAGGCAGGTTTGAGTCTGATAAGGCCTCAAAGTGGTGTCCACTCAACATAAAAGTGAACTGGAAATCAAAATAAGTTCTTTAACACACATGTCCCAAGAACTGAAAGGAAACTTGTTATCTCAGACTTTGCTGTTAGGAGAGGGAGTGAAATCTTATCTGAGGATGCGTAACCTCACATGAATTTGCAACTCCAACCACGTTATCTGGGTGTCTGAAAGTCCTCAAGTAGACAACATGGTTCAGAGCAGTCCAGGCTGGGCACAGTGGCTCGTCCCTGTAATCCCAACACTTTTGGAGGCTGAGGCAGGAGGATGGCTTGAGGTCGGGAATTCAAAACCAGCCTGAGCAACATTGCAAGACCTCCATCCCCATGAAAATGAAAATAAATTTTAATTTTTTAAATTTATTTTTATTTATTTATTTTTTTGAGACAGAGTTTCACTCTTATCATCCAGACTGGAGTGCAACGGCACCATCTCAGCTCACTGCAACTTCTGCCTTGTGGATTCCAGTGATTCTCCTGTCTCAGCCTCCAGAATAGCTGGGATTACAGGCATGCACCACCACACCCGGCTAATTTTGTACTTTTAGTAGAGAAGGGATTTCATCATGTTGGCCAGGCTAGCCTCAAACTCCTGGCCTCAGGTGATCTGCCTGCCTTGGCCTCCCAAAGTGCTGGGATTACAGACGTGAGCCACTGCACCCAGCCAAAAATACATTTTTAAATTAGTCAAGTGTGGTGGCATGCACCTGTAGTCCCAGCTACACCACAGGCTGATATGGGAGGATAGCTTGAGCCCAGGAGTAGGAGGCTACGGTGAGCTATAATCACACACTACTGTACTGCAGCCTGGGAAGCAAAGTGAGACCCTGTCTCTAAAATAAATAAATACATAAATTTGGAGGATGAGAATGAAATGAAGACAGCAGCTGATAATTTATCTCCTGCAGACCCTCACTGAAGGAAATTCTGAGGAAGTTTTTCAGGCAGAAAGAAAGTGATCTAGGTACAGGGCTGACATGCAGAAGGAATCAGCGAGCAGAAAAGTAGAAAATTTGTGGGTGAATCAATAAAAAATAACCACCATTAAAAATAATTATAAAGTCCAATGTGATAGGGTTAAAAACTAAACTTCAACAACAATGGCAAATAGGAAGAGCTAAGTGGAGGAAGGTCTTAAAATCTTTGTGGGGAGGTAACATATTACTTGGGTGAGCATAGGAGAAATAGTAAAGATTTTGCAGTAAATACTAGGAGAACAAAATTAGTCTATGACTTCCACATAGTAGAGGGGGTAAAATTAGAATGAAAAAGATACATTCCCACCTAAGGCTCATAGGGAAAGGGTACAAATAGAAAACCCAAAATAAGATGAGGAAAGTACATAAAACTTGCCAGTCATTTCAACAAATGTAAATGGACAAAAATCTCTAGTTAAAAGGCAAAAGGTGGCTGGGCACAGTGGCTCATGCCTGTAATCCCAGCACTTTGGGAGGCTGAGGTGGGCAGATCACTTGAGATTAGAAGTTCGAGACCCCCAACCTGGGCAACATAGTGAAACCCATCTCCACTAAAAATACAAAAGTTAGCCAGGCATGGTGGCACATGCCTGTAATCCCAGGTACTCGGGAGGAGGCTGAGGCAGGAGAATCACTTAAACCGGGGAGGAAGGACATTGCAGTGAAGCCATCGTGCCACTGCATTCCAGCCTGGGCGACAGAGCAAGACTCTGAAAAAAAAAAAAAAAAAAAAGTCAAAGAGTATTTTAAGCCATATAGTCTGTCCAGACCACTGAATTTGCTGTTGTAGGCTGCAACAAATGGGTGTGGTATAAACAGAACCAATCCAATCTGGTTCAGCTTTGTTAGTAACAAAATGTAACAAAATTATGAGTTGTTTTTCAGTGCAATGGACCCCCAGGGTGCAAGTCACATATAGCTGGAGCATTAACAGATGAACAAAGCATGACCAATGCATAACCCTTGAGTGGAATGAAAAACTCAACTACAGGTAGAACCCAAGTACTCAGATCAAGGAATGGGGACTATGCCGGGCGTGGTGGCTCACACCTGTAATCCCAGCACTTTGGGAGGCCCAGGCAGACAGATCACCTGAGGTCAGGAGTTTGAGCCTGGCCAACATGGTGAAACCCTGTCTCTACTAAAAATACAAAAGAAACTAACTGGGCGTGGTGGCACGCACCTGTAATCCAGCCACTTGGGAGGCTGAGGCAGGAGAATTGCTTGAACCCAGGAAGTGGAGATTGCAGTGAGCTGAGATTGCACCACGACACTCCAACCTGGGTGACAGAGTGAGACTCCATCACAAAAAAAAAAAAAAGGAATGGGGACAAAATTCAAAAGAGAAAACTGGGTGTGCTGTCTCATGGCCAGGAGTTGGAGACTAGCCTGGGCAACATAGTGAGACCCCGTCTACAAAAAATACAAAAATTAGCTGGGTGTGGTGGCATATGCCTATAGTCCCAGCTACTTGGGAGGCTGGGGTGGAAAGATCACTTAAACCTCCGGAGGTTGAGGCTACCGTTAGCTGTGATTTCGCCATTGCACTCCAGCCTGAGCAACAGAGCAAGACCCTGTCTCAAAAAATAAAAGGGGGAGGGCGGTGCCTTGTTTATTGCAGTGTGGACTTGAGCACCGAGAACGCATCATCGCCCCTGCACATGATGCAATCATATCATCCCCATTGCATTTCCGTATCTCCCATGGTAATCCTCTGCCTATGAAACCTGCTCCCAAGCTCCAGCTTGAAGAGACAGATTTGAAATTCGCCTACTGTCTCCTCGCCAGTTGACTCTCAAGAAAGCTTTTCAGGTCGGGTGCAGTGGCTCGCACGTGTAATCCCAGCACTTTGGGAGGCCGAGGTGGGCACATCGCTTGAGGTCAAGAGTTCAAGACCAGCCTGGCCAACATGGAGAAACCCCATCTCTACTAAAAATACAAAAATTAGCCAGGTGTGTTGCTGCACATCTGTAATCCCAGCTACTCTGAAGCAGGAGAATTGCTTGAACCTGGGAGGCAGAGGTTGCAGTGAGCCGAGATCCAGCCTAGGCAACAGAGCAAGATTCCATCTAAACAGAAACAAAATTAAAACAAAAAAACTGTTGGAAGTTCCTCCCACGGGGCAAACAGTGTCAACTGGGCCAACATAACACAAAGAAGTAACAGCCCATGACGTGAGGTGTGGGGAGGTGGCACACGCACCCCGCAGGCTCAAAGGAGGCCTGCAGCACTGCTGCCTGGGGAGTTAAAGGAGGCTTCCCAAGGATGCAAAAGGGTGAGCCTTGCTAGGGAAGGGCGCTCCTGGAGGAGGGACCAGCAGAGGCAAAGGCCTGGTTTGCTGGAGGAACCGAGAGAAGGGTGACATTGAAGCCGCCGCAAAGGGGGAAGAGTGTGGGAGGCAGCTGCCTGGAGGCCTCACTGAGCAGCTGGGACCAAACCCCATGGGGCCTGGGGGAGGGGAGACGCAGGGGAAGTAGGCTTAAAGTGTGGACTTGGGAGAGGCCTTCCAGTGCGAGTGGGTGGAGGTGCCAGGTCCTGGTAGGGCGTGGCCAGAGCTAATTTCTGGGATGATGTCAGCTCTTCCCAGTAAGAGGCAGTGATGGGGCAGGGCGTGGTAGAGCCCTGCCTGCTATGGCACCTCCTCCAGGTAGCCCTCCTTGCTACCTCTTAGTCCACTGCCTGGACCCTTCCTGACCCCCTCTCTTAAAAGTGTCCTGGCCAGGCATGGTGGCTCATGCCTGTCATCCCAGCACTTTGGGAAGCTGAGGCAGACGGATCACCTGAGGTCAGGAATTCAAGAGCAGCCTGGTCAACATAGTGATACCCCATCTATACTAAAAATACAAAAATTAGGGCCGGACGCAGTGTCTCACGCCTGTCATCCTAGCACTTTGGAAGGGTGAGGTGGGTGGCTCATCTGAGGTCAGGAGTTCGAGACCAGCCTGGCCAACATGGTGAAACCCATCTCTACTAAAAATACATAAATTAGTCAGGCGTGGTGGCACATGCCTGTAATCCCAGCTACTCAGGAGCCTGAGGCAGAGGAACCCGGGAGGCAGAGGTTGCAGTCACCAAGATCGCGTCACTGCACTCCAGCCTGGGTGACAAAAGCAAAACTCCGTCTCAAAAAAAAAAAAAAAAAAAAAAATTAGCCGGGCGTGGTGGCAGGTGCCTGTAATCCCAGCTACTCAGGAGGATAAGGCAGGAGAATTGCTTGAACCTGGGAGGCGAAGGTTGCAGTGAGCTGAGATGGCCTGGGCAACAGAGTGAGACTGTCTCAAAATAAATAAATAAGGCTGGGCGTGGTGGCTCACACCTGTAATCCCAGCACTTTGGGAGGCTGAGG
>NW_016806979.1:6504893-6532372 GCF_001698545.2 Rhinopithecus bieti | reverse complement strand
CTGAGGCAGGAGAATGGCGTAAACCTGGGAGGCGGAGCTTGCAGTGAGCTGAGATCCGGCCACTGCACTCCAGCCCGGGCGACAGAGCGAGACTCTGTCTCAAAAAAAAAAAAAAAATACAAAAACTAGCCGGGCATGGTGGCGGGTGCCTGTAATCCCACCTATTCAGGGGGCTGAGGCAGGAGAATCGCTTGAACCCGGGAGGCGGAGGTTGCAGTGAGCCCAGATAGTGCCACTGCACTCTAGGCTGGGGGACAAGAGCAAGACTTCATCTCTAAATAAATAAATAAATAAATAAAATAAAATAAAAAACTGTCATCCTGTCCACCGGCACATCTCCCTGTTGTATTTCCTTTTAGTCCGTAGCCCTAGCAGACTCTTACTTGTTTACATGTTTGTATGTCAATATGTCAATAAGTTTATATTGATTCCCCTCACGGTGAGCTGCACCCTCTCCATCTTGGTTGTTTCTGGGTCCCCGCTGCCCAGGAAAGGGCCCAGTACCTGCCCCCACACAGTAGGTTCTTGGGAAATGCTGGTTGTGCCCCAGCTTGGCAGCGCTGCTGGGTGACTTTGGGAATGTTATTTAACCTCTCTGGGCTTCTCCTCTTCCCCAATCTCAGAAATAAGAAAGTTGGCCTGGGCCAGGCGCGGTGGCTCACGCCTGTAATCCCAGCACTTTGGGAGGTCGAGACGGGTGGATCACAAGGTCAGGAGATCGAGACCATCCTGGCTAACACAGTGAAACCCTGTCTCTACTAAATACAAAAAACTAGCCAGGTGAGGTGGCGGGCGCCTATAGTCCCAGCTACTCGGGAGGCTGAGGCAGGAGAATGGCATAAACCTGGGAGGCGGAGCTTGCAGTGAGCTGAGATCCGGCCACTGCACTCCAGCCTGGGCTACAGAACGAGACTCCGTCTCAAAAAAAAAAAAAAAAAAGTTGGCCTGAACCTCCAGGAGGAGTAGGGAGCCTTGGGCTGTTTTGGCAACTGGACTCCTGAGTTTTCTTCCCTGGCCTGTTCGGCCCCAGGCACCCCCAGACAGGCCTGCCCTATGTCATCCTGTCCTCCCCACCCCCTACAGCATCCTTTGGGATCTGGGCCCAGGGCAGGTGTGAGCTGTGGTACCAGCACACCCACGTCAAGTCCTGCCTCTGACATGTGTTTGCTGTGTGACTTCCGAGAATAGCTTGCTTTCTCTGAGCTTAGTTTCCCCTGGCCCAGGCTTGGGAAAGGAGTGTCTGGGGGAGTGTGGATGCAGTTCAGACCTCACCTGACAGGTGTGGATGGTACCAGGGCCCCTAAGAAGCTACCAGGCTGGAGGGGGAGGGGGCAATGCCTAACATAACATCCCAGTCCTGGGGGATCAGCACTGACTTGGAAGGAAGGCCAGATGGGTTTTCAGGAGCCTGGGAAGCCAACTGGAGGGCTTTTTGAAGGAGGGGACCACATAGGAACTAAGAGCTAAAGGTGGGAAAGAAACCTGGGATGCCAGAAGGAAGACTTCCTGGAGGAGGGGACCACATAGGAACTAAGAGCAAAAGGTGGGACAGGAGCCTGGGCAGCCAGAAGGAGGGCTTCCTAGAGGAGGGGACCACAAGAGCTAAAGGTGGGAAAGAAGCCTGGGAGGCCAGATGGAGGGCTTCCTGGAGGAGGGGACCAAACAGGAACTAAGAGCTCAAAGTAGGAAAGTTACCAGTCAGATGGGCCCTGAGGTGGAACTGCTTTTGTGCCACCTGCATTGAGGCGGGTAGAGAGAGATGAGGACAGGAACGTAGGGAGGGCTGGACCCCATAAGCATGATGGGCTGCTGAGATGGGTTTGCAGTTTTTACCAAGAGTGCTGGGGAGTCTGGGGAGTGTTTCAAGCTGGAGAAGAAGGTGATCAGTTTCTGTTTGAAACCCTGCTGTGGGTCCCGGTTAAACATTCTGGAATTGCTACACATGTGCACTGCAATGGAACAGCTGAGCACATGAAGGTGATGAGGACGGGCGAGCTTCAAAACTGGGGCTTAGCCTGGAAGGGTTCTTGGCTTCACCCAGGAAGGAATTCCAGGGCAAGTCAATTGTGTTAAAATAGCAACTTTTCTTTTTTCTTTTCTTCTCTTTTCTACTTCTTTTCTTTTCTTTTTTTTTTTAAGATAGGATCTCACTCTCATGCCCATGTTGGAATGCAGTGCCATGATCTTGGCTCATTGCAGCCTCCAGGAGTCCTCCCACCTCAGCCTCCTGAGAAGCTTAGATCGCAGGCACGTGCCACCATGCCCACCTAATTATTTCTTTACTTATTTATTTTTTTGAGACGGAGTCTTGCTCTGTCACCCAGGCTGGAGTGCAGTGGCGCGATCTCCGCTCACTGTTCCCTCCACCTCCTGGGCTCAAGGGATCCTCCCACCTCAGCCTCCCAAGTAGCTGGGTCTACAGGCAGGCACAAGTCATGGAGCCCAGCTGATTTTTTGTATTTTTGGCACAGGCAGGGTTTCACCATTTTGCCCAGGCTGGTCTCAAACTCCTGAGCGCATGTGATCCTCCCACCTGGGCCTCATAAAATGCCAGGATTGCAGGTTTGAGCCCCTGTGCCTGGAGTAATTTTCGTATTTTTTTTTGTAGAGATGGGGTTCGGCGATGTTGCCCAGACTGGTAAACAGCAACTTTTTTTCTTCTTCTTCTTCCTCTTTTTTTTTTTTTGAGATGGAGTTTAGCTCTTGGAGTGCAATGGCGTGATCTTGGCTCACTGCAACCTCTGCCTCAAGCGATTCTCCTGCCTCATTCTTCCAAGTAGCTGGGATTACAGGAGCCTGCCACCACACCCGGCTAGTTTTTTTTTGTTTTTAGTAGAGACGGGGCTTCATTGTGTTAGCCAGGATGGTCTTGAACGCCTGACCTCAGGTGATCCACCCATCTTGACCTCCCAAAGTGCTGGGATTATAGGAGTGAGCCACCATGCCTGGTCTTTTCTTTCTCTCTCTCTCTTTTTTTTTTTTTTTTTTGAGAGAGGTCTTGCTCTGTCACCCAGACTGAAGTGCAATGGCACCATCTCGGCTCATTATAACCTCCATCTCCCAGTATCAAGTGAATCTCATGCCTCAGCCTCTCAAATAGCTGAGACTACAGATGCCTGCCGCTAGGCCTGGCTATTTTTTTTTTTTTTTGAGACAGTCTCGCTGTTGCCTAGGCTGGAGTGCAGTGGCGTGATGATAGCTCACTGCAGCCTCCAACTCTCTGGCTCAGGCAATCCTCCAGCCTCAGTCTCCCAAATGGCTGGGCTTATAGGCATGAGCCACCATGCCCAGCTAATTTCTGTATTTTTAGTAGAGACAGGGTTTCGCCATGTTGGCCAGGCTGGTCTCGAACTCTTGACCTCAGGTGATCCACCCACCTCGGCCTCCCAAAGTGCTGGGATTACTGGCGTGAGCCACCACGCCTGACCCTAAACAGCAGCATTTGTTGAAGTGGCTGTGTAGAGCAGCATCAGAGGTGCTTTTCCTTGCTGAGCAAGACTACTCTGCATAGACAGTGCACCCAGAAGAGTCGTTCACAGGCATAGCTGCACTCATAAGTATACCCACTTTTAATTATATGCAAATGAAGGCCAGGCATGGTGGCTAAAGCCTGTAATCCCAGCGCTTTGGGAGGCCGAGGTGGGCGGATCACCTGAGGTCAGGAGTTTGAGACCAGCCTGGCCAACATGGTAAAACCCCGTGTCTACTAAAAATACAAACATTAGCCAGGCGTGCGCCTGTAATCCCAGCTACTCGGGAGGCTGAGACGGGAGAATCGCTTGAGTCCAGGAGGCAGAGGTTGCAGTGAGCTGAGATTGCAACACTGCACTCCAGCCTGGGCAACAGAGCAAGATGCCATCTCAAAAAATTTATATATATATATATATATACACATGCAAATTAAGCCAGTTTATGCAGAAACTTCCAGGAAAAGGGTGACAACTTCCAAGTCATCAGGGTTGTTGCCACGGAAAGGGGTGGTAACTTCTGCATGTTGCCATGGCAATGGTAAACTGACATGGCACACCGGTGGGCATAGCTTAAGAAAAGCCCCTTCCCTGGGGGTCTGTTTTATAATAGCTAGTCCTCAATTTGGTCCAATGTCGCAGCCCCACCTCTGGAGTTGAGTCCTGCCTCCTACTTTGGAGGGCTGGTGGTGGGAGCCAGGTTTCTCGGGGATAAAGTAGAAGATCACAGACAAGCAAGGGGACTTTGTGTACAACAAGTACACATTTGCCGGGCGTGGTGGCTCATGCCTGTAATCCCAGGACACTGGGAGGCCCAGGCGGTGGATCATTTCAGGTCAGGAGTTCAAGACCAGCCTGGACAACATGGTGAAACACCGTCTGTACTAAAAATACAAAAATTAGCTGGGAATAGTGGCGTGCACCTGGAATCCCAGCACATTGGGAAGCACAGGCGGGTGGATCATTTGAGGTAAGGAGTTCAAGATCAGCCTTGCCAACACGGGGAAACCCCGTCTCTACTAAATATACAAAAAAAAAAAAACAAAAAAAATTAGCTGGGCGTGGTGGTGCACACCTGTAGTCCCAGCTACTTGGGAGGCTGAGGCAGGAAAATTGCTTGAACCTAGGAGGCGGAGATTGCAGTGAGCTGAGATCACACCACTGCACTCCAGCCTGGGCGACAGAGTGAGACTCCATCTCAAAAACAAGCAAACAAACAAACAAAAAACAAGGACACCGACAACCCAGGTCTTGGTTTCTAACACCGTTCTCCACTCAAAGGTACCAGGGCTACTCCTTGGAGAAAAGGCTGATTCTAGAACCAGGACAGGAAATATACAAGAGCCCAGAGCATCCTGCAGTGCCGGAAAATAAGGACATTCTGAAAGAAAAAACAGGCCAGGCACAGTGGCTCACGTCTGTAATCCCAGCACTTTGGGAGAGCGAGGCAGGAGGATAACCTGAGGTCACGAGTTCATGACCACCCTGGTCAATATGGTGAAACCCTGTCTCTGCTAAAAATACAAAACGTAGCTGGGCATGGTCACGGGCACCCGTAATCCCAGCTACTAAGGAGGCTGAGGCAGGAGAATCGCTTGAACCTGGGAAGCGGAGGTTGCAGTGAGCCAAGATTGCGCCACTGCACTCCAGCCTAGGCAACAGAGCGAGACTCTGTCTCAAGAAAACAAAGAAATAAAAAACAAACAAAACAAAAAACAAACAAACAACCCCCAAACCTGACAGATCCCATTACAGCCAGGAAATCAAAGTCAACACCAGCAGAGTAAGGCATGTTGACAGTTTGTACCTTTGATATGGTGTGATGAGATGGGCGCTGCACCTCTGTGGTCTTCCTTCCCCAAATCCATCACCCTCATTTAACTGTGAGAAATACATCAGAAAGACCTCAATGGAGGGACATTTTATAGAACACCTGACCACCATGCCTCAAAACTGTCACCAAAAACAAGACAGTTTGACAAACCCCAGAACAGCCTAAGGAGACATGAGGAGTAAATGTCATGTAAGATTCTAGGACAGAAAAGAGACATTGCAACCAGTGGCCATACCAGTGGAAGGTGATAATCATGTGGGAGGCGGGCCGGGCGCAGTGGCTCACTCTTGTAATCCCAGCACCTTGGAAGGCCGAGGCAGGCAGATCACCTGAGGTCAGGAGTTTGAGACCAGCCTGGCCAACATGACAAAACCCCATTTCTACTAAAAATACAAAAATTAGCTGGGTGTGGTGGTGGGTGCCTGTAATCCCAGCTACTCGGGAGTCTGAGGCAGGAGAATTGCTTGAACCCGGGAGGCGGGGGTTTCAGTGAGCCGAGATGGCGCCACTGCACTCCAGCCTGGCCAACAGAGTGAGACTCTGTCTCAAAAAAAAGAAAAAGAAAAAGATAAAAGACATTGTAATAAATGGACATACCAATGGAAGGTGGTAATCACGGGGGAAGCAGGCCAGGTACAGTGGCTCACGCCTATAATCCCAGCAGTTTGGAAGGATGAGGGGAGAGGATGGAGTGAGCTCAGGAGTTCAAGACCAGCCTAGGCAACATGGTGAAACTCCATCTGTACAAAAAAATACAAAAATTAGCTGGACATGGTGGCGCGTGCCTTTAATCCCAGCTACTCAGGGCTCTGAGGTGGGAGGATTGCTTGATCCTGCGAGGCAGAGGTTGCAGTGAGCTGAGATGGCGTCACCGTACTTCAGCCTAGGCGACAAGAGCAAGACCCCGTCTCACCAAATGAATAAATTAATAATAATAATAATAATAGGCCGGGTGCGGTGTAATCCCAACACTTTGGGAAGCCAATGCGGGCGGATCACGAGGTC
The DNA here is from genome assembly GCF_001698545.2 of Rhinopithecus bieti. NCBI lineage: Eukaryota > Metazoa > Chordata > Mammalia > Primates > Cercopithecidae > Rhinopithecus > Rhinopithecus bieti. Next base: position 6,526,066 of record NW_016806979.1, on the reverse strand, counting down.
AGGAGATCGAGACCATCCTCGCTAACATGGTAAAACCCCGTCTCTACTAAAAACACAAAAAATTAGCCAAGTGTGGTGGCAGGCGCCTGTAGTCCCAGCTACTTGGGAGGCTGAGGCAGGAGAATGCCGTGAACCTGGGAGGCAGAGCTTGCACAGCGAGCTGAGATCGTGCCACTGCACTCCAGCCTGGGCGACACAGCGAGACTCTGTCTCAAATAATAATGATAATAGGCCAGGCACAGTGGCTTATGACTGTCAATCTCAGCACTTTGGGTGGCCGAGATGGGAGGATTGCTTTAGCTCAGGGGTTTGATACCAGCCTGGGCAACATGGGGATACCCTGTCTCTATTAAAAAGAAAAAATTAAAGAAAAAAATAATAGGAGAAAGCTGAGTGTGGGGTATACAGGAACTCTCTGTATTATCTTCACAATAATTCTATAAATCTAAAACTGCTCTAAAATAAAGGGTTTATTTGGAAATAAAATGAACTGGCCAGTTTCAGTGCTTCATGACTGTTGTCTCAGCATTTTGGAAGCTGAGGCAGGAGGATTACTTAAGCCTGAGAGTTTGAGGCTGCAGTGAGCTATGATCATGCCACTGCACTCCAGGCTGGGCAACTGAGCAAGACCTCGTCTCTAAACAACAAAAGAAAGAAAAGAAAGAACATCTGTAGTTGCCTTGGAGAACAGGGATTGTGTAGGGCTGGGATAGAGGGAACAAGAAACACAAATAGGAAACTGAGGCGGCATCCAGGCTGAAGATAATTGGGTCTTCGCCGGGACCACTGTGGTGTCTAGGAGAATGGACAATTTGAAACCGTTTCAGAGACACTGAATCCACAGGATGAAATGCTGGTGACGAAGGGAAGAGAAGATCCTTAGGGTGTCCCAAGCTTCTGGTCTGTGCTCCTGGGCTGCCCTGACTGAGCCTGGGAGGCTGGTGGAGAGAGGCAAGAGCGATCAGCTGGGTGCCCTGTCCCTAAGCAGAGGGTAGAATGGGGGACTAGCGGGTGTTGTGTAAGTTTATTTCTTCTTTCTCTTCGTTTTCCTTTGTTTTTTAAGACGAAGTCTCACTCTTGTCGCCTAGGCTGAAGTGCAGTGGTGTGATCTCAGCTCACTGCAACCTCCACCTCTCGGGTTCAAGTGATTCTCCTGCCTCAGCCTCCCGAGTAGCTGGGATTACAGGCAGCTGCCACCACGCCCGGCTAATTTTTGTATTTTTAGTAGAGACAGGGTTTCACCATGTTGGCCAGGCTGGTCTTGAACTCCTAACCTCAAGCAATCGAGTTCGACCTCCAAAAAAGAACTGTCATATGTCCTATGAGGGGATGACCTCCTGTGCAAGGGGCCGGATCGCGGGGCTGCCCTAGGCCGGCTGCAGACTTGCTGTGTGGCCTCCAAACAAGACCTTGCCCTCTCTGAGCCTCAGATTTTCCACTTGTAAAATAAAGACCAATAACGTTCCGGTTACAGGCTTGTGGGGGGGTCATCAAATGAGCCCTGCCTGGGCGCTCAATAAACGTTGGTCGCTCCTTACCCCTTACCACTGAATCTCAGGGGGGAAAGAGTGGCGCCTGTCTCTTTAAATTATGCAAATAGACTGCGGGTGGTGTAAAGGGGGGACTATAAAAAAGATCCTGGTCTTCGGATGGACCAATCAGCGCGCTGGGCTGGCGGAGATGGCCGCCTAAATGGTCCAATGGGGGACCGCGCGGGATCAGAGCCCGCCCTGCCTCCTGGAGGCGTCGCGGGGGTGGGGACTTTGTAGGCCACGCCCCGGGGGCGGAGCCAGTCGGCAGCCGAGCCGCAGCCGCGGAGGGAGGGGCGGGGCGGGCTCGGGTGTCAGCGACCGAGCCGCAGGTGGCGGCGAGCGCGGGGCTCGGCCCGAGCTCAGGAGGTGAGTGTTGCCCCCCGGAACCCCCTGGGACACCCTGGCCCGCGCAGCCTCCCACGCTCACCGTGCCCTGCAGCCCCGGCGGCTGCGGAGGGCAAAGGCGCGGCGGGACGCGAGGGATGGAGAGCAGGGGTTGGGGGCTAAGCGGTGGGCGCCCCGGCTTCTCCCCAAGTGGTAATCGGGGGTCCGCAGGCGGAAACGGGGACAGCTCCCCAAATCCACCCTCTCCTGGCCTAGAACCGAGCGTGCACGGGGGCGGTGACGACGCGAGACCCCTCCCCAAATCCTTTTATTCTAAGCCTAGGTCTGGGTTCTGGGGCTGCAAAGATGGGGGCGCCGCTCCCCTTCCAGCCTGGAACCCTGGGCGGTGGCTGAGATTAGGACCACCCGCAAATTCCCTCTTCCCAGCTCCGGCCTGCAGACCACCGGGGACCGAGGATGAGGTACTCACTTCCCTTTTCCTCCACTGTGAACCCCTCTCCAGGCCTGATGGCTGGAGGAGCTGGAGGGTCACCTGGCCCCTCCTCTAATCTGCCCCATCCCAGTCCCCCACCTTAAGGATGGGGTGGGGGGCGTTTCACTGGCATCTTCTGTGCGGACCCCAAGGTTGGAATTTTGGGGGTCAGTGTGGGGTCCCCTGCCTGGCACGGTTTATCCAGGCCAGGCCTTGAAGGGCCTGGAGCCTGGACTTGGGGGGGGTCCCTCTGTTACTGAGGGGCGGGGTGTACAGCTAGCATCTGTTCCTGGGGATTAAAATAAATCGAGGTAAATTAGGATCTTGCCAGAGGCTGGCTGTGAGTGGGGTGCGGAGGAGGTTTGGGTGGTGGGGGGCCCCTCCATCTGCCTTGGATCCCCCGAGTCACCTGCCCCAGCCGCAGTGGGGACCAGGAGGCAGAGTCAAATGGACCTGCTTCACTGGTGACCTTGGGCAGGTGACAGCGCCTTTCCAAACCTCGGTTTCCTCTTTTGAAAATTGAGGTTGGGAGCTTCGGACCCTGCATTTTACAGATTCTGAACTCACCCAGCCCACATTTTGTCTGATGGTGATTCACTTTTTTGCTTAACATGTGGGTGGTTTGGGGTCAAGAGAGTATTGAGTTTGGAGACCCTCCCACAGTGTCTTGCTATCCTCTGAGCCTCAGTTTACTGCGCTGCAAAATGGGTTGATGATGACACTCTGATATTGGGGCTGGGGGCATGGGGGCAGGGAGTAAAACACAGGACCAAGCTGCAATCGTTGGGACGGGGCATCACCACCCTGGTCTCACCAGTGGGGCCACCTAGGGCACACCCTGACCCACATACCATCACCCACACCAGGGGCGAACCTGTTCTCGGGCGAGGTCCTGGGCAGGAGGAGGAGGTGGGAGTTGCCAGGCCAGCTCATCCCCTGTCCCTTGGAGCGCCCTCCCAGTGGTGGGCACAGGGCTGGGAGTCTGACACCCCCAGGTTTGAATTTGCCTCTACCTGTGTGTGTTTTCACTTGGTCCCTTGGTTTGTTCTTCTGTGAAATGGGCTGAATTCCTCTGGGAAGATGAGAGGAATCTGTGGGAGGAGGAAGCTCCGTAAATACAGACATGATCATTATAATATTAATGACAGCATTAGTGCTCTTTAAATCGGGTCACAGCTGACCAGGAGGAGGGAGGGGAAGGGGGAGTCTACCAAGGGCATTGCCTGAGGAGACTCTAGCACCTGGGAAAGCTGGGCATACAGTAGGCATTCGATAGATGTTTGCCAAATGAAGTGAGGAAGAGGGAGGAGACCCATGGAGAGAACAGAAAATTCCTGAGAATCCCTGGCTCAGATTCCCACTTAGTGGCCTGAGTCACTGTGTGACCTGGGGCATGTGCCTCAGTTTCCCCATCATGGTGCTGGTCGAGATAAGACCCTGCCTTGAGGTGCGGTGCCGAGAATCAAGCCAGATTGTATAAGTGATCGCAGCCCAGGTGGCTAAGCCAAGAGGGGAGACATGACATAGTGGGTCATTGAAACAGCACGGTACCTGCTTGAACCAAGTGACTGGTCTGTGGGAAGGATGAGAAAATCCCTGCTGCTGGGTCTACTGTACATTCACTGGGGTCCGAGAGAGAGAGGGAAATGCCAGATCCTGCTTCCCAGGATCCTGGAAGCCAGATCCTGGAAGGTCAGGAGTGGCCCAAGGTCACCAGGCAAGACGTCAGCGGCTCTGGACACCCAGCCAGGCAGCACTCAATTCCCAGAAGGGGAGCTCGGGTCTTGCCTTTGTTGCTGATGTGGTTCCTGCTTTGTTTTATCTGTTCTGGGGCTGCTCACATGTCTCAGCCCCAGGTTTGCAAGACTTGGTGCCGGGAAGGCAGGATGGGGGCCTCTGAGTCAGCTGGCAATGTGCTGTGTGACCTTGGGCAAGTCTCTGGCCATCTCTGGGCTTTGTGCTGGTGCTGTTCAGGCTGGGAGACTTGGGTTCTAGCAGGGCTGACTTCTCCATCAGATGAGCCTGATGTCTCAACAAGCCCGATGTCTCAGGCTCACAGTGCTTTCAGGGGTCCGTAGGTTGATGTTTTCACTTCTTTTAAAATCCAAAGGGAAAAAAAATGAACTTCTGGGTTGAAGGAAACATTTTTGTGTATAATATTAGTATATTCATGTTTATGCCAATGTAATTGTAAAATATAGTTTTGTTTTGTTTTCGAGACAGAGTCTCTCTCTGTCGCCGAGGCTGGAGTGCAGTGGCTCGATCGCAGCTCACTGCAACCTCCGTCTCCCGGGTTCAAGCGATTCTCCCTCCTCTCTCTCTCTCTCTCTCCCCCGCCCCCGAGTAGCTGGGACTATAGGCACGTGCCACCACGCCCAGCTAATTTTTGTATTTTTAGTAGAGATGGGGTTTCACTGTGTTGGCCAGGATAGTCTCGATCTCTTGACCTCGTGATCTCCCCGCCTCGGCCTCCCAAAGTGCTGGGATTACAGGCGTGAGCCACCGCGCCTGGCCATGTCTTCCCCTTTCTGAGTGCATTTCCCTCTCTGAGCTTCAGTTTGCCCCCTCTGTGAAGTGGGTATCAGCCTACCTCGGGATGGCAAGATGTTGAATGCCTGGGCCAGGGTTGGTGCTCATTTATTTCCCAATTGTTGTCATGATTAATATTTGTTCGGTAAGAACAGCTCCAGGTTCAGGCTGGGGGGGGCTCCAGGTTCAGGTGCCTCTTGTTTACTCACCCATGGCCTATGTGGTTCCAGGGAGGTCCCACGGGTGCTGATTGGGCGGGGGAGGTAAGGTGGCGGTTGGATGGTAGGCGGGGCGGGGTGAGCTTCCTGTCCCCCCCATGCACACAAGCCTCCAACTTGGTGCTGACGGAAGTGGCCTCGTGGCTGTCTCCTGGCGCCTGCCCCATCAGACGGGGGCCCCATCCCACTCGCTACCCTGTCCGGTGAGTATGAGCCCTGGCCAGTAGATGCCCATCATCTCTCCTTGGCCCCCCTCAGGAACAGAGGGGAGGCCCCCCCTGCCCGGAACCTGGGTTTCAGGAGAAGTAGCAGGTGTCACTTCCTGGGCTGGTGAAAGCCTGCATGGGGCCACCCGTTGCCCTGCCCCCCATCCTCCATTCCAGCTGTGAGTGGTGGTTTGGGTTGTGGGGACGACAGAGGGGGCTTGGAAACCCAGAGAGCCACGCGTGATGGTTTCAAACAGGAGGTCATTGGCAGACAGACCAGGGGCAAAATCACAGTCAGCTGGGACCAATGACTGATCACTCTGTGCCTCAGTTTCCCTCATAAAGTTGGGGTTGCATCTGAGGGCATGGCATGAAGCTTGGATGAGCAGAGGCGTGTGAATAGTTAGGTACAGGGTCACGCACATACTAGTGTTCTGTGTGTATCTGTTTGCCAGAGGTGGGGTGAGGCGATCTAATTGAAACTGTAAAAACAGTAGTGAGATTCTTGGTTTCTGGGGAACTTGGGCTCCTTGGTTCCTGGGATCTTCTAGAACAATGTTGGCAGCAAGGCTTTCTCATCTGTCATCCATTACAGCAGCCACCAGCCCCATGTAGCTACTGAGCCTTGGAAGAGAGGCTGGCACAGCCGAGGAGTTGGGTATATAATTTTATTTATTTTATTTATTTATTTATTTATTTATTATTTTTAAGATAGAGTCTCACTCTTTCACCCAGGCTAGAGTGCAGTGGTGCGATCTCGGCTCACTACAACCTCTGCCTCCCAGGTTCAAGCGATTCTTGTGCCTCAGCCTCCCAAGTAGCTGGGACTACAGGTGTGTGCCACCACACCCTGCTAATCTTTATATTTTTTGGTAGAGATGGGGTTTTGCCATGTTGGCCAGGCTGGTCTCAAACTCCTGACCTCAAGTGATCCACCTACCTCAGCCGCCCAAAGTGCTGGGATTACAGGCGTGAGCCACTGCGCCCAGCCAATTGTATTTAATTTTCCTTGATTTAACATTAATACAAAAATTAAGGCCGGGGTGGTGGCTCATGGCTGCAATCCCAGCACTTTGGGAGTCCCAGGCAGGAGGATGGCTTGAGCTCAGGAGTTCGAGACTAGCCTGGGCAACACTAGTGAGACCTAGTCTCTACAAAAAAAAAAAAAAAAAAAAATTTAAATTAGTTGGGCATGTAGTCCCAGCTACTCAGGTGGCTGAGACGGGAGGATCACTTGAGCCTGGGAAGTCAAGGCTGCAGTGAGCTGTGATCGTGCCACTGTACACTCCAGCCTGGGTGACAGAGCAAGACCCTGTCTCCAAAACAAATAAAAAAATAAAAATACAAAAATTCGGATGTGAGCCTGTAGTCTCAGCTACTCGGGAGGCTGCTATTCAAGACTCCCTTGAACGTGGGAGGTCGAGGCTGCAGTGAGCTATGATCTCACCATTGCACTCCAGCCTGGGCAACAGTGCGCGACCCTGTCTCCGAAAACAAAAAAGAAAAATTAAGTCACCACGTGGGGCTAGTGGTTCCCATGCTAGTCAGCAGAGCTCTAAGGGATTTGGAGATGCTTAGGGTCCTGGTCACGGACAGAAGCTAAGAAGTGATATGGAAATTTAGGGCTTTTCCCCTAGGGATGTCAGTATAGCATGGTCACCACCCTACCCCTGCCACAAAACTAGGTTTCCTAAGGGGCTGCAGAGGGGACTGAAGGTTTTCAGGGCCCCTGTCATTAACCAGTGCAGGGTTGGGAATGTTTGTTGAAACAAATAATTCCTTGCCCAGTGAACTCCTATTCATGCTTTAAAACCCCAACTCCCATGAGCCCTCCTTTCGTCTAGGCTCTTTTGGACCTTGTCCCTCCATCTGGCCCAGCCCTGACCATGCAGGACGGGAGGATCTGTGTCCAGCTCTGTCTCTCTAGACTGGGGACTCCTGCAGGGCCAGGCCCAGGGCTGAATCAGCTCAGGGACCCTGACATTGTCCTAGTCTGGGTGAGCAAATGGGAGCTCTTGGGTGACTCACAGAAGTCCCGGGATTGGAGGCTCAATGATAATAGGTCCAATTAAACTTTCTTCTCTTCTCTTCTCTTTTCTTCTCTTCTTTTCTTTCTCTTTCTTTTCTTTTCTTTACTTTACTTTTTTTTTTTTTTGAGACAAGGTCTTACTCTGTCGCCCAGGCTAGAGTGCGGTGGCCCCATCTCAGCTCACTGCAACCTCCGCCTCCCAGGTTCAAGCGATTCTCCTCTCAGCCTCTCGAGTAGCTGGGATTATAGGTGCCCGCCACCACACCCGGCTAATTTTTGTATTTTTAGTAGAGACAGGGTTTCACCACTTTGGCCAGGCTGGTCTCAAACTCCTGACCTCAGTGATCCACCCGCCTCAGTCCCCCAAAGTGCTGGGATTACAGGCGTGAGCCACCACTCCTAGCCTAAACTAACTTTCAAGATTAGGTAAACTGAGGCGCAGAGAGGGGCAGCCTTGCCCAAGGTCTTGCTCAGTCCTTTCCTGGGAAGGCCCCGGGAGCTTCCCCATCCTGTGGTCGCGGGTCCCTGTCACTCCTGCCGCTGTGCCTCCCAGGCTCCCAGCTGCTACCGAGCTGCCTGTGGGGTCATGAATTATGAATGAGGCCTGCAGGCTCCAGTGACAAGCCTGGCCTCTAGAACATGCCAAGGACACTGCCTGTCCGTCCCCTGCCGGGCAGCCTGACCCAGCCTTTGTGCAGAAACACCTGGGTTTCCCCAGGAAGATCCCTTCTAAGCATTCCTTCTTATTTTGCAGATGGGGAAACTGAGGCACGGAGCTGGACAGTGACTCAGACACCAGGTGAACACTGGCTTTCGAGGGCAGGGTTGGGACTCATGGGGGCAGCAGTGCCAGCTGGAGGAGTGAGCTCTGACTCCCAGGAGGGTGCATAAGGTGGGGACTGTCCTAGAGGAATTCAGAAGACCCCAAGGGACCCTCAGGGACACTTCACGGACCCCAACCCCCATGTGGCTGATCACAGCCCCTGCATCTATTTCTCTTCAAACCCTTTTCCTGCAGGAGCCGCCTGGAGTGGAGCCGAGAGCTCAGGTCTGGGCTCAGCCAGTCCAGAGTGCAAATCTACTGTCCCTTCCTAGCTGTGTGATCTTGGCAAGTGGCTTCCCCTCTGGGGGTGGGGAGGGCTCAGTTTTCCCATCTGTGAAGTGGATCAGAGTTTTCCTGCCAAGGTTGGGGTCATCCAGCACTGCTCCTACCCACTGCTATGAACTCTTATATGTACCTAAAAACCCCACATTCCATGCCCCCTCCTCCAATATAGACTCCCTCAGCTCTTGTCCCTCCACCTAGTCTAGTCCTGACTCTGGAATTGGGAGCATCTATGTCTTGTTCTGACCCCCTCTGCTGGAGCTACTTGGGACCAGCACTGGGGCTGAATTATCTCAGGGGTCCTGGCATGCTCTTAGCATTGGAGCTTTCAGTTCCTCCTTCGTCCTTTCTCTCCTTCCTCTACAGGGAGGGACTTTCCCCCCCATCAAGCCCACACTGGCAATGACTCTGTAGCTCAAACTTGCCTCTCTCTTCAGACAGGCACTGGACGGGGCCTGCAGGGGTCTCCACAGAGACCATCAGGATGTCGTATTTTGGGGAGCATTTTTGGGTAAGACCGACTCTTATTTTGGCAGGGGATGCTGGCAGGGCTGCAGGGACTTTTATGGAGATGGGGGGACTGGAGAGTTGTGGGTAGAGTGTTGGACAGGTAGACGGTCTGCAAGGGATGGAAGTTAAAGTTGGAAGAGTCAGGCTGGGTTTGAATTCATACCCATCCCAGACCTCGCAGGCCTTACGACCTTGGGTAAGTCATAGCTTGTGTCATAGGGAGACCAAGGCTCAGAGTGGGAACGTCTAAGCAACCTGAAGTTGCCCCATGAAAAAGTGCAGAGTCAGTGCTCAAACCCAGGGCTAAACTGAACTTCCAGGACCCAGGGTCATTCCAGCCAGGGAATTTCCACCCCCTTCCCACCCTGGAGAATTGAGGGGTTTTCCTGACCTGGCCTCTCATGGCCTGTGCACCCCTCCACTGTTCAGGCTGGAGATCACCTACTGTAGACCAAGGGATGCTGAGTGAGACAGATTTGTTTTCATTCATTCATTTCCTCTCTCCCTGCCACTGTGACCTCATCCCCAGCCAGCCCTAGGAGATGCTGGGGCCTCCGAGAGAATCCATCCCAGCCCCAGCCCCAAGGGAGGAGTCCCCAGTCTAGGGGACCCAGAGCCAACTTAGACACCTTCAGAGCCAGCTTAGACACCTTCAGCCCTGCAAGACCAGGGCTGAACCCAGCCTTGGGGGTCCTGCATTGGGAACCAGGACACAGAATCGTGTTTGCTGTGGGACAGCCTGGGCAAAAGACCAGAGGTGTGACACTGAGTGGCAAGTTTGGGGAACAGGGACTCCTCCTGCAGAGCCAGGCTGACGGGGTGCCACAGAGGATGGGTAAACAGGGGAGGGCCCAGGAGTCAGGGAAGGACCAGGTCAGAAAGCCCCTTCCCCAGTTGCAAGCCCTGAGCTTGCAGCGGGGAAGCCTGTTGCTAGGTGACTGGTTGCCCCTGGCAACAAGCCCCACTCCTGCCCTTGCTCCCTCCCCAGCTGGGGCTCCTCTTACTGGCACTAGCTTTCTTAAAGGGGCCGCACTCCCTTGCCACCTGCAGGGGTGTGACCTCTGCCCTCTCTCCAAAGGTGAGACTCCTCGATTTGCCCCTGAAAGGCTGTGTGACCCCAGCAAGGGGCTACCCCTCTCTGAGCTCCTGTTAGTACTACTGTGTAATGGAGGTGACCATTTGAGGATCAGAAGTCACCCTCATTTTGGAACCCCGACAGTGGCACCTACATTTATTTTAAATCCTTTTTAATTGTGTGAGGAGTGCAGGCTCGCTGCAGAAAATTCAGATCAGCAAAGAGAAAATAGAAACCGCCCCCGACTTCCCCACCCCACCCAAAGATATCCTGGTAGAGAATGGTTAAGAGCTTTGAGTTCAGGGCCGGGCGCGGTGGCTCAAGCCTGTAATCCCAGCACTTTGGGAGGCCGAGACGGGTGGATCACAAGGTCAGGAGATCGAGACCATCCTGGCTAACACGGTGAAACCCCATCTCTACTAAAAAATACAAAAAACTAGCCGGGCGATGTGGCGGGCGCCTGTAGTCCCAGCTACTGGGGAGGCTGAGGCAGGATGCGGAACCCGGGAGCGGAGCTTGCAGTGAGCTGGATCTGGCCACTGCCACTCCAGCCTGGTGATAGTGAGACTCCGTCTCAAAAAAAAAAAAAAAAAAAAAAAAAAAAAAAAAAAAAGAGCTTTGAGTTCAGGATTTGAACTGGGCTCTGCTGGAAGCCCTGGAGCAAATGGCTTTGTCTGCCTGAACCTCCGTTTCCCCATCTGGGAAAAAGGGATGAAATTCCTGCGCCGCCACTCCCACCCCATGCACCCCCAGACTCTGGGAGGCCTTCTGTCACTGGCAAGGTTTCTTTTTATCAGTTGCTGGTATTGAAGCCGCCACAGAAGCCTGGTTCTTTGCTGGGTGATGCCGGGGCCCTGATGGCTCAAAGGAGGCTCTCATCAGGGGAGAGTAAGCCAGACAGGGATGCCCCAGTCTCATCACGCCAGGGCAGGGCTGAAGCATAAAGTGTACTAGGGAGTCGTGGGGGAAGGGTGAGCAGGAGAAGGACATAAATAAGCTCTGTTACAAAGACCACACTCTTGGCTGTGCGCAGTGGCTCATGCCTGCAATCCCAGCATTTTGGGAGGCCGAGGGGGGCAGATCACCTGAGGTCAGGAGTTGGAGACCAGCCTGGCCAACATGGCAAAACCCCATCTCTACTAAGAATACAAAACTTAGCTGGGCATAGTGGCGTGAGCCTATAGTCCCAGCTACTTGGGAGGCTAAGGCAGGAGAATCGCTTGAACCTGAGAGGTGGAAGTTGCAGTGAGATTGTACCACTGTACTCCAGTCTGGGCGATGGAGTGAGACTCTGTCTCAAAAAAAAAAACAAAACAAAAAAACCACACTTTGGCTGGCACTGAGGCAAGTCTGATGTCTTGAAGTTCTGATGGGAGAGACAGACCTGAGACAGCCCCTCCTAGGACCCTCGGCTGCCAGCCCAGTCCAAGGGAGGCAGACGCCGCTGGGGATTTGCCAGGTCTGGGAAACGGGCCAGTAGTTGGCTCTGAGTCAGACCCAGATGCTGGCCTGGGCGGTGGTGCCTGGTGCAGCCTCACCCGAGGATCTCCTGGGGCCAGCACTGTGCCAGCCTCATCCCAGCAAGACCCCTGGGAGTTGGGTGCTGTTGTTGTCCCCACTTGTCACACAAGGAAGGAAACTGAGGCCAGAGAGATGAAGTCACCAACCCAAAGTGACCCTGTGCGTATAAGGCAATTGGACACTTGAACTTTGAAAGTACAATTCCAAACACAAGAAGAGAGAAAATATAGATGGAGCACGGTAGCTCACATCTGTAATCCAAACACTTTGGGAGGCTGAGATGGTGGATTGCCTGAGCCCAGGAGTTTGAGACGAGCCTAGGCAACATAGCAAGACCCTGTCTCTACTAAAAAGACAAAAACTTAGCTGGGTGTGGTGGTGTGCACCTGTGGTCCCAACTACTTGGGAGGCTGAGATGGGAGGATCGCTTGAGCCTGGGAGGCGGAGGTTGCAATGAGCCAAGATATCACTGGACTCCAGCCTGGGTGACAGAGTGAGACCCTGTCTAAAAAAAAAAATAAATAAAAAATAAAATATATTCCTGGTGAGCTGGAGGGAGCAACAGTGAAGTGGGGAGGGGGTTGAGCAGAGTTAGGGAAGTTTCTAGAGCAGGTGGCAATGATCCTTGAGAAGTGGAAGGATGTGGATGGGTGGAAGGAGATGGAGACTGGAGAGCTGATGGCGGGAATAGCCTGGACAAAGGTGTGGTGGTGGAAAGGCACTGCCTGTCTTTGCTATTTGCTGTTTTGTGGGTGAGGCTAAGAAGAAGCTAGGAGATGAGGCTGGAGTGGCAATTCCAGGCCATGGACTTGAACTTCAGCATCTGGTGGGCAGTCGGGACCCATCGATGATTCTAGAATGAAGTGTGACCATTGGGAGATTTGGGCTTGAGGCTGACCTGGGTCTGCCCCAGTCTTGGCTTCAGTTTCTCCATTGATGCAGCAGGAAACGCTATCTAGCAGTGACTTCTGGCTTTAACCTTCAAGCTTCTGGCCAAGTGTGGTGGCTCACACCTGTAATCCCAGCACTTTGGGAGGCTGAGATAGGAGGGTTGCTTGAGTCCAGGAGTTCGAGACCAACCTTGGCAACATGGTAAGGCCCCGTCTCTACTAAAAATCAAAAAAATTAGCCGGATATGGTGGCATGTGCCTGTGGTCCCAGCTACTTGGGAGGCTGTGGTGGGATGATCTCTTGAGCCCAGGAATTTGAGGCTGCAGTGAGCCATGATTGTGCCGCTGCACTCCAACTGGGGAGACAGAACGAGACCCTGTCTCAAACATAGAAAAATATATATAACATTCAAGCTTCCAGGTACCTGGAAGGGTGAACCCGGCAGGTTGGAGGAGGGCACAGGAAACTACCATTTATGGAAAACCGGCCAAATGCTGCCAGAGGGATGGCTTCACTGATGTGTGTTGGGTCTTAAATGGCATCAGATCCCTCCACAAGCCTTCTCTTCCAGTATTCTTACAAGACCTGATTTGATGCTAAAATGTCCCCAATTCCATCAGACCCCAAGACCCCAGCTGATTACCTTTTTTTGGGGGGAGTGGGACAGAGTCTCACTCTGTTGGCCAGGCTGGAATGCAGTGGTGGGATCTCAGCTCACTGCAACCTCTGCCTCCCTGCTTCAAGCAATTCTCCTGCCTTGTTCTCCCGAGTATTTGGGACTACAGGTGCCCACCACCAGGCCTGGCTAATTTTTGTATTTTTAGTAGAGACAGGGTTTCACCATGTTGGCCAGTCAGGTCTTGAACTCTTGACCTTAAGTGATCTGCCTGCTTCAGCCTCCTGAAGTGCTGGAATTACAGACGTGAGACACCACACCCATCTAATCATTGGTTTTAAAGTTGTTATGGTGAGTTTTAAGTCCAAATCTAAAGGTGTCCAATCCCAACAGTGGGCACAGAGGACCAGGTCTGCAAGGGGTAGAGAGAAGTGGGATCAGAAGGTGTGTATGAGGCCAGGTGTGGTGACTCATGCCTGTAATCCCAGCACTTTGAGAGGCCGAGGCAGGCAGATCACTTGAGGTCAGGAGTTCGAGACCAGCTTGACCAACATGGTGAAACCCTGCCTCTACTAAAAATACAAAAATCAGCCAGGCATAGTGGTGGCATGCGCCTGTTAAGGAAAAAAAAATCCCTATATTTAATCTATATTGGTCTTGCCTTTTATCCTCTTCCTCAGTTCAATTAATTTTGTTTATTCTTTTTTGTTTTCTGTAGATGGTCATATAATCTGCTCTCAATTCTTTTTCTTATCTTACTGCATTGGCCAGCACCTCCACATCAGCATTAAATATTAGCCATGATTTGAGGCATTCCTGCTTCGTCCTGAAATACGTTGTGTCTCCTGTTTTACCACCCTTTTTTTTTTTTTTTTTTTTTTTTGGCAGTGGGGGATAGAGTCTTGCTATGTCATCCAGGTTGGAATGCAATCGCACAATCTCAGCTCACTACAACCTCTGCCTCCCAGGTTCAAGAGATTCTCCTGCCTCAGCCTCCGAGTAGCTGAGGTTATAGTCATGTGCCACCACTCCTGGCTAATTTTTGTATTTTTAGTAGAGACAGGGTTTCACCATGTTGGCCAGTCTGGTCTCGAACTCTTGACCTCAGATAATCTGCCTGCCTCGGCCTCCCAAAGTGCTGGGACTACAGGTGTGAGCCACCTCGCCCAGCCTGATAACCATTTTTAATGGACAGCTTAGTAGTGTTCAGGCATGATGCCCTTCCCAGGTGACAGAAGCTGGCTGGCATTAAGATATAGTTGTTGCCTCGTTTTTTCCTACTCCTTTCATGCGGCAAAGGGTCCCAATTTTCCATCGAGAGTGGCAGAAAAAGTTGCCCTTTTACATAAATGTCTTTGGGGGAGAAACATAAGCCAATTTAAAACAAATGCTAACTATTAATAACTAATGTTACAAATTAGCAAAAGCTAGAGTTGCCTTTGGGGCTTTGGGGAGCATTGACATGGATTATGTTGCTGCTTGTATCATCCCCATGTAAGAGGCGGGTGTCTCCCAGGCTGTAGTGTAGTGACGTGATTTTGGCTCATTGCAATCTCCGCCTCCCGGGTTCAAGCGATTCTCCTGCCTCAGCCTCCTGAGTAGCTGGGATTACAGGCACCTGCCACCGTGCTTGACTACTTTTGCATTTTTAGTAGAGACAGGGTTTCACCATATTGACCAGGCTGGTTTCAAACTCAAGACCTCAAGTGATCTGCCTGCCTCAGCCTCCCAAAATGCTGGGATTACAGGCGTGAGCCACCGCGCGCAGCCTCCCAGCCCCATCTTAATGAGGAGCTGCTAAAAGCTCAGAGAGGGGCAGTGACTTGCCTGCGTCACACAGTGCAGCCCTAGTCTCCTCCACCATGACAACCCCAGAAATTGGAGTAAAGAGATTTTGTGCAAGGCATTCTCAGGCACCAGGGTAGAAATGCTCCGTTCCCACTGGCACTAGCAGGTAACAGCAGAATCATTTGTTCATTTTTTCGACAAACTCAAATGCCCTTTCTGTCTCTTATTCTGTGCTGGGCTTTGCTGGGTCCAGGGAGAGAACTCAAACCTGGACCCTACTTTGGGTTCTCATAGAGGGAGTTTCCATGTTGACAAGAACAGAAAACACAACTACAGTGACTTAAGCAACGGGGACTGTATTGGCTTTTAAGATCGAATGATTATGGGGGAATGTGGCTTTCAGGGTTGGTTTGATCCAGCAACTTGATTCAACACACCTTTTTTTTTCTTTGTAGCTATTGTAAATGCGATCACTTTCTTGATTTCTTTTCAGCTATTTTATTAATGGTGTATAGAAACGCTACTGATTTTCATATGTTGATATTTGTATTTTGCAACTTAACTGAATTTGTTCATCAGTTCTAGGAGTTTTTTGGTGGAGTGTTTAGGCTTCCTATACATAGAGATCATGTCCGCAAAGAGAGACAATTTGACTTTTTTTTCATATGTGTGTGTGTGTATATACTATATATATTATATATAGTATTAAATTGTTGTGTTGTTTTTCTTTTTTTTTTTTTTTTTTTTTTTGAGACGGAGTCTGGCTCTGTCGCCCGGGCTGGAGTGCGGTGCCGGATCTCAGCTCACTGCAAGCTCCGCCTCCCGGGTTACGCCATTCTCCTGCCTCAGGCCTCCCGAGTAGCTGGGACTACAAGGCACCCGCCACCTCGGCCCGGCAGTTTTTTGTATTCTTTAGTAGAGGACGGGCGGGGTTTCACCGTATTAGCCAGGGTGTCTCGATCTCCTTGACCTTGTGATCCCACCCGTCTCTCGGCCTCCCAAAGTGCCTGGGATTTACCAGGCTTGAGCCACCGCGCCCGGCCTGTTGTTGTTGTTTTTCTTCCCGAGATGGCAGTTCTGCTCTGGTTGCCCCAGAGCTGGAGTGCAGATGGCACGATCTCGGCTCACGCAACCTCTGCCTCCCGGGTTCAAGCAATTCTCCTGCTTCGCCTTCAAGTAGGCTGGGATTTACAGGGTGCACACCATGCCTGGCTAATTTTGTATTTGTAGTAGAGACAGGGTTTCACCATCGTTGGCCAGGCTGGTCTCCAAACTCCTGACCTCGTGATTCTGGCTGCCTCGCCTCCCAAAGTGCTAGGGATTTTTTTGTTGTAGGATTCAGGCGTGGACCCACTCCCAATTTATTTTCTTCCTTCCTCCTTCTTCCTTCCTTCCTTCCTTCCTTCCTTGCTCTCCCTTCTTCCTCTTTCCTTTTCTTTCTTCTTTCTCTTCTTCATTCCCTTTCCTGTTCCCTTTCCCTTTCCGTTATTTGAGACAGTCTTGCTCTGATACCCAGACTGGAGTGGCACTTTGGGCTCAAAGCAATCCTCGCTGACTCAGTCTCCAATTAGCTGGGGTTACAGGGCACGCGCCACCACGCTGGGCTAATTTTTGTATTTTTAGTAGAGACAGGGTTTCGCCATTTGGTTGGCCCAGGCTGGTCTCGAACTCCTGACCCTCAAGTGATTCCACCCACCTTGGCTTCTCAAAAGTGCTGGGATTACAGGCGTGTGAGCCACTGGCCCAGCCTGAACACACATTTTTTTTTTTTTTTAAATACAAAAGCCCTCTGGTTCAGCTTCTTTCTTGTTTTTTTTTTTTTTTTTTGAGGACGGAGTCTCGCTCTGTCGCCCAGGGCTGGGGTGCAGGGCCGGCTCTCAGCTCACTGGCAAGCTCCGCCTCCTGGGTTCACCGCATTCTCCTGGTCTCAGCCTCCCGAGTAGCTGGGATACAGGCGCCCGCCTCGTCGCCCGGCTAGTTTTTTGTATTTTTTTAGTAGAGACGGGGTTTCCACCGTATTAGCCAGGATGGTCTCGATTCTCCCTGACCTCGTGATCCGCCCGTCTCGGCCTCCCAAAGTGCTGGGATTACAGGCTTGAGCCACCGCGCCCGGCCCTCGGTTCAGCTTCTTCTTTCTAAGGTTCGCGGTTTGCATTTGACTTCCAATATCCCCTGTGGCCATATAATTCCTCATTTATGGAAAGACAGAGAAAGGGGGAGGAGACTGAGACCGAAAATGGCAGAGAGACTCAGAAAAACAGAGACACAAAGACAGAAGGAGACAAAGACACAGAACAAATGAGATTCCTCCCCAGCAACTACGGGACAAAAAGAAAATCCCAAGCTTCTCTCTGATTGGACAAATTTAAGGTCCATAGACAATCCTATGGCCCAGGGGAAATGCAGCAAGCTGATTCGCTCAGTTCTGAACGAGTCCCTACAGCCAAGGGGATGGACTGCTGCTCCTTGGCCACGCCTCCGTTGCTAAGCAACTATGATGCACCCCCCCCCCCCCCCGCATTCTTTCTCAGTCTCTACTCCCATCCCCTACAGGGCGAGAAAAATCATGGCTTTGAGGTCCTGTACCACAGCGTGAAGCAGGGGCCCATCTCCACCAAGGAGCTGGCGGACTTCATCCGGGAGAGGTGAGGTCCCCAAGCCCCATCCAGCAGGGGCCACGCCCACCACCCTGTAGTCACGCCCACCTCATGACTAGGCCCTACATGGTCAGGGGCTAGATCCCTGAGGATTCCAGACACCAGAGGGGCTAGAAGATCCTGGAAATGACCGATTCTCAACCCTGTCAGCCCCATATCTCCTTTTAAACAACAATCACCTGATTTCGAAAGCGCCCCTCCTCAAAAGAGGATGATATAACCTACTCACGGTGGGAATTTTTTTTTTTTTGGAGACAAGATCTCTCTTTGTTGCCCAGGCTAGAGTGCAGTGACCCCAGCATAGCTCACTGCAGCCTCGAACTCCTGAGTTCAAGGGATCCTCCTACCTCAGCCTCCCGAGTAACTGCGACTATAGGCATGTACCACCACATCTGGCTTTTTTTTTTTTTTTTTTTTTAACAGAGGTTTGCTCTGTTGCCCAGGCTGCAGTGCAATGGCGCAGTCTCGGCTCACTGCAACCTCTGCCTCCCGGGTTCCAGCGATTCTCCTGCCTCAGTCTCCCAAGCAACTGAGACTACAGGTGCCTGCCACCACGTCTGGCTAACTTTTATATTTTTTTAGTAGAGACGGGGTTTCACTGTGTTGGCCAGGTGGGTCTCAAACTCCCGACCTCAGGTGATCTGCCCGCCTTGGCCTCCAAAAGTGCTGGAATTACAGGCGTAAGCCACTGCGCCCTGCCTTTTTTTGTTGTTGTTGTTGTTGTTTTTAAGAGACAGAGTCGGCGTGGCGCGGTGGCTCAAGCCTGTAATCCCAGCACTTTGGGAGGCCGAGACGGGCGGATCATGAGGTCGGGAGATCAAGACCATCCTGGCTAACACGGTGAAACCCCGTCTCTACTAAAAAATACAAAAAACTAGCCGGGTGATGTGGCGGGCGCCTGTAGTCCCAGCTACTCGGGAGGCTGAGGCAGGAGAATGGCATAAACCCAGGAGGCGGAGCTTGCAGTGAGCTGGGATCCGGCCACTGCACTCCAGCCTGGGCGACAGAGTGAGACTCTGTCTCAAAAAAAAAAAAAAAAAAAAAAAAAAAAAAAAAAGAGACAGAGTCTCACTTTGTTGCCCAGCAACATAGCTGGGCATAGCTCACTGCAGCTTCAACCTACCAGGACCAAGCGATCCTCCCACCTCAGGCTCCTGAGTAGCTGGGACTACAGGAGTGCACCACCACATCTATCTAGTTTAAAATTTTTTTTTTTTTAGAGAAGGAGTCTCGTTGTATTGCCCAGGGTGGTCTCGAATCCCTGGGTTCCAGTGGTTCTCCTGCCTCAGCCTCCCAAAGTGCTGGGATTACAGGCATGAGTCACCATGCCCGGGCCTACTACTGTTGTTAATAAAATATATTACATAAGAAAAAATCTTCTATGAATTTTCAAAACATCCTTTAGAGGGTTGTGTCATCACCCCATCATGGAAAGCCACAGTTCAGGTGTTTAAGATGGGGAAACTGAGGCCCAGAGGTGCAGTGCCTCTCTCAAGGGTGTCTGAAAGCTTCTTCATCTTTTTTTTTTTTTTGAGATGGAGTCTTGCTCTGTCACCCAGGTTGGAGTGCAGTGGCACGATCTCAGCTCACTGCAACCTCCACCTCCTAGGTTCAAGCGATTCTCGTGCCTCAGCTTCCCGAGTAGCTGGGAATTACAGGCATGCACCACCACACCTGGCTTATTTTTGTATTTTTAGTAGAGACGGGGTTTCACCAAGTTGGCCAGGCTGGTCTTGAATTGCTGACCTCAGGTGATCCGCCTGCCTCGGCCTCCCAAAGTGCTGGGATTACAGGCGTGAGCCACTGCGCCCGGGCAGTTTCTCCATCTTTACCTCATTCTCCTACCCAGGGCAACCATCGAGGAGACCTACTCCAAGGCGATGGCGAAACTCTCCAAGCTGGCCAGCAATGGGACCCCCATGGGGTGAGTGGGGTAGGGGTCACCAACGTGGGGACATTGGGAGCCTCCTCCTTGGTGGACATCTCTTCACACTCAGGGCATGTAGAATAGAGTGTCATCCATCTTGATTATGGGGCTAATTGGATAGAGGAATGTATATAATTCATTTACACACTAGCTCATTCATTCCGCAAATATTTATTGAGTGCCTTCTGTGTGCCAAGCACCAGCAGCAACCCAGACAGATAAAAACCCAGTCACCTTCGTGCAATGTACATCTGGGTTGCATGACCACACAGATGTTAAATACACACAAAAAAACATTTTTTTTTTTTTCTGGGGTGAAAAGTGCTGGGAAGGGGGCCAGGCACAGTGGCTCACGCCTGTACTCCCAGCACTTTGGGAGGCTGAAGTGGGCAGATCACCCGAGGTCAGGAGTTCAAGACCAGCCTGGACAACATGGCAAAACCCCATCTCTACTAAAAATACAAAAGTAGTCGAGTGTGGTGGCGGGCGCCTGGAATCACAGCTACTCAGGAGGCTGAGACAGGAGAATCGCTAGAACATGGGAGGCGGAGGTTGCAGTGAGCCAAGATTGTGCCACTGCACTCCAGCCTGGGCAACAAGCGGGAAAACTCTGTCTCAAAAAAAAAAAAAAAAAAGGTGCTGGGGAGAGAATGAAATAGGACTACGAGAGGTTGGGCACTTTCTCAGGGGTGGGCCCGGCCTCCCTGAGCTGAGACCTTAATAGAAAGGGGCTGGCAGGCCAGGTACGGTGGCTCACGCCTGTAATCCCAGCACTTTGGGAGGCCGAGGCGGGTGGATCACAAGGTCGGGAGATCGAGACCATCCTGGCTAACACTGTGAAACCCCGTCTCTACTAAAAAATACGGAAAAAAAATTAGCCGGGTGAGGTGGCGCAGCCTGTAGTCCCAGCTACTTGGGAGGCTGCGGCAGGAGAATGGTGTGAACCTGGGAGGCGGAGTTTGCAGTGAGCCGAGATCGCGCCACTGCACTCCAGCCTGGGCAACAGAGCGAGACTCTGTCTCAAAAAAAGAAAGAGAGAGAGAGAGGAGAGAGAGAGAGAGAGAGAGAGAGAGGAAAGAGAAAGAAAGAAAGAGAGAGAGAGGGAGGGAGGGAGAGAGAGGCTGGCCATGGGGATGTCTGAGGGACAGACACCGAGGCAAGTGGCTCAGCCAGTGCAAAGGCCCCAAGTTGACAGGTGTAGCATGTTTAAGGAAGAGTGAGGAGGTTGGTGTGGCTGCAGGGGTTGGGCAATGAGGAAAGGAAGTAGGAGGGGAGATGGCAGGGCGAGGCCTCAGGGGCCTGACATACTAATAACTCTATATGAACTTTGTGCCTGGGTGCGGTGGCTCACGCCTATAATTCCAGGATTTTGGGAAGCTGAGGTGGGAGAATCACTTGAGGCCAAGAGTTCAAGACCAGCCTGGGCAGCATGGAGAAACCTCTGTCTCTACTAAAAATGCAAAAATTAGCCGGGCATGGGGGCATATGCCTGTAGTCTCAGCTACTCAGGAGGCTGAGGTGGGATGATGGCTTGAGTCCAGGAGATTGAGGCTGCATTGAGCCATGATTGCACCACTGCACTTCAGCCTGGGTGACAGAGCCAGACCCTGCCTCAAGAAAACAAAAACAAAACACATAATGTGGTCCCGATGGCATTTGTAATTTTCTTTCTTTTTTTTTTTAATTTTTAATTTTTTTTATTTTGAGACGGAGTCTAGCTCTGTCGCCCAGGCTGGAGTGCAGTGGCCGGAT
>NW_016806979.1:6491175-6501590 GCF_001698545.2 Rhinopithecus bieti | reverse complement strand
TTTATTTTTTTTTGAGACGGAGTCTGGCTCTGCCGCCCAGGCTGGAGTGCGGTGGCCGGATCTCAGCTCACTGCAAGCTCCGCCTCCCAGGTTCACGCCATTCTCCTGCCTCCGCCTCCCAAGTAGCTGGGACTACAGGCGCCCGCCTCGTCGCCCGGCTAGTTTTTTGTATTCTTTAGTAGAGACGGGGTTTCACCGTATTAGCCAGGATGGTCTCGATCTCCTGACCTTGTGATCCGCCCGTCTCGGCCTCCCAAAGTGCTGGGATTACAGGCTTGAGCCACCGCGCCCGGCCTCTATGTGTTTTCTATGCTGGCAGGAAGTATTTGGGAGGTCAGGAATTTCACAGTCTACCCACGATCTCCCCTCCTATCCCTGCAGTGCAAGGAGGAAGTGGTGGGCACCTTGGATGCTGTGCAGGTACTCTCGGGCGTCAGCCAGCTCCTGCCCAAGTCCCGCGAGAACTACCTGAACCGTTGCATGGACCAGGAGCGGCTGCGGAGGGAGAGTACCAGCCAGAAGGAGATGGACAAGGTGGGCTCACAGCAGGGGGTTCTGAGGAATTTGCCGCGGGGCAGAGGGGCTGCCTAATCAGAGTGGAAACACGTCCCAGAGCAACGGTCGTGGAACTTGTGGGTGATCACACCCTGGGTACCCCGAGGAGTCCACCTGCCAGGTGATGGGGCCTGGGGAAGCCCCTGAGTGTCCCCTTCCATCCCCATTTCCTCCCTGGGCTTCGTAGGCAGAGACTAAAACCAAGAAGGCAGCAGAGAGCCTGCGACGCTCAGTGGAAAAATACAACTCAGCCCGAGCTGACTTTGAGCAGAAGATGCTGGACTCGGCCCTGGTAAGAACCAGGCATCTGTACCTTTAAGACCCACACATGCCTTTGCCCTGGAGGTTATGGGCCGCAGAAATCCCAGGCAGGGTGTGGTGGCTCACACCTGTAATCCCAGCTCTTTGGAAGGCCAAGGTGGGCGGATCACCTGAGGTCAGGAGTTTGAGACCAGCCTGGCCAACATGGCAAAACCCCGTCTCTACTAAAAATACAAAATTAGCCAGATGTAATGGCAGGTGCCTGTAATCTCAGCTACTCAGGAGGCTGAGGCGGGAGAATCACTTGAACCGGAAGGTGGAGATTGCAGTGAGCCAAGATTGAGCCATTGTACTCCAGGTTAGGTGATAGAGTGGAACCCTGTCTGGAAAAAATAAAATAAATAAATAAAAGCAGATTGGAATCTCAGGATTAGGAATCAGAACTTTTTTCAAGCTACGAGTGATAGAAACCCTCATTCAAACTGACAAGGTGTATATAAAAAAAGAGAACAAGGCAGGCATGGTGGTGGCTCACGCCTGTAATCCCAGCACTTTGGGAGGCCCAGACGGGCGGATCACGAGGTCAGGAGATCGAGACCATCCTGGCTAACACAGTGAAACCCCGTCTCTACTAAAATACAAAAAATTAGCCAGGCGTGGTGGCAGGCGCCTGTAGTCCCAGCTACTCGGGAGGCTGAGGCAGGAGAATGGCATAAACCCAGGAGGCGGAGCTTGCAGTGAGCAGAGAGTGCACCACTACACTCCAGCCTGGGCGACAGAGCGAGACTCTGTCTTGGGAAAAAAAAAAAAAAGAACAAACAAAATAAAATTTAAAAAAAGCTGACATGCTCAGGGAACTGAAAAGTTTTATTTTTGAGTTGTGGAGGTTTCAGTCATAGCTGAATCCAGGTGCTCAAATAGTGCTGGCAGGAAATTGTGCATTTCTGCTTCTTTTTTTTTTTTTTGAGATGGAGTCTCTCTGTCGCCCAGGCTAGAGTGCAGTGCCACAGTCTCAGCTCACTGCAACCTCCACCTCCTGGGCTCAAGTGATGCTCCTGCCTCAGCCTCCCTAGTAGTAGTTGGGATTACAGGCACGTGCCATCACGCCCAACTAATTTTGTATTTTAGTAGAGACAGGGTTTCACCATTTTGTATTTTTAGTAGAGACAGGGTTTAGTAGAGACAGGTTTCAGGGTTTTTGCCCAGACTGGTCTTGAACTCCTGACCTCAGATGATCTGCCCACCTTGGTCTCCCAAAGTGCTGGGATTACAGGCATAATACACCACACCCGACCACCATTTCTGCTTCTTAAGTCTATTTTGCTCTCTGGGGACATCACTCCCAGGCAGACATGCCCGTGTGTGTGTGTGTGTGTGCATGCATGCACATGTGTGCATCAAAGTGGGCCCCAACATCCCCCACTTACATCCCATCAGCTCATTGGTTCAGGAATGGAAGTATCTTTTTCTGTAGATTCAGAGAAAGTCCTAGGGCAGACTCTCATTGGCCCTTCCCCAAATCAATCAGTGAGCCAAGGGCTTAGGGTGTTCTGATTGGTCAGGCTGAGTCACATGGCCACTCCTTCTTGGCCCTGACCTTCTCTCCACCTGCCTCTCCCCTCCTGCTTCAGCGCTTCCAAGCCATGGAAGAGACACACCTGAGGCACATGAAGGCGTTGCTGGGCTCCTATGCTCACTCAGTGGAGGACACGCACGTGCAGATCGGGCAGGTGAGTTGGGCAGGTGTGAGGAATGAGGCGGGGGTCACTGTTGGGCAAAGGGGCCTTGACCAGTTTCACACCCCGCCCACCTGGCACAGGTGCATGAGGAATTTAAGCAGAACATCGAGAACGTCAGCGTGGAGATGCTACTCAGGAAGTTTGCAGAGAGTAAGGGCACAGGCCAGGAGAAGCCAGGTGAGTCAGGGCAGCCATCAGGGGTCGGGCTTTAGGGCCACAGCTGCAGGTGATGGGCAGGACTCCAGAGGCAGGAGACTGAACCTCCCTGGGGCTTGGTTTCTCTCTTTCTTTTTTTTTTTTTTTTTTTTGAGATGGAGTCTTCCTCTGCCTCTGTTGCCCAGGCTGCAGTGCAATGGTGCGATCTTGGCTCACTGCAACTGCTGCTTCAGGGTTCAAGCTATTCTCCTGCCTCAGCCTCCTGGAGTAGCTGGGACTACAGGCACGTGCCACCACGCCCAGCTAATTTTTGTGTGTGTATTTTTAATAGAGATGAGGGTTCACCATGTTGGCCAGGCTGGTCTTGAACTCTTGACCTCAGGTGATCTGCCTGCCTCAGCCTCCCAAAGTGCTGGAATTACAGGCGTGAGCCACTGCTCATGGCCAGGCCTTGGTTTCTTCATGGGAAAAATGGGCTGCTGACGAGTCCAGCTCTCCAGCTTGATCTTACGTGTAAATCTCTTTGAACCAGATCCCAGAGGAGCCTTGAGTGCCAGGCTCAGCTGTTCAGACTTCACCCCCAGGTCCTAAGGGAGCCATTGAGGGTTGTTGAGCAAAAGAACAATTTGCAAATACTCAGCTACAGAACTGGGGAGGAGTTAAGAGCAAAAGTTTTAGAGTCAGACCTGGGCTTGAGTCTTTTCTTCATCACCTGCTGTGTGACCTAGGACCTATGCTTTGACTTCTCTGAGCCTCAGTTTCCTCATCTGTAAAGTGAGGATGTTAATAATGTAACGTTCAGTGATTTAATTCAGGTAAAGGGCAAAGGGTGTGCCAGGCACACAGTAGGCACTCACTAAATGCTGGTATACAGTTGTGTCTTCAAGTCTTGTTAACCAGCAAAACCTGTTCTTTCTCCCTCCTGTCTCTCTGGCTCAGCCCTGGCTCAGGTCACCCCTCCCTGCGTGGGGCCCCACTCTTGCTCTTCACAGGCCCCAGATCTGTTGTGTCCTCCTCCTGCTCACACACCTTCCATGGCTCCCCATTGTTCTTGGGAGAGAGTTCCCATGCCTCATCCTGTCACTCAAAGCCCAGCCCACTGCACAGACGCATGGTCCATCCCCCAACCCAACCCAAGTTCCAGCCACAAATGCTGGAAGTATGTGGAAGTAGCTCATGTCACCCCCTACGGTGACACTAACCAGCTGGAACCAGACCAGCCCTTGATCCATCCCACTCCTGATGATCTAGGGCTGGTTCTTGTCTGGGAACCTGATGGACCTTGAGTTCAGATCCAGGTGCCATTTTGTGGCCAAAAGTGTAGTACCCTTTCGAAGCCCAGTCTCCCCACCCTCCGTTTAGTTTCTTTCTCTCTCTCTCTCTCTTTTTTAAATTTTTTTGAGGCAGAGTTTGCACTGTCACCCAGCCTGGAGTGCAGTGGTGCAATCTCGGCTCACTGCAACCTCTGCCTCCTAGGTTCAAGCGATTCTCCTGCCTCAGCCTCCTGAGTAGCTGGGATTACAGGCACCTGCCACCATATCTGGCTAATTTTTTTGTAATTTTAGCAGAGACAGGGTTTCACCATGTTGGCCAGGCTCGTCTCGAACTCTTGACCTTAGGTGATCCACCCACCTCAGCCTCCCAAAGTGCTGAGAATACAGGCACAGGCCACCATGCCCAGCCCCTCAATTGAGTTTCTGTCTCCCGTCTCAGGACCTCTGGACTTCGAGGCATACAGCGCGGCTGCCCTGCAGGAAGGCAAGTACGTCTGGGCCTGGACGCCCAGGCTGGACCGTGGGGGTGAGGGAGGCTGATCTGAATGTGAAAGAAGGCACCTCCCAGTTCTCAGCTGCACCGCAATCTGTCCTCAGCGATGAAACGTTTGCGGGGAGCCAAGACCTTTCGCCTTCCGGGATTAAGCCGGCGGGAGCGGGAGCCAGAGCCACCTGCAGCTGTGTGAGAAAGCACCCCTGCCTTGTCTGGCCCAGGCTAGCCCAGAATCCCTTCCCCTGCCCAGGCTATCCCAGAAGTCCCCTCCTGGGATAGCCCAGGAGTATCCATATTCCAGGCTGGACCAGGATTCCCTCCACCCAAGCTAGACCAGGAGTACCTCTGCCCAGGCTAGCTCAATGTTACTGCTGCCCAAGCTAGTCCAGAATTCTTCCTTTTGCCAGGTTAGGCCAAGAACTGCCTGTCGCAGAGTAACCTAGCATTTCCTCTGTCCAAGCTGGCCCAGGATTGTTCTGTTTGCCAAGGCTAGCCCTAACTCTCCCTACCTTCACAAGGCAGCCCTTCAGATGAGTTCCAGGATTCCTTCCCTCCCAGGCTATTTGAGAACACTCTCTACTCAGCTAACTTCAGATTCAAGCCCCTCCCCAAGCAAGCCCCAGGGTCCCACCGCCTCCAGGGCTAGGTCAGGGCAGTATCACAGCCGGGGAGCTACCCCAGCTTCCATGTCCAGTGTTGCGGGCTGACGGGGCACCAGATGGGCTGCAGAAGCTGATACCAACATCTCTTCCTCCATCCCCAGAGATTTCCTGGAGCCAGATTCAGGGGTGAGTGACGTGGGAGGGGTCAGGCTGAGCTACAAGTGGAAGGAGTTTGATCCCACTCTTGGCTCCTAGAGACCGGATCCCTACTGGAAACTAAAGAGCCGAGATTGAGGGGCGGGCTGGAGCCTGGGGGCTGAGTTCATATCCCACCTCAGCTGCAAAGTCCCGTGGACTACGTGGGTGTGAATAATGTCCCTGCCGAAGCTCAGTTTGTCCCAGGAACCTGCCCACACACCCAGGGAAGACAGTCGTTGCCATCAGGGTTGTTTTGAGGTCTGAGTCAAGGCCTGGGGGTGGGGCAGGGGGTGGTTGGCAGGGTGAGATGGAAGGTTCAATAGTGGGGAGCCTGACTCACTGCTGTCCCCCGACTCCCCTAGACGTGTCCAGAGGTGGATGAAGAAGGTTTCACTGTCCGGCCTGATGTGACCCAGAACAATATCCTTCTGGCACCCCCCAGGAGCAGTTGTTGACACAGCAAGGTCAAAACTGTCCACAATAACCAGTCCACCTTCAGCAATCCTCTCTGGGTACATCCTGGAGAGGGTCTCCCTTGTGGATGAAGCCAACCTAAATGTAAACACCCACTCTCTGGGGTCAGCACTGGGCAAGAGGGAGAGACAAAAGGAAAGCCAGCAAGGCTTCCTGGAGGAGGAGGCACCAGTGTTGGGGTTTTGCAGCTGAATAGGAGTTTGCCATTTAGGTCTGCGCATGCTTGTGCAAAGGCTTGGCTGGGGGGTGGGAGTGCCGGTGGGACATGGTGTCAGGACTGAAGGTTGCACATGACGAGCGATGGGATTGGGCAGGACCTTGAAGGGTTTGAGCAGGGAGGGACAAGGTTGGATTGGAGAGCTGACTGGGGAGAAGCTTGTGTTGGGATTGGCTTGGACCTTGACTGCAGCCCACGCACGGCCGAGCCCTCCCGTTTCTCGTCCAGCGACTCCGACTTCGATGATGAAGAGCCCCGCAAGTTCTACGTGCACATCAAGCCCGCCCCGGCCCGGGCTCCAGCCTGCAGCCCTGAGGCAGCAGCGGCACAGCTCAGGGCCACTGCGGGCAGCCTCATCCTTCCTCCTGGCCCAGGGGTGAGGCATGGGAGGGGTGCCCTGGGTGGTGCTGGCAAGGCTGGCTGGATGTGCTCATGTTGATGCCGCCCACTTTGTCCACAGGGCACCATGAAACGCCATTCTTCACGTGAGTAGCCTTTGGTCTTCAGAGTAGGGAGGATCCTAAGGAGGGGAGGCTATGAGTGTGGGCTTGAATCATAGCTCTGTTTTGTAACTTGGGGCAGGCTGCTTAACCACACTGACCTTCAGTCTCCTTTTCTGTAAAATGAGGTCATTATGAAATTAAGTGAGAGCTGAAAGGGGTAGCTGGGGCCAGGAGGAGCCAGCATCTGGAGACGGGCTCGCTCAGGCTTGAATCTGTGTCTGCCTGATTTGCTGATCACCTTGGGCAACTGGCTGGACACCCCCAAGCCTCGGTCCCTTGGTCCGTGAAGTGGGGAGCATTGCAGGCAGGGTGACAAGAAAGCTCAAGGAGGTACATCTCTTGTAGGGGACGCTGCTGGGAAACCCCAGAGACCTCGGTCTGCCCCCAGAACTGGCAGGTGGGTTCCACACGAGTGGGCAGGTGGGGGCTGTCCCCACCTCTGCCTCCCCATGTCTCTGCCTGGTGATCTCTTGTCTCGGCTGGGAGTTGATGTCATGCTGGGGTTTTTTTTGTTTTTTGTTTTGAGGCAGAGTCTCACTCTGTCGCCCAGACTGGAGTGCAGTGGTGCGATCCCGGCTCACAGCAGCCTCCACCTCCTGGGTTCAAGCAATTTTCATGCCTCAGCCTCCCAAGTAGCTGGGATTACAGGCACCTACCACCACGCCCAGCTAACTTTTGTATTTTTAGTAGAGACAGGGTTTCACCATGTTGGCCTGGCTGGTCTCGAACTCCTGACCTCAAGTGATCCGCCTGCCTCGGCCTCCCAAAGTGCTGGGATTACAGGCATGAGCCATTGCGCCTGGCCCATGTTGGCTTTTGAGGGACCATTTAGTCATTCATTTGATGAACATTTATTGAGTGCCTGCTATGTACCTGTGCTGTTCTAGGGCCTGGGTTCTGAGACAGGTCTCCCTTCTCAGAATCACATTCTAGTGACTCAGATTTTAAGAATAGCAAATAAGAGGCCGGGCGCGGTGGCTCACGCCTGTAATCCCAGCACTTTGGGAGGCCGAGGAGGGTGGATCACAAGGTCAGGAGATCAAGACCACGGTGAAACCCCGTCTCTACTAAAAATACAAAAAATTAGCCAGGCGCGGTGGCGGGCGCCTGTAGTCCCAGCTACTCAGGAGGCTGAGGCAGGAGAATGGCGTAAACCCGGGAGGCGGAGCTTACAGTGAGCCGAGATGGTGCCACTGCACTCCAGCCTGGGCGACAGAGCCAGACTCTGTCTCAAAAAAAAAAAAAAAAAAAAAAGCAAATAAGGCCAGCCGTGGTGGCTCACACCTGTAATCCCAGCACTTTGGGAGGCCAAGGCAGGCAGATCACCTAAAGTTGAAAGTTCGAGACCAGCCTGACCAACATAGAGAAACCCCATCTCTACTAAAAATACAGCATTAGCTGGGCATGGTGGTGCATGCCTGTAATCCCAGCTATTAGGGAGGCTGAGGCAGGAGAATCGCTTGAACCTGGGAGTTGGAGTTTGCAATGAGCTGCCGTTGCGCCATTGCACTCCAGCCTGGGTAACAGGAGGAAACTCCATCTCAAGAAGAAAAAAAAAAGCAAATAAGTTAGAGCATATTCAATATTTCTAAGTGCTATGAAGAAATGAAAGCCGATGACGCAAAGACAGAAGGAGGTGACTTCCCTTGAGGTGGGGATGGGAACCTCCTCGAGAGGGTGACTTGGAGCTAAGCCCCAAAGAGGAGCCAGGAGGTGGCTATGAAGAGAGCTGGGGAAATGGAACTCCAGACTGGGAACAGGCTGAGCATAGTGGCTCACACCTGTAATCCCAGCACTTTGGGAGACCAAAGCGGGCAGATCAGTTGAGGTCAGGAGTTTGGGATCAGCCTGGCCAGCATGGTGAAACCTTGTCTCTGCTAAAAATACAAAAATTAGCCGGGCATGGTGGCAGGTGCCTGTAATCCCAGCTACTCTGGTGGCTGAGGCAGGAGAATTGCTTGAACCAGGAAGCGGAGGTTGCAGCAAGCTGAGATTGTGCCGCACTGCAGCCTGGCCGACAGCGAGACTCCGTCTAAAAAAAAAAAAAAAACCGGGAACAGCATGTGCAAAGGCCCCGGGGTGGGATGAGGCTTGGGAAAAATAGAACCAGTTTCCTCTTGGCCTCACCCTCTCTAGCTGTGCAGAGAGATTGCAGTCAGAGGAGCAGGTGTCCAAGAACCTCTTTGGGCCGCCCCTGGAGTCAGCCTTTGACCACGAAGATTTTACAGGTGATGGGGATAAGGGATTGGAGGTCATGGGTGTGGCCGGAGGGAGGATGGGTGGGGCCATTGCAAAGTTAGGCCAATCGAGTACCTTGGAGGCCAGGCTGGAGGGAGGACTAGTCCGTGTCAGGGTGGGCGGGGCCAGAGTACAGGTGGGAGGGGCCATAGATAGGACGGGGCCTTGGCCAGTGGGCAGTGACTGGGTGGATGGGCCGGACATTTGTGGAGAGGGAAGTCACCAGAAGGCATAGCCTTGGGGGCGTGCTCAAGGACTTTGAATGGGGCCCCCCGACCTTCCCTCGACGTGGCCGTGGCCTGCAGGAGGATGGGCAGGGACTCCGAGTGGGTGAGGGTCGGAGCTGACCGCCCGCTTCCCTCCCCAAGGCTCTAGCAGCCTGGGCTTCACCTCCAGCCCCTCCCCTTTCTCCTCCTCGTCGCCCGAAAACGTGGAGGATTCCGGCCTGGACTCTCCGTCACACGCGGCACCTGGCCCCTCCCCAGATTCCTGGGTCCCCCGCCCAGGCACCCCGCAGAGCCCGCCCAGCTGTAGGGCGCCACCCCCAGAGGCCAGGGGTATCCGAGCACCGCCTCTGACAGACTCACCGCAGCCCCTCGCCCCGTCTCCAGGCCCCTGGGGGCTGGAGACCTTGGCAGGAGGAGGTGAGTCCAGCGGGTCTGGGCCTGAGAGTTGCTGGAACCCTGGGCGGGGGATTGAGCGCCTGCTGTGGGCAGGGCCTGATCAGGCTGTTGGAGACACCGCTAGGACCAGGCAGGCAGAACCTCCCACCGTTGCAGGGACAACAATGAGATAGACATTTAGCAAGGCAGGCGGTAGCGGGTGCCAGGTGGGGGCACCCGAGGAAGGGACATCTGAGCTGAGATTTGAGGGAAGTGAGGACAGAACCACGTGGACATGAGGGGAACGATGTGCTGGGCAGAGGGCACAGCCCCTACAAAGGCCCTGGGGCAGGAGCACACTAGGCCTGTCTGAAGAACAGCAAGGAGGTCTGCCTGCTGGAACAGGGTGATGAGGGGAGGAGGAGGAAGAGAAGGGGGGTGTGGGCAGGGCCTGATGGGCACAGGGAGGGCTTGTAAGTGTTACCCTGAGTAACGCTGAGGGCCATGAGCAGGGGAGGGGCGGATGGACGTCGAGGCTGGGCCTTTAGGTGTCAGGTGCACAGTGGACCCTGAGTTTGGGAAAGGTCAGGTCAGAGCACCCTCTCGACAGAGCACCCCCTCCTTGAAGATGTCATCAAAACAGGAGGAGCAGCTGGCCAGAGAGAGTAGAGGAGAGGACAGAGCCGGGGACCCCGGAGGGGTTGGAGACAGGAGGACAGCAGGTTGGGGGAGAGCGGTGGGGTGGGCTCCTAGGAGCTACCTGAGGAGAATGGGAAGCCCCTGAGTCAGAGGGACTGTGGGCTGTGACCACCTCAAGGTCCCCAGCAGTGCCAACAAGGGCGCTAGGCGCCCTCCATAGGAAAGGGCCTGGTTGGAGCCTGTTCAAGGGAGAGCCGAGTGGGTGGAGACCACAGAGCAGGAGCAGAAGTTTTTTTTTTTTTTTTTTTTTTTTTGAGAGGGAGTTTTGCTCTTGTTGCCTAGGCTGGAGTGCAGTGGTGTGATCTTGGCTTACTGCAACCTCTGCCTCCCAAGTTCAAGCACTTCTCTGCCTCAGCCTCCCAAGTAGCTGGGACTACAGGTGCACACCGCCACACCTGGCTAAT
>NW_016806979.1:6485186-6490845 GCF_001698545.2 Rhinopithecus bieti | reverse complement strand
TTTTTTTAATTTTTAGTAGAGATAGGGTTTCACCATGTTAGCCAGACTGGTCTTGAACTCCTGACCTCAGGTGATCTGCCTGCCTCGGCCTCCCAAAGTGTTGGGATTACAGGTGTGAGCCACCAAATCCAGCCTGAGCAGAGGCTCTTATACAACCTAGCAAATTCTGCCCCCCAGGGGACATTGTCAGTGTCTAGAGACATTTTTGGTTGTCACCACCAGGCAGGAGTGGTGCTCCTGGCATTCAGTGGGTGGAGGCCTCGGTTGCTGCTCAGCACCCTACAGTGCACAGGGCAGCCACCATCCACAAGAATGGTCCAGCCCCCAAATGTCTGCAGTGCTGAGGCTGAGAAAGTCAGGTAGAGGGGGGAGCACAGCCTGGGGTGCAGGTGAGGGGGGAGGTAGGTGGGAGGGGAGGTAGCTGAGCAAGTGAGCACGTTCATAGATGGAACACAACCAGAACCCTGAAGAAGCAGGAGAGGGAGGGGAGCTTGGCTGTTAAAGGCATGAGACTCAGACACAGGCCACAGTAGGTGGCTGCAGTCAGGTTCCTGGAGAGGGTAGAGGTCACAGAATGGCTGAATGTTGGCTAAAAACCCTCGCTGAATCCTCCCTACAGTATGCCTGCGTCTTAAGCCTTCAGTGCTTGCTTGCATATCCCCAGTAATGGGGAGCTCACCTCCTATTGGGCCACCATTCTGGCGTCTGGGAGGGTCAGGGGTGTGCACGGTATCCGCAGTCCTGTCTGGCACCTTTTCTGCAACCCCAGGACTTCAGACCCACTGGGAGTCTCCATGGAAAAGCCCACCTCCTATATTTTGACTGAGTTTGTGCCCCTGGGGAGGCCCCAGAGGCCCTGGGCAGCATCTCAGCAGTGCCTCTTTGTACTTGCTCCCAGACCTGATGCCTGCACCTGCTGACCCCACAGCCAGGGAGGGCCTGGCAGCCCCACCCAGGAGACTTCGCTCTAGGAAGGTGTCCTGCCCTCTCGCACGTAGCAACGGGGACCTGGTAGGTGAGGGGGTGTGGCAGAAGCTGGGCTGGGGGCCGCCTCCGGGGTCAGCTTTTAGGCACTGGTCCTGGGGCACTGATAGCCCAGATTGTCTCTTTCCCTTCCAGTCTCGTTCCCTGAGCCCCTCCCCACTGGGCTCGTTAGCCCCCGGCACTGCCTTGGACCGGCCCAGCTTCTCATCCCAGACAGGACATGGTACGTGAGAGCGGTCCTGGGCCCAGCTTTGGGCCTCAGTGTCACCTTCTCTGGTCTGGGTGGGTGGATTCTCTGTTGGCAGAGGTGTGGTTGGGCGGGGGGTCTCGAGCCTGGAGCCTGTGTTCATGCTTTCTGTCCATTGTTCCCCATTCCCTCCCCACCACCCCCAGGAGTCTCCCGGGGTCCGAGCCCTGTGGTCCTGGGCTCCCAGGATGCTCTGCCCGTAGCCACAGCCTTCACGGAGTACGTCCATGCCTACTTCCGTGGCCACAGCCCCAGGTACCTGGTGATGGGCAGACAGGGCCTGTGGGGGGTCTGTGTTGGGGAGGGTCCAGCAGGGACAGCTTTCAGATGTGCTTCATGGTCTATCTTATGGTGAAAGGGCCTTGAACACTGAGCCAAGTGACCAGGCCCCTGTCCTGAGGGCAGTGGAGCCATAGGAGGGCCTTTTTTTTCTTTTTTTTAACTGAGATGGAGTTTCACTCTTGTTGCCCAGACTGGAGTGCAGTGGTTCAATCTCAGCTCACTGCAACCTCCGCCTCCTGGGTTCAAGCCATTCTCCTGCCTCAGCCTCCCGAGTAGCTGGAACTACAGGTGCATGCCACTGCACCTGACTAAATTATTGTATTTTTTGTTTGTTTGTTTGTTTTGAGACAGGGTCTCACTCTGTTGCCCAGGCTGGAATGTAGTGGTGTGATCTTGGCTCACTGCAAACTCTTCCTCCTGGGTTCAAGAGATTCTCCTGCCTCAGTCTCCCAAGTAATTATGGGATTACAGGCGCATACCACCACACCCGGCTGATTTTGTGTTTTTAGTAGAGACAGGGTTTCACCATGTTGGCCAGGCTGGTCTCGAACTCTTGGCCTCAAGTGATCCACCTGCCTTGGCCTCCCAAGGTGCTGGGATTATAGACATGAGCCACCGTGCCCGGCCATAGGAGAGCATTTGAGCAGGGCTAGGCATTGCTGTAGACTCCAAGGCTGCCGTGGGCATTGAGATGAAGGGAGTAACACTAGAAGTTAGGCCCAGTAAGGGGGTAAGGGGATGGTTTAAGGATGAGTGGAGGGCAGGGATATATATTGGGGTGGCCTTCAGCAGAAAAGATATGAAAGTCAAACCATGAAGAAGAGGAGAGTGTCAGATCAAAAACCCAAGCAAAGGACAGCTAAAAAAACTGAACATTTTAATTTGAGCTCCCTGGTGGCCTAGGAGAAAAGAGAACTAGGGAAGGAGATGTTCCTGCCTCCTTCAGCCCAGGGTGGATTCTTCCTGTCCAGGCAGGAATGAAAGAGGAGGAGGTTGGGGAAAGGATACGGGGGATCATCAGGGCCATTCTAGATCCGAGGAGTCTGGGGAGCCACAGACACCAGTGGAACCAGGAGAAGGGGGAGGATGAGACTCCAGGCAGAGCCCTAAGCCAACACCCAGTCCCCTCATCCTCCCCAGCTGCCTGGCTCGAGTAACTGGGGAGCTGACCATGACCTTCCCTGCTGGCATCGTGCGTGTGTTCAGCGGGACCCCACCCCCACCTGTCCTCAGCTTCCGGCTTGTACACACAGCCCCTATTGAGCACTTCCAGCCCAACGCTGATCTGCTCTTCAGGTACTATGGATGGGCAGTGGGAGAGGGCCTCAGAGGCTGCTGGGGGGTCAGGGGCTTCCGGGCTCTGAATTCCCTCTCTGCTTCCTGGGAATTTTTTTTTTTTTTTTTTTTTTTTTGTAGAGACGGAGTCTTGCTCTGTCACCCAGGCTGGAGTGCAATGGCGTGATCTCGGCTCACTGCAACTCCACCTCCCGGGTTCAAGCAATTCTCCTGCCTCAGCTTCCCGAGTAGCTGGGATTACAGGCACATGCCACTACACTCAGCTAATTTCTTTTGTATTTTAGTAAAGACAGGGTTTCACCTTGTTGCCCAGGCTGGTCTCGAACTCCTGAGCTCAGGCAATCCATCTGCCTTGGCCTCCCAAAGTGCTAGGATTACAGGCATGAGCCACCACACCCGGCCTGATTTTTTTTAAAATTATTATTATTATTGTTTTGAGATGGAGTTTTGCTATCGTTGCCCAGGCTGGGGTGCAGTGGCGCAATCTCGGCTCACTGCAACCTCCGCCTCCTGGGTTCAAGTGATTCTCCTGCCTCAGCCTCCTGAGTAGCTGGGATTACAGGCATGTACCACCATGCCTGGCCGATTTTTGTATTTTTAGTAGAAATGGGGTTTCACCACGATGGTCAGGCTGGTCTTAAACTCCTGACCTCGGATGATCCACCCGTCTCAGCCTCCCAAAGTGCTGGGATTACAAGCATGAGCCACCGCACCCAGCCGCCTCCTGGGATTTGCTGTGTGGCCTGGGGCAAGTAACTTGCCCTCTCTGACCCTTGTTTTCCATCCCTCCTTTACTGCCACCACCACTACCATCCAGGTAGGGCTTTGCTGGGCCCAGGGTGGACCAGGAAATTACATCTTTTTTGTTTTTTTTTTTGAGACGGAGTCTCGCTCTGTCGCCCAGGCTGGAGTGCAGTGGCCGAATCTCAGCTCACTGCAAGCTCTGCCTCCCGGGTTCACGCCATTCTCCTGCCTCAGCCTCCCGAGTAGCTGGGACTACAAGTGCCCGCCACCTCGCCCGGCTAGTTTTTTGTATTTTTTAGTAGAGACAAGGTTTCACCGTGTTAGCCAGGATGAGGAAATTACATCTTTAGGAAGGGGTAGATTGAATGCTGGGAGCCCTGGGAGGGCATGTCCCGAGGATTGCGGTGATCAGTCCGGGTTTCTGCAGTGACCCCTCCCAGAGTGACCCTGAGACCAAAGACTTCTGGCTCAACATGGCAGCTCTGACCGAGGCTCTGCAGCGCCAGGCAGAGCAGAACCCCACCGCCTCCTACTACAACGTGGTGCTGCTGCGATACCAGGTGTGCCACCCGCATGGGTCCGGGAGGAGGTGGTGGAGTGGGGGACACGGTGAGCTGGCAGCAGACCTGGAGGCGCTTGCATGTTGGCCGGGCTGGTCTCGAACTCCTGACCTCAAGAGATCCAACCCGTGAGAGCCGATGAGCTGGAGGGAGTAGGCAGGGTGGGTGGGGAATGGATGGTGGAGGAGTAGGCAGTGTGGGAGAGCATGCATCCCCTGTTGCAGATAGCATCTTTAGATGAACTAGAAGCCCAGCCCTGGAATCTTTTCACTTGAACTTCCCTGGGAGACTTTGTTAGAATGAGGCGCTCTCCTGCCCCCTGCTGGAAACCTGGTGTAATACAGCCTCTCATCCATCAAATCTCCCTGTGATTGGGCCCCCTTGGGGCAGTGTGTGCATCGCGGGGTTAAGTGGTTGAATAGCACATGATATGGCAAGACGGGATGGCCCAAGCTGTGTCCTCTCTCCCATTCTCATTATTCCTAGTTCTCCCGCCCGGGTCCCCAGTCTGTGCCTCTGCAGCTCAGTGCCCATTGGCAGTGTGGGGCCACCCTCACCCAGGTCTCAGTGGAGTACGGCTACCGGCCCGGTGCCACAGCTGTGCCCACGCCACTCACGAACGTCCAGATCCTGCTGCCTGTGGGGGAACCTGTGACCAACGTCCGCCTGCAGCCGGCCGCCACCTGGTGAGGGCGTGCGGGGGGCCAAGGAAAACTTAGCAGTTTCCCCCATAACTCCATACCTTCTCCTTGATGCAACGATTAAAGGGTGCACCCTAGGCCTGACCGTTAACTGTGAGCCCACCTTGCTTAGCACTAAGGGTGATATTGTGAGGGCCAGGTGCCGTGGCTCATGCCTGTAATTGCAGTGCTTTGGGAGGCTGAGGTGGGAGGATCACTTAAGGCCAGGAGTTTGAGACCAGCCTGGGCAATATAGTGAGACCTCATCTCTACAAAAAAAAAATTTGTTTATTTATTTATTTTATTTATTTTGAGATGAAGTCTCGCTCTGTCGTGTAGGTTTGAGTGCAATGGCACGATCTCAGCTCACTGCAACCTCCGCCTCCCGGGTTCAAGCGATTTTTCTCTGCCTCAGCCTCCCGAGTAGCTGGGATTACGAGGGCCTGCTACATGCCCAGCTGATTTTTGTATTTTTTTAGTAGACGTGGGGTTTCACCATGTTGGCCAGGCTTGTCTTGAACTCCTGACCTCAGGTGATCCACCTGCCTTGGCCTCCCAAAGTACTGGGATTATAGGCATGAGCCACTGTGCCCAACCTTGCAAAAAAAATATTTTAAGAAGTAGTCAGTCATGGTATTGTGCTCTTGTAGTCCCAGCTACTCGGGAGGCCGAGACAGAAGGATTGCTTGAACCCAGGAGTTGAGGCCTCAGGGAGTTACCCTGGGTGACAACTGTCTCTTAAAAAACAAAAATTGTCCCACCTGTAATCCCAGCACTTGGGGAGGCCGAGGCAGGCGGATCACGAGGTCAGGAGATTGAGACCATCCTGGCTAACATGGTGAAACCCTGTCTCTACTAAACAAAAT
>NW_016806979.1:6478501-6484774 GCF_001698545.2 Rhinopithecus bieti | reverse complement strand
GGGGAGGCCGAGGCAGGCGGATCACGAGGTCAGGAGATTGAGACCATCCTGGCTAACATGGTGAAACCCTGTCTCTACTAAACAAAATAGAAAAAATTAGCCAGGCATGGTGGCGGGTGCCTGTAGTCCCAGCTACTTGGG
Source organism: Rhinopithecus bieti (assembly GCF_001698545.2). Lineage (NCBI taxonomy): Eukaryota > Metazoa > Chordata > Mammalia > Primates > Cercopithecidae > Rhinopithecus > Rhinopithecus bieti. The sequence continues at coordinate 6,484,633 of NW_016806979.1, read as the reverse complement.
AGGCTGAGGCAAGAGAATGGTGTGAACCCAGGAGGTGGAGCTTGCAGTGAGCCAAGATTGTGCCACTGCACTCTAGCCTGGGCGACAGAGTGAGACTCCGTCTCAAAAAAAAAAAAAAAAAAAAAAAAAACAAAAGTTAAAAAAAAAAAAAGTCTGCTGTGAAGAAGCCAGACTTACAGGACAGAATGCATCATCTAAAAGTGCTGCAAGGAAGCTGAGCATGGTGGCTTATGCCGGTAATCCCAGCACTTTGAAAGACCCAGGCAGGTGGATCACCTGAGGTCAGGAGTTCGAGACCAGCCTGGCCAATATGGTGAAACCCTGTCTCTACTAAAAATACAAAAAGTAGCCAGGCATGGTGGCGGGCATCTGTAATCCCAGCTACTCAGGAGGTTGAGGGAGGAGAATCGCTTGAACCCGGGAGGCATAGGCTGCAGTGAGCAGAGATCACTCCAATGCACATCAGCCAGGGCGACAGAGTGAGGCAGCATCTCAAAACACACACACACACACACACACACACACACACACACATAAAAGTGCTGCAAGGCTGTGTGGCTCCGCGGCTGTTCCATATCTCACCCCCATTTCACAGATGGGGAAATTGAGGTGAAGTGGGGGAGAAAGTTTGCTGGGGTCACACAGCCAGGAGGCTGCTGAGGCGGGACCCTGGGCTCTCAGCATCCTCTGTGGGGAAGCCCTGATCAAGATTCTCTCATGGCCAGGAACCTGGAGGAGAAGCGGCTCACGTGGAGGCTTCCAGATGTGTCTGAGGCAGGGGGTGAGCTGTGGTTGTGCATGAGGGCTGGGTGGGAGGGACTGGGGTCAGGTGGGAGGCACTTACTTATGTTGGGGAAGAATTGGGGACATACTGAGGGCGGGCAAGTATGGGCATTGAGGAAGGCTTTAAAAAGCTGGAGGAGGGCCTGGCTGGGTGGCATAGTCTGTAATCCCAGTGGTTTGGGAGGCCTAGGCTGCAGGATCACATGAGTCCAGCAGTTGGAGGCTGCAGTGACCCATGATAGCACCATTGCACTCTAGCCTGGGCAATAGAGCCAGACCCTGTCTCTAAAAAACAAACAAAAAAGGCCAGGTGCGGTGGCTCATGCCTGTAATCCCAGCACTTTGGGAGGCCAAGGCGGGTGGATCACTTGAGGTCAGGAGTTCTAGACCAGCCTGGCCAGCATGGTGAAACCCTGTCTCTACTAAAAATATAAAAATTAGCCAGGTGTGGTGGCATGCACCTGTGATCCCAGCTACTCGGGAGGCTGAGGCAGGAAAATCGCTTGAACCCAGTAGGCGGAGGTTTTAGTGAACTGAGATCATGCCACCGCACTCTGGCCAGGGTGACAGAGTGAGACTGTCTCAAAAAAAAAAAAAAAAAGAAAAAGCTGGAGGAGGGCCGAGCACAGTGGCATAGGTCTGTAATCCCAGTGCTTTGGGAGGCCCAGGTGGGAGGATCACTTGAGCCCAGGAGTTGGAGGCTGCAGTGACCTATGATTGCACCACTACACTCCAGCCTGGGCAACAGAGCCAGACCCTGTCTCTGAAAAAAAAAAAAAAAAGAAAGAAAAAAGCTGGAAGAGAGGGTGTCCCAGTGCCAGGTGGCCAGACACAGCAGATGCAAAGGCCCTGAGGCAGGACTCCCTTGCCAGCCACACAAAGCCCAGTGATGCCAGGAGGGACGGATGCAGGGGATTGAAGGGAGGTCTGATGGGGCACATGAAGACCACAGAACAAAGGGCTTCAGGTGTGGGCCAAAGAGGAGCCTGTTTCACAGCTGGGATGGGGGCTGGTGCCAGGGCGCAGCTGACTGCAGGTCTCCCCAGGCTCTGGCCGCCTCTCTGCCAGCTGGGAGCCGCTCTCAGGGCCCAGCACACCCAGCCCCGTGGCCGCACAGTTCACCAGCGAGGGGGCCACTCTGTCGGGCGTGGACTTGGAACTGGTGGGCAGTGGTTACCGCATGTCACTGGTGAAGAGGAGGTTTGCCACAGGTACTCCCCAGCCCTGCTGCTGGGTGACCTCAGGAGCAGGGACCTTGCTAGGGGCAAGCCCTGGGATGTGGGGAGGGATTGGGGCGTGGGGATCCTTGGGAAGGATAGGTGGGTGTTGGGGCCAGGAGACCCCAGATGGAGGGCACAGGTGGGCAAGGAGTCAGGGCCCCATGTGTCTGGGGCTGGCCCCTGGAGGACATCCTTGAAAGGACCCAAACCAGGGAGCCCGAAGTCCCCCCTGCCATCCCCTCCTCCCGCCCCACCCTGTTCTCCTGCCCCCAACAAGGGGCTCCTGGGGCCCAGTGGCAGCAAGGACTATGAGATAGAGGGGTGTTTTGAAGAGGACAAGGATGATTGAAGCATCCCAGAGTCAGAGCCGGGAAACCCCTCCCATACCCCTTCTCCCCACCCCTCCCCCTTAGGATGATTGAAGCATCCCAGAGTCAGAGCCGGGGAACCCCTCCCGTACCCCTTCTCCCCACCCCTCCCCCTCACAGCTGCGCCCCCACAGGGATGTACCTGGTGAGCTGCTGAACCCGTAAATGCTGCCGCCCCAGCTCTACACTGCGCCCTGGTGCTGGCTGACCGCTCCCTACCCTCCTGCCGGACCCTGGGGCCTCCCACCCCAGCCTCCCTGAGGCCCAGACTCCACGGAGAGGAGCCCCATGCCCAGCCTGGCTGAGCCCGAGATTCGCTCCTCCCCCTCATGCCAACCCCACACAGGTCTTGGCCTTTTAATGTTCTTTGAATAAACACTTTATTTTCTAATAAAATAAAAAAGGAAACCTTTTCCTGCTCCAGGAAGTATCCTTTGTATTGCCAGAGAGGGGAGAAAGAGAAGGCGGATGAATGTGAGAGACCTAATGCACCTCCCTCCCTGCACTGCGCTCAACCTGTACAGGGCCATTCTGGGAGAGAAAGAACCAGACACCCCAGCCCCATGGGCTCAGAGGTGGGCTAGAGGGAGGGAGAAGGACTAGAGAAGCCCAGAAAGGGGTGCCAGGAGTCTTCTCAAGCAGTCAGGAAAACTTTCTAAGGAGGGGGCATTATAAATGGGGTTTTGAGGTATGAGTAGGAGTTTGCAAGCTAGGAATGTGCATCCCAAGCAAAGTGATGGAAGGTTGTTAGTTTAGTGAGGAAGCAATTAGTCAACCTACAAACATTAATTGAGTATCTACTGTATACCATGTAGCAGGGAGAGAGCTGTGAGCAGGACAAAGTTCTTGGAAGCCAGGAAGTGGAGATAGGAAGCCTGAGTGAAGAACCTGGTTGGCTGCCACTGGCCATGTGACTTTGAGCATGGGACTTGAGCCTCAGTTAGCTCATCTGCAACTCACCTCACTGGGTATCTGTGGGAGGTCACACACTTAGAAGAGTGCCAACTATACGGCAAAACCCCCAGTAGTACCAGGCAGCTTTGGGAGCCCTAGGAGGAGGGTGGGCATTGGTGCAGGTGTGCAAGAGTGGCCTGCTGGGGAGGGCAGGACAGAAGCAGTAACAGCAGACTGCAGTGGGGAGCAGGTCTGAGCCTAGTGGACAGTCTTAGGTCCACTGAATGATGGACATTCAGGGAACCAGATCCCGGGTTCCTGACCTTGAGGCTGTACAGACCCCAGGGAGCAAGCCCAGACTGGACGAAGCTCAAAAGGAAGGAAGGAGGAGGCGGAATTTGGCCTGAGACCTGCTGTGCGCTTTCTCTGATCCTCCCACCCTGTCCTTGAAAGAGAGAGTGCCTCTGGCTGTGCCTTGGTTTCCTTGTCTGTAAGGTGGGAGGAATCCTGTAGTTGGGAGAGGTTCAGGGAGCATTCCTGGCACAAAGCAAGTGCATAATTAACATTGGCTGAGAGTTGGGCACCATGGCTCACACCTGTAATCCCAACGCTTTGGGAGGCTGAGGCAGGAGGATCACTTGAGACCAGGAGTTAAAGACCAGCCTGGGCAACATAGCAAGACCCCCCTGTTTCTACAAAAATAGGAAAATTGACCAAGCATGGTGGCACACACCTATGGTCCGAGCTACTCGGGGGGCTGAGGCAGGAGGATCAATTGAGCCCAGGAGGTTGAGGCTACAGTGAGCTAAGATCACACTGGTGCTCTCCAACCTGGGCAGCCACAGAGTGAGACACTGTCTCTTAAAACAAAATAGGCCAGGTAGGGTGGCTCATGCCTCTAATCCCAACACTTTGGGAGGCTGAGGCAGGTGGACCATTTGAGGTCAGGAGTTCAAGACCAGCCTGGCCAACATGGTGAAACCCCGTCTCCCCTAAAAATACAAAAATTGGCCAGGCAGTAGTGGTGTACACGTGTAATCCCAGCTACTCAGGAGGCTGAGGCAGGAGAATCGCTTGAGCCTGGAAGGCAGAGGTAGCGATGAGCCCAGATTGCACCCCTGTGCTCCAGTCTGGGCAACGAGAGTGAGACCCTGTATCAAAACAAAACAAAATAACAACAACAACAACAAAAATCAGCTGTAGGAAGGAATGATGATTACAGGAGTTGGGGCATCAAATGAGGCAGAAGTGACTGCAGCACCTGCCCTGTCTGGCTACAAACAGCCCAGGGACTTCCAAGCCCTTCGTGTCTTCTCCGTTGCAGGTCTTAGCACCTAGGCTGTCAATTCAGAGACCACACCTGCGCAGTGGGGTCCTGGGTGTTGGAGAGAGCTGTAGCTTTATAGAGGTGACAAAATCAAAATCTATTTGCCACCGCCTCCTCATAATGTAGCCTAATCTGGGTGTGGGTTATTTCCTGTCTGATAAGTGGCAGGTATATGGCACCTCCGAGTAGTTTTAATTGGCCTTCCTTGGGACACAAATGAGGCTGGGCACCTTTGAAAATGAAGAAGTCATCTGGGATGGTGACTCATGCCTGTAATTCCAGCACTCTGGGAGGCCAAGGCAGGCAGATCACTTGAGGTCAGGAATTCAAGACCAGCCTGGCCACCATGGTAAAACCCCATCTCTACTAAAAATACAAAAATAAGCCAGGCGTGGTGGTGGGCGCCTGTAATCCCAGCTATTCAGGAGGTTGAGGCAGGAGAATCACTGGAGCCCAGGAGGAGGAGGTTGCAGTGAGCTGAGAACACGCCACTGCACTCCAGCCTGGGAGACAGAGTGAGACTCCATCTCAAAAAAAACAACCAGGGCTTGGCGCGTTGGCTCACGCCTGTAATCCCAGCACTTTGGGAGGCCCAGGCAGGTGGATCACTTGAGGCCAGGAGTTCGAGACCAGCCTGGCCAACATGGTGAAACCCCATCTCTACTAAGAATACAAAAGTTAGCTGGGCATGGTGGCAGGTGCCTGTAATCTCAGCTACTGGGGAGGCTGAGGCAGGAGAATTGCTTGAATCCGGCAGGCGGAGGTTGCAGTGAGATGAGATGGCGCCACTGCACTCCAGCCTGGGTGACAGAGCAACAAAAACAACACAAAAAACACAAGCAAACAATAAAGCACAGAAGGCACTTTTCCCAGGTATGGTATCCTAACTGCCCGGACTTCCAGAGCAGGTGTGACATAACGTGTCTTAGAAGAGTGAATTCCAAGAGAGAGGGCGTGGAACCCGTTAAACCTGCCAACCCCGGGCAGGCGTGATTTCATTATTTAGTTTACATGCCCTGGTCTCTTCCACCCGGGTGGCCTTAAAACCTCAGCTGTGACACAGAGTGATCTGTTGGCACTGCGCCATCAGTTGGGTCACGTGTCAGAGGCCACCACCAGCTGGTAAGTGACCTAATTGGATTTTCTTTTGAGCTGAAATTCACAAAACAAAAAATGAACCACTATAAGGTGAACAATTCAGTAAGTTTCAGTATATTCATAATACTGTACAGCCACACCCTTTACCTAATTTCAGCACATTTTCATCCCCTCCGAAAGGAAACCCCATCCCCTTCAGCAGTCATGCCCCATTTCCCCTCCCACAGGCCCTGGCAACCACTCATCCGCTTCCTGTCTCTGTGGATTTGCCTGTTCTGGGCATTTTATATAAATGGAATCATACAACACGTGGCCTTTTGTGTCTGGCTTCTTTCACTGAGCATCGTGTTTTTGAGTTTCATCTGGATCAGGACTTCAATATCTTAACAGGACTTCAATCTCTCTCTCTCTCTTCTTTTTTTTTTTTTTTTTTTTTTTTTTT
>NW_016806979.1:6471466-6478274 GCF_001698545.2 Rhinopithecus bieti | reverse complement strand
TTTTTTTTTTTTTTTTTTTTTTTTTTTTTTTTTTTGGAGACAAGAGTCTCGCTCTGTCACCCAGGCTGGAGTGCAGTGGCATGATCTCGGCTCACTGCAACCTCCGTCTCCTGGATTTGAGCAGTTCTCCTGCCTCAGCTCCCCGAGTAGCTGGCATTACAAGCATGCACCACCATGCCCAGCTAATTTTTGTATTTTTAGTAGAGACGGGAGTTTGCCATGTTGGCCAAGCTGGTCTCGAACTCCTGACCTCAAGTGATCTGCCTATCTCAGCCTCCCAAAGTGCTGGGATTACAGGCATGAGCTACCGCGCCTGGCCAGGACTTTAGTATTTCTGATGGCTGAATAAGACTCCAGGCAGGGCACAGTGGCTCACACCTGTAACCCCAGCACTTTGGGAGGCCAAGGCAGGTGGATTGTTTGAGGTCAGGGGTTCAAGACCAGCCCGGGCAACATGGTGAAACCCCCGTCTCTACTAAAAATACAAAAAGTAGCTGGGCATGGTGTCAGGTGCCTGTAATCCCAGCTATTCGGGAGGCTGAAGCAGGAGAATCACTTGAACCTGGGAGGTAAAGGGTGCAGTGAGCCAAGATCCTGCCACTGCACTCCAGCCTGGGTGACAGAGCGAGACTCCGTCTCAAAAACAAAAAAAAGACTCAAGACTCCACTGATGGACCACACGTTGTTTATCCATTCATCCACTGGACATTTGGGTGGGTTAGCTCCACCCAAACAGCTGAAAAGAGCATTGTGAATCATGCTATGAACTTGGCTATGCAAGCATTTGTTGGAACACCTGTTTTCAGTTCCTTTGGGTAGATACCTAAGAGGGCAATGGCGGGATCATAGGGTCATTCTAGTCCGCATTTGAACCCAGGCCCTCCAGCACCAGAATTCACTCTATTGCATCCAGTGAACCCCAGAATCACCTGGTGTAAAAGGACTAGGGGCTCAGGTGTCTGCATGTCTTACACATGGGAAAAGGGTGGGAGCGTTCAGTTTCCTAGGTGAGTGGGGCGGGGCTAGAGCTCACATCCTTCCAGCACCCTCAATTCTGGAGAGCCAGCACCTGGTGGAGGAGGGGATGGGCGGGGACCCTGTCACAGGATGGTATTTTTTTTTTTTTTTTTTTTTGAGATGGAGTCTCACTCTGTCACGCAGGCTGGAGTGTAGTGGTGCGATCTCTACTCACTGCAACCTCCGCCTCCCAGGTTCAAGCGATTCTCCTGCCTCAGCCTCCTGAGCAGCTGGGATTACAGGCGCCCGCCACCACACCTGGCTAGTTTTTTTGTCTTTTTGTTTTTTATGAGACGGAGTCTCGCTCTATCTCCCAGACTGGAGTGTAGTGGCATGATCTCTGCTCACTGCAACCTCTACCTCCCAGGTTCAAGTGATTCTCCTGCCTCAGCCTCCCGAATAGCTGGGATTACAGGTGCCCGCCAGTATGCCTGGCTAATTTTTGTATGTTTTAGTAGAGAAAGGGGTTCATCATGTTGGCCAGGCTGGTCTCGAACTCCTGACCTCAGGTGACCCACCCACTGTGGCCTTGGCAGGTGCTGGGATTACCAGCATGAGCCGCCCACCTCGGCCTTCCAAAGTGCTGGGATTACAGGGGTAAGGCACCCCGCCCAGCCAGCACGGGACTTTTGGTTCCGGCTCCGTTCCGGCTCCTTCCCGGCCAGCAACTCCCTTCCTGGGGCCCATGACTTGGAGAATCCAGGGGGCCAATAGGGTGAGCATAGACTCTGAATCAAAGTCCGAGGATTTATCAGTAAGAAAGTGTGTGCTCCCAGTACCACTGGGAACAGTAGAGCCACATTTGACACTATGACATTTCCGGTAACTGCCCTCCATACAGTTTTAATCATGCATTTGCTCTGAGGGTTCACTCCCAAACCTCTCCCATCTAGATGACCCAGGAGCTATTTCTTACATTTTACAGGTGAGGAAACTGAGGCACAGCCAGGCCACGTATACATCTCGGCTTCCTCCTCGGGAAGAAACAGGGATGAAGGAGAAAGGAGGGGCTTCCTGAAACCATAGCCCAGCTCACACACCTGGACTTCCCCAACCCAAGAGCTCCCAACGCGGGGTCCAGGCTAGAATATTCTAGAGATTCAGAGGCAGCATAGGGCAGGGTTTGAATCCTAGCCAACCCCAAACCTAAAAATCTACAAATCTGAGGCCAGATGCAGTGGCTCGCGTCTATAATTCAGCACTTTGGGGATCTGAGGCAGGCGGGTCACTTGAGGCCCACAGTTAAGACCAGCCTGGGCAACATATCAAAACCCCATATCTAGAAAAATGACAAAAAATTAGCCAGGCATGCTGGCGGGTGCCTGTAGTCCCAGCTACTCAGGAGGCTGAGGTGGGAGGATCGCTTGAACTGGGGAGGTCAACATTGTAGCGAGCCGATTTCACACCACTGCACCCTAGCCTGGGTGACAAAACGAGATCCTGTCTCTCAAAAAAAGAAAAAAAGAAAAAGAAAACACTACAAATCTGTCTGATTTTCGACTTCCAGAACCTTTGCAAATGCCAGCAGGTGGCATCTGGATGTCTGGGGGCACATCGTAGGTTTTTGGGTCCTGGAATTATTTAAAATATAGAGATGGAATCTCACTATGTTGCCCAGGCTGGTCTCAAACTCCTGGGTTCAAGCGATCCGCCCCCCTCGGTCTCCCAAAGTACAGGAGTGAGCCACCGCGCCCCGCCCTGAGTTCAGGAATCTTTTTTTGGGGGGGGGGCGGGGGTGGTTCAGGAATCTTTGAATCCCCTCCAGAGAGCAGAGGCTCCGCAAGGTTTAACCTGCCTCCCTCCCTCCTCCACGGCCTTATCCAATCATTTCTTCACCGAACACACGTGGGCCATCGCCGACCGGGCTCTGTGCCAGGAACCCACAAGGCGTTGCTTGTTCATCTCCAGCCACGGGGAGCTCATTCCCCAGATTCCCTAGCAGCGGACCAGACCCAGGGTGGGGTCGTGCGCCCCGAGAGGGGCAAAGGTGGCAAGAGGGGGATGGCAGAGGTGGGGGCCGGGCCCGGGGAGGGGAAGGGGCGTGGCCGGGGAGGGAGGAGCCGGCGGGGAACTCGCCTGGGCCACCGGGAAACTCAGCCCAGCTGGAAGAGGGGGCCTGGCAGGAGGCGAAGGCGGAGGGAGGCGGGAAGGCGTGAGTCCGGTGGGAGGGAAGAATCGGGGGAGGGGCGGGAGCTCTGGCTCAGGTGAAAAGTCTTCGGCTGGCGAGCGGAGAGGAGCAGGTAGAGGGGCAGAGGCGTGACTGTCGTCGGGGTGAGTGTCGGCAGCCCCCGGAGGATCTGGCGGACCCCAGTGGTGGGGATTTCGGGGTGGGGAAGTTGGGGCTCTGGAAAAGCCCCTGCCGGTCTCCACCGCGTATACCCTGCAGATGTGGGAACATTCAGGAGCCCCGAGTCTCAGGAAACCGGTTGCCCTCACCCATCCGTAATTGTCTCCCGCGTTCCCAAGGCCAGCTAGAACCTAGGTCGGGGAGGAAGCCTCTCTCACGGCTGGCGACCCAGGACCCCGGCGCCCCTCCCAGATTGGGCGGGGTCATACCCCGAGGCAGATGCCGCTCAGTCAGCCTTGGCTGTTACTGTTACTGTTGCCTGCGTTGTTGAGATTGTTGGCCCCTTGGTTGGCAGTAGCTGGGCAAGCCAGCACCGGGGTCCCCAGTTGGGTTTAGGAACTGCAGGTGACCCCCATTCTCTCCCTGCGGCTCCGGTGCTGCAGGCCCTGCCAGGTGCTGGGCGGCATTCCAGGGGCCCTGGCTGTGTGGCATGGACACACTGCTCTTGTTCTCTGAACCGGCCTCAGTTTCCCCTCTGTGAGGTGGAACAGTGAATCAGCTGGGATGAGGATGCCCAAAGCGTTCAGTCAGAGGAAGTTTTTGTGATGAGGTGTACTGCTAGCCACTGGGGGCCCTTGCGTGAGTGGCGTTAGGTCTCTGAGCCTCAGTTTCCCTATGTGTCAAGGGAGGAATCTCATGGCATGGGACCTTGGCGAGGATGAGTTGAGTGGATAAGAGCTGTGGCCACTCAGTGGGTGCCCAGGGACAGTCAGCTGTCATCATAATTATATTAATAATAATGTCTGTAGCCACTGTTCAGATTCATTCCTGTTCCAAGGATCCTGACTACCTTTTCCTCTGGGTCAGATTTAAACTTTATTTGTTTGTCTGTTTTATTTGTAGAGGTTGGGGGGTCTCACTTTGTCACCCAGGCTGGAGAGCAGTGGCTCGATCATTGCTCACTGCAGCCTCAACCTCCTGGGCTCAAGTGATCCTCCCACCTCAGCCTCCCGAGCAGCTGGGACCACAGGGGCACACCACACGCAGCTAATTTAAAAATTTTTGTGTGTGTGGAGACAGGGTCTCACTATGTTGTCCAGGCTGGTCTGAAACTCCTGGACCCAAGCAGTCCTCCTGCCTTGGCATCCCAAAGTGCTGGGATTTCAGGCGTGAGCCACCATGCCCAGTCTTGATTTTTTTAAATGGACACTTCTCAAGAGGAAACTGAGGTCACCCCTCAACTTGGGCCGGGGCCTCCTGCAGTCCAGATCTGGGATTCAGGACCCAGGGGCAGCCACCTGGCTGTCTCGGTCTGGGGCCAGCCCTGGGGGCCATCACTTCCTCCCACTGCCCTGTTCTCAAGGTGACACCAGGCAGGGCTGGTATCAGGGCCTAGAGTCAGGAGGAATGAGGTGTGGTCCCCAGGTCAGGCAGCTGGGCCCCCCCCCCCGGCCTAGGTTATCAGTTGGCTGTTTGCCCAGCCCAGCCTGGACACCTTCCCTGACCCTCACCCCTAGGGTGTGGCAGTTCCTGGCAGGTGCTCTGGGTGTGGGGGAACCAAAAGGGGGCCTTGGTGCTTCTGTGTTCCAGGCCAGAGTTCAGGGAATCCAGACAAGCCAGGTCAGCCCAGGAGGAGCAAGTAAGGGCTCACTGAGTGACATTTCCTCCTGCCACCAGCCTCTGAGGCCCAGAGCAAGGCAGGAATTTGCTCACTCCCCCAACCCCATGAGCCAGGGAGGATGCATATTGTGGACCCTCTTCCTGGTGGGAATCTGGCTTGGCTTGATTGCTCCTCGTGATGGTGAGCTCACTAACAACATGGCAAACTAAAGGAAGTCTCATCAGCTGGGAGTTAAAGACAGGAACTAGGCTCCCATCCAACCTTTTTTAGATGGATTTCTAGATCTCTCTGTGCCTCAATTTTCCTGTCCATAAACATGGGGCAAATACAGCCCTACTTCTCAGCACAGATATGGAGTTTAGATGGACAGATGGTGGCCAGGCTGCACACACGACCTGGCATATTGATTCTAGTCCTGATTATGCAGCTCATTATGTTCTCATTTATAACATGTATCTTTGCATGACAGAAATAATATCATGAATATTTCTGGGCTCTAAGCACAAGGCTTGGAGAAGAGCCCTGATTGGCCTGAGGGCATGGGGGTCCAGGAAGTCCCCAGAGGAGGGGCCCATGATACCTCAGTTCCCCCATCACTCCTGGATTGTGGGAAGGGTCTGAGGTTGAACTGCAATGCACGGCCTGGCTTCCCAGCCTCAGTTTCCCCATCTATGGAGTGATCCCAGAGATGTCCTTTGAGACTCCACTGGGCCAGGTCTGGGGTTTATTCGGCTCCTTTCCAGTCTCACACAGGTGCCCCAGGCAGTTCCTGCAACCAGGGCCAGGTCTGGGGTAGGCCTGGCATGGGTGACATACAATGAGTCATCCATGACAGAGCCTCGGGACCTAGAAACCCAGGACACCAAGGTCTAAAGTGCATGTGTCATCTGTCATCCTGCCCCGCCCCACCCCTTTTTCCACATCCAGGCGTTCCCCGGTGTGAATATTGAGCGTATATTGATAGAACTCACTAGCACACATGGTTTCACTAAAGCAGGGTCCGGCCATTGTGAACCTAAATAATTTACTGGGCTATTTCTTCTTCTTTTCTTCCCCTTCTGTTTGCAAAAGCAACTCCTGCTCCTTGTAAAAAGCGACCAGTGCATCATTATTGGGAAACCCAAACTGGTAAGAACAGATGAGGAACCACCCTCAGGTCAGGGTTCAAATCCCACCAACCCGCCCTGGCGTCAGTCGGCTGTGTGATCTTGGACAGGGGTGCACCCTCTGCACAGATCGCCCACCTGGACCCTAGGCTCCCCTCTGGAAGGCTGGGTGAGACTCCTCGGGTTCCTCCACAGGCCAGGGGCTCACACCTTCTCCTGCAAGCGTCCCCAACTTCCACCATGGAGTTTCTTCACCCCCAGAGGTTGCACTCCTCTGGAAAATTGTCCTGTTTGCCACTTCTCTGTCCCCTGTTAGTGTATTAGCATCCTGTGCACACGAGTGTTTCTCTCCATTATCTTGGCTGTGTCCTCGGAACCTAGACCCAGATGTGGCACACACTAGGTGCTCAGCACTTGCTCAGAGCAGTAACAGTCACAACTATGCGAGTGATAAGGGTGGTGGCAGTTGCCATTAAATCTCATTGTGGCTGAGTGTGGTGGCTCACACCTGTATTCCCAGCACTTTGGGAGACCAAGGCGGGCAGATCACCTGAGGTCAGGAGTTTGAGACCAGCCTGGGCGACGTGGTGAAACTCCATCTCTACTAAAAATACAAAAATTAGCTGGGCATGGTAATGCACACCTGTAATCCCAGCTACTCTGGAGGCTGAGACAGGAGAATCTCTTGAACCCTGGAGGCAGAGGTTGCAGTGAGCCAAGATAGCACCACTGCACTCCAGCCTGGGCAACAGAGCAAGTGAGATCCTATTGCTTAAA
>NW_016806979.1:6467651-6471105 GCF_001698545.2 Rhinopithecus bieti | reverse complement strand
CACTGCACTCCAGCCTGGGCGACAGAGCGAGACTCCATCTCAAAAAATTTAAAAAATTAGCTGGCAAGGTGGTTCATGTCTATAATCCCAGCACTTTGGGAAGCCAAGGCAAAAGGATTGTTTGAGGCCAGGAATTCAAGACCAGCCTGGACAACATAGTGAGACCCCGTCTCTTAAAATACAGCACACACAATCAATACCTGTTGGGCCTTCCTGGCTTATAGGCCCATCGTGTGCCAGTCGCTCTCACCTGGCTACCAGACTGAGTCTCCCATTGCCCAGATGTTCCTCACATTCTGCTCCTTTTGGTCCTTCTTTTTCCACCCCCAACATCTCCTAACATCTGGGCTGTAATCAAAACATTGATGAGTTTCTTCATCTTATTATTATTTTTTTTTTCTTTTTTTTGAGATAGAGTCTTGTTCTATTGCCCAGGCTGGAGTACAATAGCGTGATCTTGGCTCGCTGCAACCTCTACCTCCCAGATTCAAATGATTCTACTGTCTCAGCCTCCTGAGTAGCTGGGATTACAGACACCCACCACCACAGCCGGGTAATTTTTGTATTTTTAGTAGAGACTGGGTTTTGCCATGTTGGCCAGGCTGATCTCGAACTCCTGAGCTCAAGTGATCCACCCACCTTGGCCACCCAAAGTGCTGAGATTACATGCGTGAGCCACTGCCCCCAACCTTTTTTTTCTTTTCTTTTCTTTTTGGAGACATAGTCTTGCTCTGTCACCCAGGCTGGAGTGCAGTGGTGTGATCTTGGCTCACTGCAACCTCCGCCTCCTGGGTTCAAGCGATTCTCCTGCCTCAGCCTCCAGAGTAGCTGGGATTACAGTCATGAGCCACCATGCCCTGCTAATTTTTGTATCTAATTTTTTGTATTTAGTAGAGACAGGGGTTTCGCCATGTTGACCAGACTGGTCTTGAACTCCTGATCTCAGGTGATCCACCCACCTTGGCCTCCCAGAGTGCTGGGATGACAGTTGTGAGCCAATGCGCCTGCCCTTCACCTTATTTTCTAAACCTGCCTACTCTCCTATACCCCAGCAGCCAGCCTCTGTCTAGACCACCAAACTCTTCCACCTAGATGTTACCCAATCTCCCCCCACCTCAGCCTCCCGAGTAGCTGGGACTACAGGTGTACACCACCACACTCAGCTAATTTTGTTTCCTTTTTTTACTTTTAGCAGAGACAGGGTCTCCCTTTGTTGCCCTACCCTGATTGAAATATTCCTAATCCCTTAGTGACCACAGGGAACTTTTTTTTTTTTTGAAATGACAGTCTCTCTCTGCTGCCCAGGCTGGAGTGGTGTGATTATGGCTCACTGCAGCCTCAAACTCCTGGGATCAGGCCATCCTCCCACCTGAACCTCCTGAATAGCTGGGACTACAAGCATGCATCACCAAGCTGGCTAACTTTTGTATTTTGGGTAGAGATGGGGTTTCACCATGTTACCCAGGCTGGTCTCGAACTAAACTCAAGCAATCCTCCCACTTCAGCCTCCCAGAGTGCTGGGATTATAGGCCTGAGCCACCTTGCCTAGCCCACAGGGGACTTCTTAAAGGCATAAATCTGATCCCTCCCCTGCTCATAGACCCTCCATGGCTCCCCATTGCTTCTCACAGGAAACAAGACATTCTTCCTGGCCTGCCCATTCTATTCTGGTACCCCAGCAGGGTCCCATAATTCCATCATCACCTCCTTTCTCACCCCCTGTCCCAATCACATCAGCCTCCTTGCTCTGCCACCAACACCCTAAATTTATATCCACCTCAGGGCCTTTGCACGTGCTCCACTCTGTCTGGTTTGCCCTTTCCCACAGTCTGCCCAAGTGAATTCCCATCATCCTTCAGGACCTCCCTGATCCTACGTTGCTCAGGTCCCCTGTGGACCTGCCTCAGTAGCAATTAATATGGCTGTCACTAATTGTTCATATCATTTACAATTTTTTTTTTTTTGAGACAGTGTCTTGCTCTGTTGCCCAGGCTGGAGTGCAGTGGTGTGATCATAGCTCACTGCAGCCATGAAGTCCTGGGCTCAGGTAATCCTCCCACCTCAGCCTCCCAAGTAACTAAAACCGCAAGTGCATGCTACCACAGCCTGCTAATTTTTTGTTTTGTTTTGATTTGAGACAGAGTCTTGCTCTGTCATCCAGGCTGGAGTGGAGTGGCGTGATCATAGCTCACTGCAGCCTCCACCTCCTGGGTTCAAGTGATTTTCCTGCCTCAGCCTCCCGAGTAGTTGGAACTACAGGCGCCCACCACACCTGGCTAATTTTTTGTTTGTTTGTTTGTTTGTTTTTTGTAGAGAGTGAGTTTCCCCATGTTGGCCAGGCTGGTTTTGAACTCCTGACCTCAAGTAATCCACCTGCCTTAGCTTCCTAAAGTGCTGGGATTATGGGTGTGAGCCACTGCACCCAGCCTAATTTTTGTGTTTTTTGTAGAGATGGGGTTTCACCATGTGCCTAAGCTGTTCTACTTATTATAATAAGGGCAGGGCTGGCTTGGTCACGGCTGCCTCCCCAGCATCTAGCATACAGTAGGTGCTCAGTTAACACTCTAGGGCTGCTGAGTCACTGTGACAGTTAACAGGATTGGACTCATGCATATTCACAGATATTCACCTGTCTGTGCCCCAGGTGGCTGAGAGTTGGCCAGGTTCTCTTTGAGGGATGTTTGGTGCCATCCATGACGCAGTCCCTTGTGATAGATTCTGGGAGGCCCTGAGGCCTGGGAAGGGAGTCTCCCAGTGACCCCGAGTTGAGGGACATATGAGGTGGGCATACCTTACCTGTCAAAGTTCTGGGTTCTGGCCGGGCACGGTGGCTCATGCCTGTAATCCCAGCACTTTGGAAGGCTAAGGTGGGCAGATCATGAGATCAGGATATCAGACCATCCTGGCCAACATGGTGGAACTTCATCTCTAAAAAATTAACCGGGTGTGGGCCGGGCGCGGTGGCTCAAGCCTGTAATCCCAGCACTTTGGGAGGCCGAGACGGGCGGATCACGAGGTCAGGAGATCGAGACCATCCTGGTGAACACGGTGAAACCCCGTCTCTACTAAAAAATACAAAAAACTAGCCGGGCGAGGTGGCGGGCGCTTGTAGTCCCAGCTACTTGGGAGGCTGAGGCAGGAGAATGGCGTAAACCCGGGAGGCGGAGCTTGCAGTGAGCTGAGATCCGGCCACTGCACTCCAGCCTGGGCGACAGAGCGAGACTCTGTCTCAAAAAAAAATAAAAAAGAAAAAAAAAAAATTAACCGGGTGTGGTGGCACGTGCCTGTGGTCCCAGCTACTCTGGAGGATGAGGCAGGAGAATCACTCGAACCAGGAGGCGGAGGTTGCAGTGAGCCGAGATTGCACCACTGTACTCCAGCCTGGGCAACTCCATCTCAAAAAAAAAAAAAAAAAAAAAAAAAAAGATGGCCATAATTAAAAAAAAAAAAAAAA
>NW_016806979.1:6420376-6464369 GCF_001698545.2 Rhinopithecus bieti | reverse complement strand
TTTTTGAGATGGAGCCTGGCTCTGTCGCCCAGGCTGGAGTGCAGTGGTGCGATCTCGGCTCACTGCAACCTCCACCTCCCAGGTTCAAGTGATTCTCCTGCCTCAGCCTCCTGAGTAGCTGGGATTACAGGTGCATGCCACTAAGTCCAGCTAATTTTTTTGTACTTTTTAGCAGAGATGGGGTTTCACCATGTTGGCCAGGCTGGTCTGAAACTCCTGACCTAAGTTGATCCACACTGCATTGGCCTCCCAAAGTGCTGGGATTACAAGCATAAGCCACGGCACACAGCCTCGTCTCTATTTTTTAATAAAAGAACCCAGGAGAGGTGAGAAAATCCTGCCCATCTGCAGATGAGGAAATGGAGGGACTCCAAGGACCCCTCCTAGGTCCTCAAGTAGAGCAAGACAAGTAGAGATAACATTTTCAAGGAGGAACAGGGAACTCTGCAGGTTCCTGCTCGTAGGAGGTACAGGCAGGCCTGGGCTCAAGGCCTCTGGTAGCCGTTTCTCTGCGGGTGACCTTACTGCAGTCTTCTCTGGAGAGCCTCTGTTCCCTCGTCTGTAAATAAGATTGAGGACCACTTCTGCCTCCTAACGGTGAATTCAGGATTCAAGGTAGGTAAGCACTAAACACAGCACCCAGCAACAAGCAGATACCCAGCCCATGTAGGTTACCATAGGGGAAACTGAGGCTGAGGTGGGTAGGGGCCACGGCCTCTCAATGTGCTGTGTTCTGAAAACACAAAAGTGGCCGGGCACAGTGGCTCACGCCTATAATCCCAGCACTTTGGGAGGCCGAGGTGGGCGGATCACTTGAGGCCAGGAGTTCGAAACCAGCTTCTTGAGAGGCTGAGGCAGGAGGATTGCTTGAACCCTGGAGGTGGAGTTTGCAGTGAGCCAAGATCCTGCCACGGCACTCCAGCCTGGTTGACAGAGTGAGACTCTGTCTCAAAAAAATAACCTGCAAAAGTCTGTGATAAACGTCAGCTTGACAAATATGAACCTAGCACCCGTGAAGCGCTGGCACTATGCTGCGTGCTGAGGGAGATGGCGTGAATAGAAAGAGAGAGACACAGACCCAAGTAGGGAAGCCCAGTGTTTGCTGGGAGAGGTGGATGTTAACAATCACACAGGCAGGACACGATGGCTCATGCCTATAATCCCAGCACTTTGGGAGGCCAAGGCAGGTGGATCACCTGAGGTCAGGAGTTCAAGACCAGCCTGACCAACATGGTGAAACCCCGTCTCTACTAAATACAAAAAATTGGCCAGGCGTGGTGGCGCATACCTGTAATCCCAGCTGCTTGGGAGGCTGAGGCAGGAAAATTGCTTGAACCCAGAGGGTGGAGGTTGTGGTGAGCCGAGATTATACCACTGCACTCCAGCCTGGGCAACAAGAGCGAAAACTCCATCTAAAAAAAATTAATTAATTACACAGGGGTGGTGGCTCATGCTTGTAATCTCAGCACTTTAGGAGGCTGAGGTGGGAGGATCCTTTGAGGCCTGGAGTTTAAGACCAGCCTCGGCAGCATAGCAAGATCCCATCTCTAAAAAAATTTATATTTTTTAATTAGCCAGGAGTAGTGGCATGTGTCTGTAGTCCCAGCTACTTGGGAGGCTGAGGTGGGAGGATCACTTGAGCCCAGGATTTCAAGGCTGCAATGAACTATGATCGTACCACTACACTCTAGCCTGGGTAATAGAGTAAGACCCTGTCTCAGAAACAAACAAACAAAATTCACACAAATGATGATTTAACAACAGGGCTTGGCCAGGCAGAGTTGGAAGGAATAGCAATAAATGTAAATGTAACAATTTTCCAGCATTTCTTGGTGCTTCATGGAGCATGGTCTCCATGGATTCCCCAACACTCCTAGAGGCACATGATAAGGCCTGTTTAGAGAGTTGGAAACTAAGGCACAGAGAGGGTTTTCCCAAGTAACCCCACAGGGCAGGGCTTCAAACCCAGGCCAGATTGTGGACACTCTCTTTCCTGGGCTCACTGGACTGGAGTGGCCAACAGAGACCCAAGGCCAATTTCTCCAGCCCTCAAGCAAGCATGCCCTGCCCACCCTGCCTGCAGGTGCTGTTCTTACAGTGGCAGGAGACGAGGTGCACCAATGCCAGCTTCGTGCTCAACGGCGATGATGACGTCTTTGCACACACAGACAACATGGTCTCCTACCTGCAGGACCATGACCCTGGCCGCCACCTCTTCGTGGGGCAACTGATCCGAAACGTGGGCCCCATCCGGGTTTTGTGGAGCAAGTACTATGTGCCGAAGGTGGTGACTCAGAATGAGTGGTACCCACCCTACTGTGCGGGTGGTGGCTTCCTGCTGTCCCGCTTCACTGCCGCTGCCCTTCGCCGTGCCGCTCCTGTCTTGGACCTCTTCCCTATTGATGATGTCTTCCTGGGTATGTGTCTGGAGCTCGAGGGACTGAAGCCTACCTCCCACAGCGGCATCCGCACGGCTGGTGTGCATGCCCCATCGCAACACCTGTCCTCCTTTGACCCCTGCTTCTACCGAGACCTGCTGCTGGTGCACCGCTTCCTGCCTTATGAGATGCTGCTCATGTGGGATGCACTGAACCAGCCCAACCTCACCTGCGGCAAACAGACACGGATCTACTGAGTCAGCATCAGGGTCCCCAGCCTCTGGGCTCCTATCCATAGGAAGGGGTGACACCTTCCTCCCAGGAAGCTGAGACCTTTGTGATCTGAGCATAGGTGAGTGCCAGGGACTCACCTGCCTCGGCCTCCCAAAGTGTTGGGATTATAGGCATGAGCCACTACACCAGCCTGAACAGAATTTAAATGGGGTGATAGGGCCAAACACAGTGACTCATGACTATAATTCCAGGGCTTTGGGAGGCTGAGGTGGGAGGATCACCTGAGCCCAGGAGTTTGAGACCAGCCTGGGCAACATAGCAAGACCCTGTCTCTACAGAAAAAAATTAACCCAGTGTGGTAGTGCCCACCCATGGTCCCAGCTACTCGGAAAGCTGAGGCGGGAGGATCACTTGAGCCCGGGAGGTTGAGGTTGCAGTGAGCCAGGACCATGCCACTGCACTCCAGCCTGGGTGGGAGGGAGACCTTGTTTCAAAAATAAAATGAGGCTGGGCATGGTGGCTCACGCCTGTAATACCAGCAGTTTGGGAGGCCAAGGTGGGCGGGTCATCTGAAGTCAGTAGTTTAAGACCAGCCTAGACAACATAGCGAAACCCCGTCTCGACGAAAAATACAAAAATCAGCAGGGTGTGGTGGCTCATGCCTATGATCCCAGCTACTTGAGAGGCTGAGGCAGGAGATTCGCTTGAACCTGGGAGACGGAGTTTGCAGCGAGCTGAGATTAAGCCACTGCACTCCAGCCTGGGCAACACAGTGAGACTCGATCTCAAAAAAATAAATAAGTAGGCCGGCCGTGGTGGCTCACACCTGTAATCCCAGCACTTTGCGGGGCCAAGGTGGGTAGATCACAAGGTCAAGAGATAGAGACCATTCTGACCAACATGGTGAAACCTCGTCTCTACTAAAAGTAGGAAAATTAGCCGGGCGTGGTGGTGTGTGCTTGTAGTCCCAGCTACTCAGGAGGCTGTAGGCAAAAGAATCACTTGAACCTGGGAGGCGGAGGTTGCAGTGAGCTGAGGATCGTGCCACTGCACTCCAGCCTAGGTGACAGAGAGAGACTCAGTCTCAAAAAAAAAAAAAAAAAGATGGTTAAAAATGGCTGCTGTCGGGACTGGAGGGAATTGGGAGGCTGAGACATCATCCAAGCAGGACAGTCAGGCCTGGATGAGATGGAGCTGCAGGTCTTTCTAACAGGCACATCTGACCTCGTTCTGCCCCTGCTCACACGCCCTCTGTGGCTCCCTATTGCCCTCGGGGGAGAGTCCCAGCTCCCCTGCTCCACTGGATTGAGTAGTGTCTGCAAGAATTCACGTCCACCCAGAACCTCAGAATATGGGGTTACTTGGAAATAGAGTCTTTGTAGACAGAGATGAGGATTAGGGTGGATTAGGCTATCATGGATTAGGGTGAACCCTAAATCCAATGACTGGGCCAGGTGCAGTGGCTCACGCCTGCATCTCAATGCTTTGGGAGGCTGAGGTGGGCAGGTCACCTGAGTTCAGGAGTTCAAGACCAGCCTGGCCAACATAGTGAAACCCTGTCTCTCCTACAAATGCAAAAATTAGCCGGGTGTGGTGGCGGGCACCTGTAATCCCAGCTACCTTGGAGGCTGAAGTGGATCACTTGAGCCCAGGAGTTGGAGGCTTCAGTTAGCTATGATTGTGCCACTGCTCTCCAGCCTGGGCAACAGAGTGAGACCCTGTCTGAAAAAAAAAAAAAAAAAAGACCAGTGTGTTTTGTGATGATCATTTTCAGACATTTGTTTTGTGTCTAATGTCTGCCATTCTAAGTCCTCAATGCTAAGGACTCCCATGGGCCTTGGTAGAGACCTCGGCTCAAGTCCTGCACTTAACCCTTCCCTCCCTGGGTGACCTTGGCAAGCAGCCCTCACCCTGGGCCTCAGGTTCCCCACTTTGCGTCGCAATGCCTCTCTAGTTATCAAGCTCCTGGAAGTGCCGGTGGGTCTGTGGCTGCTGGGGGACAAGCCCACACAGGGACTGACTGAGGCTTGTCCCTTTTTTTTTTTTTTTTTTTTTGAGACGGAGTCTTGTTCTGCCGCCCAGGTTGGAGTGCACTGGCCGGATCTCAGCTCACTGCAAGCTCCACCTCCCGGGTTTACGCCATTCTCCTGCCTCAGCCTCCCGAGTAGCTGGGACTACAGGCGCCCGCCTCGTCGCCCGGCTAGTTTTTTGTATTTTCAGTAGAGACGGGGTTTCACCGTGTTAGCCAGGATGGTCTCGATCTCCTGACCTCGTGATCCGCCTGTCTCGGCCTCCCAAAGTGCTGGGATTACAGGCTTGAGCCACCGCGCCGGGCCGGCTTGTCCCTTTTTCTAGAGAAAAATGCAGGAAGCTGCTTTGGGTCGTTTATTTACTAGGAGACAGCAAGAAGGGGTGTTACACATGCAGGGAGCGGAGCGTCTGGGGCGCCTCTGGAGTAAAGACATTTGGCTCTCAGTGTCCAGCATCTGTGAAAGTGGGGATCCTCCAAGCCAGGGCTAGGGTGTGATTTATTCTGCAGTTGACTCAACAGGCTGCAGGTGGCATTGGTCTGGGGTAGGTAGTGAGCACTCCATCCCAGGAGGTAATCAAAGGCTTGCAGACACGAGACTTTATGGTGCTGTGTGGCCTCAGGAGCTCACCAGACCAGACCCTCTGGGCCTCAGGCCACTCTGAGGCTGCACCCAAGGAGGAATCAGTAGGGACAGAGGGTCAGCAGGTCTTGTTGGGTACACCCGCTGAGGCAGCAGTAGCGTGCAGGGTTGGTGGCAGCTTGCACGGTGGGTGGCGGTGATGGTGAGAAGTCTGGGGCAGGTGGCTGCAGGCAAGGTCCAGCACAGGGTTACTGTCGGTCACCAGCCCATGGAGAGATGTCGTCTCTCCAGCCACTTGCCAGCAACTCACCTGGCGATAGAGTGAAACTCAACTGGAACGGAAACGACAGAGGACACGCCACCCCATGCTGCATGTGCACGAATCCACACACATCCCACTGAGTGGCCCACCAAACACGCATCACACATGCAAACAAAAAGCACTGGCCGGGCGCAGTGGTTTACGCCTGTAATCCCAGCACTTTGGGAGGCCGAGGTGGGTGGATCACGAGGTCAGGAGTTTCGAGACATCCTGGCTAACACCGTAAACACCCCATCTCGACAAAAAAAAAAAAAAAAAATACTGGCCGGGCGCGGGTGGCTCAAGCCTGTAATCCCAGCACTTTGGGAGGCCGAGACGGGGCGGTATCACGAGGTCAGGAGATCGAGACCATCCTGGCTAACACGGTGAAACCCCGTCTCTTACTAAAAAATACAAAAAACTAGCGGGCGAGTTGGCCGGCGCCTGGTAGTCCCAGCTACTCGGAGGCTGAGCCAGGAGAATGGCGTAAACCCGGGAGGCGGACTTGCAGTGAGCTGGAGATCCGGCCACTGCATTCCAGCCCGGGCGACAGAGCGAGACTCTGTCATCAAAAAAAAAAAAAAAAAAAAATTAATTAGCCGGGTTGTGGTAGCGGGCGCCTGTAGTCCCCCAGCTACTCCGGGAGGCTGGGCAGGGAATTGACGTAACCGCAGGAGGCGGAGCTTGCAGTGGAGCCGATATCCCACTACTGCAATCCAGCCTGGGCGACAGAGCGAGATGCCGTCTCACAAAAAAAAAAAAGAAAAGTGAGCACTGGCCGGGCGCAGTGGCTCACGCCTGTAATCCCAGCACTTTGGGAGGCTGAGGTGGGCGGATCACTTGAAGTCAGGAGTTTGAGATCAGCCTGGCCAACATGGTGAAAACCTGTCTCTACTAAAAAATACAAAAATTAGTCAGGTGTGGTGGCGGGCGTCTGTAATCCCAGCTACTTGGGAGGCTGAGGTGGGAGAATCACTTGAACCCAGGAGGTGGAGGTTGCAGGGAGCTGGGATCGTACCATTGCACTCCAGCCTAGGTGACAAGAATGAAACTGTGTCTCAAAAAAAACAAAAACAAAAAAAACACTTATTAAGCACCTGCTGTACACCAGGCACCTGGTTAATCCTCTCATCCACTCATGTCCACACTCACATCCCCAGCTACGTGTGTCCCCATATGCCACCTGAGTGCCCCAAGCCCTGCCCAGGGAGTGTCGGGGGTCTTGGAGCTACAGATGGTGTCAGTTTCCCCAACAGGTCTGAGGGTCCATGAGGCACCCAGAACAGGTCAGAGACCCACCCACAGACTCCTCATGGCACAGAGACATGCAGGGGTGTGCATGTGTCTGTGGGTCCACCTCCTGGTCACCCACGCATGTGTGGTGGACCCACAGACACACACACACCCCTACGTGGACACACCCTTGCAGACCCCCTCTCCTGGATCCCTAACGCCCCAAGTGGAGTGGCACACAGAGGCATGTGGACACACGTTAACACATCTGCACAAACTTGTCTTATATACTGGCACCAGGGCCAGGACTAGGGTACGGAGAGGGAAGCATGAAGCCATCAGGATATTTTTTTGAGGCCAGGCACCGTGGCTCACACCTGTCATCCCAGCATTTTGGGAAGCCTAGGTGGGTGCGTTGCTTGAGCCCAGGAGTTCATGACCAGCCTGGGCAACACGGCAAAACCTCGTCTCTGCAGAAAATACAAAAATCAGCCAGGCGTGGTGGTGCGTGCCTGTAGTCCCAGCTATTTGGGAGGCTGAGGTGGGAGGATCACTTGAGCCTGGGAAGGCAAGGCTGCAGTGACCCGAGTTCATGCCACTGCACTCCAGCCTGGGTGAGAGAGCAAGACTGTCTCAAAAGAAAAAGAAAAAAAAAAGGACTTATGAAAATTTAGAGGGTTGTTTACCGCCTACCCAATCTGCAGTTTACAATTGACACCAGTGGTTCTCAAACCAGGGTGATCTTGTTTCCAGGGTATACTTGTCTGGGGACAGTTTTGGATGTCACAACTTCGGTGGGGTGTGAGGCTATTCATGGCATTAGGGGGCAGAAGACAAAGATGTTATCTAACACCCTACAATACACAGGACGGCCCCTCTACCATATACATCCCCAAATGTCAGCGTTAGCTTTTTTTTTTTTTGAAATGGAGTCTTGCTCTAGCGCCAGGCTGGAGTGCAGTGGCATTATCTTGGCTCACTGCAAGCTCCACCTCCTGAGTTCAAGTGATTGTCCTGCCTCAGCCTCCTGAGTAGCTGGGACTACAAGCACACGCCACAACTCCCAGTTAATTTTTGTATTTTTAGCAGAGACGGAGTTTCACCATGTTGGCCAGGATGATTTCAATCTCTTGACCTCATGTTCTGCCCGCCTGGGTCTCCCAAAACGCTAGGATTACAGGCATGAGCCACTGCACCCAGCCAGCATTAGTTTTTTTAAATAAAATAGAGATGGGGTCTCCCCATGTTGGCCTGGCTGCTTTTGAACCCCTGGGTTCAAGTGACTTCCCTGCCTCAGCCTTCCAAAGTGTTGGGATTACAGATGTGAGGTCGGGAGTTCAAGACCAGCCTGACCAACATGGAGAAACCCCTTCTCTACTAAAAGCACAAAATTAGCCAGGCGTGGTGGCATGTGCCTATATAATCCCTGCTAGTCAGGAGACTGAAGCAGGAGATTCGTTAGAACCCGGGAGGCAGAGGTTGTGGTGAGCCAAGATCATGCCATTGCACTCCAGCCTGGGCGACAAGATCGAAACTCCATCTCAGAAAAACAAAACAAAACAAACAAAAAAAGCTTTGTGGCCAGGCCTTGTAATTCAAGGCTTTGGGAGGCTAAGGCGACCAGACTGCCTGAGCTCAGGAGTTTGAGATCAGCCTAGGCAACATGGTGAAACCCCCATCGCTACTAACAATAGAAAAATTAGCCAAACATGGTGACATGTGCCTATAGTCCCAGCTACTCAGGAGGCTGAGGTGGGTGGATTGCTTGAGCCTGGGAGGCAGAGGTTGCAGTGAGCCGAGATCATGCCACTACACTCCAGCCTGGGTGATAGAGCAAGACCCTGTCTCAAAATATAATAATAATAATAATAATTTTTTTTTTTGAGACAAGGGTTTCTGTCTCAGGCTGAGTCTCATATTGTCCAGGTTGGTCTCAAACTCCTGGCCTCAAGTGATCCTCCCTCCTCTGCCTCCTGAGTAGCGGGGATTACAGGTGTGAGCCACCATGTCCAGCAAGATAAGTATTTTAATGCAATACTTTTAAAATCAAATTTAAAATATTTGTAAAAAGGCCAGGCACGGTGGCTCACATTTGTAATCCCAACACTTTGGGAGGCCAAGGTAGGGCAGATCACTCAGGGTCAGGAGTTCAGGACCAGCCTGGCCATCATAGTGAAACCCTGTCTCTACTAAAAATACAAAAACTAGGCCGGGTGCAGTGGCTCATGCCTATAATCCCAGCACTTTGGGAGGCCGAGGCAGGCAGATCACCTGAGGTCAGGAGTTCAAGACCAGCCTGGCCAACATGGTGAACCCTCATCTCTACTAAAAATCCAAAAACTCAGCGGGGCATGGTGGTGGGTGGCCTGGGCAGTGGTCTGTAATCCCAGCTACTCAGGAGGCTGAGGCAGGAGAATTGCTTGAACTCAGGAGGCGGAGGTTGCAGTGAGCTAAGATCATGGCACTGCACTCTAGCCCGGGTGACAGAGTGAGATTCTATCTCAAACAAACAAACAAACAAAATACAAAAATTAGCCGGGTGTGATGGTGCGTACCTGCAGTCCCAGCTACTCCGGAGGCCGAGGCAGGAAAATTGCTCGAACCTGGGAGGCAGAGGTTGCAGTGAGACAAAATCACATCACTGCACTCTGACTTGGGTGACAGAGCAAGGCTACGTCTCAAAATAAATAGATAAATAAAAATAATAAAATAATTGTAAAAAGCAATACTTTTCAAAAGCAATACTTTTAAATACCTTTAAGGCTGGGCACAGTGACTCACGTCCCTAATCCCAACACTTTGGAAGGTCAAGGTGGGAGGATTACTTGAGCTCAGGAGTTTGAGACCAGCCTGGGCAACAGAGTGAGACTCCCTCTCTACAAAAAACAAAAAGAAATTAGCTGGGCCATGGTGGCAGCATCTGTATCCCAGCTACTCCGAGGCTGAGGCAGGAAGATCGTTTGAGCCCAGGAGGTTGAGCCTGCAGTGAGCCAAGATCACACCACTGCACTCCAGCCTGGGCGACAGAGTGAGACCCTGTCTCGAAAAACAAACAAACAAACAAAGCAAAATTAAGGCAAAAATTCATGAAGATCAAAATATAGAAATTTTAAGACAGGATCTCACCGTGTACTTGCAAGAGCCTACCTCTCCTGCCTCACACTGTTTCTGGCCCCTCAGGGGACTCATGCTCCAGGGACTTTCTTTCCTTCTTCTTCTTCTTCTTTTTTTTTTTTTGAGATGGAGTTTCACCCTGTCGCCCAGGCTGGAGTGCAATGGCATGATCTCAGCCCACTGCAACCTCCGCCTTCCTGGTTCAAGCAATTCTCCTGCCTTGGCCTCCCAAGTAGCTGGGATTACAGATGTACACCATTACGCCCGGCTAATTTTTTTTTTTTTTTTTCATTATTTTTAGTAGAGATGGGGTTTCACCATGTTGGCCAGGCTGGTCTGGAACTCCTGACCTCAGGGGATCCGCCCGCCTCAGCCTCCCAAAGTGGTGGGATTACAGGCACGAACCACCGCGCCTGGCTAATGGCTCCGGGGACTTTCACACGCGGGTTCACACAGACTCCAGTGCGGATCCACCATCTGTGCACGCAGCCGGCAGGTGAGCCCTGGGCACACGCATGCAAGCCTGCCCCCCTGCCCTGCACGTGTGCACCTGCGCCTGCGTGCGCCTGCCCCACCTCAGCTTCCCAGAGGGCTGCCCCTGCCCGTCCCCACTCACGGTCGCCTCCTGCTGCAGGCCTCCTGGCCTCCGTGGACCAGCGGGGGCCCCCGCACACGCGCACCAGCGCCCGCACGAAGTGGTGGCCGCACAACTTCTCAGGCATCTCTGGGGTGGGTGCGGGGCCCAACGCGAACACCAGGGCAGGGCCCAGCAGCATCAGCGCCCAGGCAGGCAGACGAGGGTCCATGGCGGTGGGTGGCGCCTAGGCCAAGCGGGGACCCCCTTTATAGGCGCCTGGGACGCCCCAGCTGGGAGCCTTGGAGAAGGGACAGAACATTCTTCAGTACCGCCCAGGAAGAAGGTCAAGGGTGGGGTTAGTGCCAGGGCCTTTCTCCCAGGGCCAGGCCCTTAGATGTATTTCTCCCAGAGGGAGCACTGGGCAATGAGTCTTTCTTTTTTTTTTTCTTTTTTTTTTTCTTCTGAGATGGAATCTGGCTCTGTTGCCCAAGCTGGAGTGCAGTGACTTGATCTCAGCTCATTGCAACTTCTGACACCCGGGTTCAAGAGATTCTCCTGCCTCAGCCTCCTAAATAGCTGGGATTACAGGTGCACACCACCATGTCTGGCTAATTTTTTTTTTTTTTTTTTCAGTAGAGACTGGGGTTTGCCATGTTGTCCAGGCTGGTCTCCAACTCCTGACCTCAAACATTCCGTCTGACTTGGCCTCCCAAAGTGCTGGGATTACAGGCATGAGCTGTGCCTGGACTATTATTACTTTTATTATTATTATTGAGACAAAGTCTTGCTCTGTCACCCAGGCTGGAGTGCAATGGCATGATCTCAGCTCACTGCAACCTCCACCTCCCAGTTTCAAGCAATTCTCCTGCCTCAGCCTCCTGAGTAGCTGGGATTACAGGCATGCACCAGCACACCTCGCTAATTTTTGTATTTTTAGTAGAGACAGTTTCGCCATGTTGGCCAGGCTGGTCTTGAACTCCTGGGCTCAAGTGATCCTCCTGCCTTGGCCTCCCAAAGTGCTGGGATTACAGACGTGAGCCACTGAACCTGGCCACTCTCCACATCTTTCTAGCAGTTATGAGGTGCACACGACAGGGGCCGGTGTGGGGGAGGTGGCCTAGCCCCAGTGATGTTGGTCCCCTCTCCACAGCCTCGCTCCCCCAACCTGGCCTTGTCCTCTGACAACTGGGAGAGCAGCCTGTTCCTTCCCCACCCACAGAGAGCCTGCAATCAGCTCCCCCAGGCTGCAGCCAAGGCCAGCAGCTGGGCCTGGGAGTGAGGGGGCTCTGTCCTCGAGGGCTCCAGCCAAGCCCTACGCAGTGGTCCTCCTCCACCAGCCTGCCCTAGGGCCCCCACAGTGGCTCCCTGAGAGGTCTCTGGCCCACAGCCCTAACCACATCCCTCCCAGCTCACACACCCTCTAAGGCTCCCCATCGCCCCAAGTCCAGCACAAACCATCGTTTCCACTGAATTCCTTTATTCAGTCAACAAACTCCCAGAGCCCGCTCTGCATTGAGGCCTCAAGGAACGCTGAGGTCAGGGGAGACAGCTGGACACAGACACTTCCCCAACCCCAGGGTCACAGTGGGGCTGGAGGGAAGGACAGGGGTGCAATAGTGGTGGGGGTATATGAGGGAAGGCTGCAAAGATGTGGTAGCTGGAGTTTAGAGAGATGTATAAGAGTTTTCCAAGGAGCAACAGTGGCCGAAAAGCTTTGCAGGTAGGTGAGGAGGAGCAGCAGGAGCTTAACCTGCATGAGAATCCCTCTCACTAGTCAGAAAGTTGACCCTGCACAGCCAAGGGGTAAGCTCTGCCCATTTTGCAGGTGACAGAACTGAGACCCAGAGAGGGAAAGGAACTTGCCCACCGTCACACAGCATGGAAGGGGCAAAACCGTAGGCTCCAATACCTGGACTCTTAACCTCCTTACTCTGAGCCTTCTCACACTTGGCATGCTGTTCCCTCTGCCAGGAATGCCTTTCCTTCCCTTGATTGCACGAAAAGTTCCTGCCAGGTTTGGTGTCATCCCTTTGTGCCCCTTGTAGGGTGAGGACAGAAGGGGTCCCATTGGACAGGTGGGAAAACTGCAGCCCTGGGATGCTCAGGTACCATTAGGGTGGACTGGGACCCCAGCCCCTCCTGCCCCCTTACAGGATACCAAAGAGATACATGGGCTATCCCAAAAGACAGAGTCCCAGCCAGGGCAACTGCTCTTGTCCTTGGCTTCCTCCAGAGAAACAAGAGATTGGAGAGCAGAAGTCAGATCATACATGAATGTCCCCTTGGAAATAAGACAGGAAACTCAAAACTGGGTACCTGTAGTCCCAGCTATTTGGGAGGCTGAGGCAGAAGGATCACTGTAGCCCAGGAGTTCAAGACAAGCCTGGGCAACATAGCAAGATCCTGTCTCTTAAAATTAATAATTACAAATTAAA
The DNA here is from genome assembly GCF_001698545.2 of Rhinopithecus bieti. NCBI lineage: Eukaryota > Metazoa > Chordata > Mammalia > Primates > Cercopithecidae > Rhinopithecus > Rhinopithecus bieti. The sequence continues at coordinate 6,451,485 of NW_016806979.1, read as the reverse complement.
AAAAAGCCCGGGCATGGTGGCTCACGCCTATTATTCCAACACTTTGGGAGGCTGAGGTGGGAGGATCACTTGAGGTCAGGAGTTTGAGATCAGCCTGGCCATCATGGTGAAACCTCATCTCTACTGAAAATAAAAAAAATTAGCTGGGTATGGTGGTGCACACCTGTAATCCCAGCTACTCAGGAGGCTGAGGCAGGAGAATCGCTTGAACCTGGGAAGCAGAGGTTGCACTGAGCTGAGATCGCATCACTGCACTCCACCCTGGGTAACAGAGCGAGGCTCTGTCTCAAAATGAAAATAAAATAAAAGAGAGAGAGAGAAAAGGAAACTCAGGGGGCCAGGGCTTGAGGGGATAGGAAGATGGGAGGGTCTTCAATTTGGTTCCTTGCTTCTTTGGGCCAGGACTCAAGAGAGCCTCACTGACACATCTGCCAATCTGTCTTGAATCTTAACAAATTGCAAAGGCCACAGGCTATTCCACAAGCCATGGGAGCCCCCCCAAATGCAATGTCATGGGGGTGTTCCTGAAGTAGAGGACCCTTATAAAGCCTCTGAGGCCCAGAGAGGGGCAGCTCCCTGTCTAAGGTCACACAGCCAATCAACAGAGACCTAATCCAGAGGTCTGCGGGCAGGAGCTATAAAAAGGACAGGGAGTGTGGTTTGCCCTCTGGGTGAGCAGTGAAGGCGTGAGTCTCACACCCCCGGCTTCCGCTCCACAGCACGTCCAGCTGGGGGCCCAGGGTGCTGAATGATGGCCGGTCCTGTGGGCTAGGGGCCCAGCACAGCTTCATGAGCTCGTGAACCTGAGAGGCGGGGGACAGAGAATGGGGTCATGCCTGAGCAATCAGAAGGACACGACTCCCATTCAGTGTATTTTGTTTTGTTTTGTTTTGTTTTCTTTTTTTTTTTTTTTGAGACGGAGTCTCGCTCTGTCGCCCGGGCTGGAGTGCAGTGGCCGGATCTCAGCTCACTGTAAGCTCCGCCTCCCGGGTTTACACCATTCTCCTGCCTCAGCCTCCTGAGTAGCTGGGACTACAGGTGCCTGCCACCTCACCCGGCTAGTTTTTGTATTTTTTTTAGTAGAGACAGGGTTTCACCGTGTTAGCCAGGATGGTCTCGATCTCCTGACCTCGTGATCCGCCCATCTCGGCCTCCCAAAGTGCTGGGATTACAGGCTTGAGCCACCGCGCCCGGCCTGTTTTTGTTTTTTTGAGACGGAGTCTAGCTCTGTTGTCCAGTCTGGAGTGCAATGGCATGATCTTGGCTCACTGCCACCTCCACCTCCCGGGTTCAAGCAATTATTCTGCCTCAGCTTCCCAAGTAGCTGGGATTACAGGTGCGTGCCACCACGCCCCGCTAATTTTGTATTTTTAGTAGAGACGGGGTTTCACCATGTTGGCCAGGTTGGTCTCAAACTCCTGACCTCAGGTGATCCACCTGTCTCGGCCTCTCAAAGTGCTTGGATTATAGGCATGAGCCACCACACCCAGCCCCATTCAGTTTTAAAACACAAATTAAATTCCATCCCATCTCTGCTCCAAAACCTCCCATGGCTCCCTAGGGATCTTATTTATTTATTTATTTATTTGAGACAAAGTTTCGCTCTTGTTGCCCAGGCTGGAATGCAGTGGCACGATCTCGGCTTACTGCAACCTCTGCCTCCTGGGTTCAAGTGATTCTCCTGCCTCAGCCTCCCAAGTAGCTGGGATTACACGTACACACCACCATACCTGACTAAGTTTATATTTTTAGTAGAGATGGGGTTTCATCATGTTGGTCAGGCTGGTCTTGAACTCCTGACCTCATGTGATCCACTCGCCTCGGCCTCCCAAAGTGCTGGGATTACAGGCATGAGCCACCGCACCCAGCCCCTATGGATCTTAGAACACACTTCTTTTGAGACCACCCTGACCAACATGGAGAAACCCCGTCTTAACTAAAAATAAAAATAAAAAAAATTAGGCCGGGCGCGGTGGCTCACACCTATAATCCCAGCACTTTGGGAGGCCGAGGCGGGCAGATCATGAGGTCAGGAGATCGAGACCATCCTGGCTAACACGGTGAAACCCCATCTCTACTAAAAATACAAAAAATTAGCCGGGTATGGTGGCAGTTGCCTGTAATCCCAGCTACTCGGGAGGCTGAGGCAGGAGAATGGCGTGAACCCGGGAGGCAGAGCTTGCAGTGAGCCGAGATTGCGCCACTGCACTCCAGCCTGAGTGACAGAGCGAAACTCCGTCTCAAAAACAAAAAAAAGAAAAAAAAAATTAGCTGGGCGTGGTAGCGTGCGCCTATAATCCCAGCTACCTGGGAGTCTAAGGCAGGAGAATTGCTTGAACCTGGGTGGTGGAGGTTGCAGTGATCCGAGATCACGCCATTGCACTCCAGCCCGGGCAACAAGAGCGAAACCGCGTCTCAAAAAAAACAAAAAAACAAAAAAAACCACGTCTCCCCTGATGCCCTCCTTTGCTCATCTCCATCCTTCCTTGCCTCATTTGTTCCAGGCAGTCACACCTGCCTCCATCGCACTGGTGCTTAAACGCACCCAGCCCATTCCCTCCCCAAGGCCTTTGTTCCTTCTGTGTCTCCCACTGGACATTTCTTCTCCTAGCTTTACTCGTAGGTAGGCTTCTCCTCCTTCCAGCATTGCCCCCTAAGAGGCCCTCTTTGACCACCCCCACCCCACATTTCCCTCTGTTCATCTCTTTCAAGGCACTTATCATTACCAGAATTTTGTTTTTCTGTTTCGTTTCGTTTTGTTTTGAGACAGGGTGTCACTCTGTTGTCCAGGCTGGAGTGCAGTGGCACAATAATGGCTCACTGCAGCCTTGACCTCCTGGGCTCGAGCAATCCTCCTGCCTCAACCTCCCTAGTAGCTGAAACCACAGGTGCATGTCACAACACCGGCTAATGCTTGTACTATTGTAGAGACAGGGTCTCACTATGTTGCCCAGGCTGGTTTGAACACCTGGGCTCCAGTGATCCTTCCGCCTCAGCCTCCCAAAGTGTTGGGATTACAGGCATGAGCCATCACACCCAGCCTAGAATGTTCTTATCAGCTTCTGCTAGTTACTGGGGGGACAGGGTTCTCTCCCTATCTGGGTCTTCAGCACCCAACAAGTCCTGGCACACAGTTGGCACTCAATAAATGTTTTTGGCCTGAGCGAATTAATTTATCAATGACCAACCGCATGTTAGACACTTCCACAAAGGTTATGATTACATGATTATAAACCATGACAGGGTGGGATGTGGTGGCTCACATCTGTAATCCCAGCACTCTGGGAGGCCAGAGCAGGAGGATCACTTGAGCCCAGGAGCTCAAGACCAGCCTGGGCAACACAGAGAGACCCCATCTCTAAAAAAAATTTTTTTTTAGTTAGCCAGGCACAGTGGCTCATGCCCGTAAATCCCAGCACTTTGGGAGGCCAAGGTAGGAGGATCGCTTGAGTCCAGGAGTTCAAGACCAGCCTGGGCAACATAGCGAGACCCTGTCTCTAAAAAGCAAATTATTTTTATTTTATTTATTTATTTATTTTGAGATGGAGACTCCCTCTTTTGCCCAGGCTGGAGTGCAGTGGCATGATCTCAGCTCACTGCAACTTTCCCCTCCCAGGTTCAAGCAATTCTCCTGCCTCAGCCTCCCAAGTAGCTGGGATCACAGGCACCCACGGCCACACACGGGGAATTTTTGTATTTTTAGTAGAGACAGGGTTTCACCATGTTGGCCAGGCTGGTCTCGAACTCCTGACCTCAGGCGGTCTGACTGCCTCAGCCTTCAAAAGTGCTGGGATTACCAGCTGTGAGCCACCACACCTGGCCAAAATTATTTTTAAATTAGCCAGGCATGGGGGTGTACACCTGTAGTCCCAGCACTTTGCGAGGCCGAAGACAGAGAATCACTTGAGCTCACAAGTTCAAGACCAGCCTGGGCAACATAATGAGAGCCCCCCCCCATCTCTAAAAAATTACTTTTAAATTAGCCAGGCGTGGTGGTGTACACCTGTAGTCCCTGCTACTACAGACGCTGAACTAGGGGGATCACTTGAGCTCAGGAGGTGGAGGTTGTAGTGAGCTATAATTGTGCCCCAGCCTGGGCAACAGAGTGACCCCCATCTCTAAAAAAAAAAAAAAAAAAAACAAACCATGAACCTCACCAACATTTACGGAGCATAGACTGTGTGCTCGGCTTTGAGCTGAGCCCTCATAGGCACAGGTGTTCAGGAGTCTGATCTTCCCTCAAGCTATAAGGCGTTACTATGCTCATTTTGGAAAAGGGTAAACTGAGGCTCTGAAAGTGCTCTGACTTGCTTCACAGTGAGAAAGTAGCCAAGTGGGGGGTCAGGATCCTCATCAGCCTCACACTCTAGCCTCTCCTCTCAGTCCAGAGACTCAGGCGCCAGCTGGCTGGCCCGAAACCCCGGCCCAATCTACAGACTGGGAAACTGAGGCTGGCCCTGCGGCGCTCACCTCAGCAGGGCAGGCAGGAGGCGCCGGCAGCCTCTGGCCCTCCTCCAGCAGTTCCAAGAGAAGGCAGAGGGCGGGGACATCCCGCTCACATCCCATCATCCGCAGAAACTCCTGGAGCCAAGAGGGAGCGCATGTGGTGGGGGAGGGGCCACCCGTGGCGTGGGGAGGAGCCATGTGATGGAGCGGGGAGGGGCTGCCTGCACCGTGAAGGGGTCAGAAAGGTGAGGTAGGGTCCTCCCCACTGAGGCCTATGATGCTGGGACCAAGTGACCCCATGCTAAAGAGGGACGCAGGCGCAGACAGGTTGGAGACTGGCCACGAGGGGCGTGGAGGGAGAAGGAGGCTGGGGGCCCACGGGAGCCGACTCACGGCCGAGGGGCTGCAGCTTTTGTCACAGTAGGTGAAGAGCTCGTACAGGACGACCCCGAAGCTCCAGACGTCTGACTGGCGAGAGAAGATGTTGTCCGAGAGGGATTCGGGGGCATACCTGGAGAGGGGACAGGGAGGTCTTGAGATGCGAGAGTGGAGAAAAGACAGGAAGAGGGGGGCAGCCTTGGAATGGGGAACTGGTCAGGGTAGGTGGGGACTGTGAGCAGGTCAGTCCCATCTCCAGGGTCTCGGTTTCCCTGGCTGTGGGATGGGCGGATTCTCCAGCCCTGGGAGGTGCCTGGGAAGAGCCAAGGGGAGGGGGCGGGGCCAGTGTGGAGGGGCGGAGATGGGGCGGAGCCAGAGCCGAGGGAGGGGGAGGGGCCAGAACTGGGGGAAGGGCAGAACTAAGAAGGGGCCAGCACTGAGGGGCGGAGCCAGGGTGTTGGAGGAGTGGGGCTCTGATGTTTGGGCGGGGCGAGAGCTGAGAGAAGGGCGGGGCTAAGGCTGGGGAACAAAGCAGCGGCAGGGGGCGGGACCATGTTAGGGGAGGAGCCAGAGCCGTGGGGAGTAGGGGCGGAGCCTGGGCGCGGGTTCCCCACCAGAAAATGGGGCTCTGGCCCGGCTCGCGGACCACGTAGTAGTCTTTGTCAAGCGGCAGCAGCTTAGCTAGGCCGAAGTCAGCGATCTTGACGTGGGCCTCGCTCTCCACCAGGATGTTTCGGGCGGCCAGGTCGCGGTGCACGCAGCGGCGGGAGCCCAGGTACTCCATGCCCTGTGGGCGGGCGGTGTGAGCGTGCAGAGAGGATCCCAGGATAATCCGGCAGGCACCCTAAGCCTGACCTGGACTCTAACCCTAACCCAGACCCCAACTCTAACCCTACCCTCGAGCCATCCTTCACTGAAGTTCTGATCCTGAACCCTAAGCCAACCCCACCACCCCCGAGACCTGGACCCCAAACTTCACTCCTCAGCCTTCACCACAACCTCCACGCAGACCCCTGCCCAGGCCGAGCCAGCTGAATCCCCACAAGTCCCGGAGCGCCCCCTCGCACCTTGCAGATCTGCGAGGAGTAGAGAAGGAGGCGGCTGGCATCGAGGCGCGCGCGGTGCCGCTGCAGGAAGTCGCGCAAGCAGCCGCTGGGCAGGTACTCCATGACCAGCCGCAGGCTCTGGCGGCCTGGAGAAAGCAGGAGCTGTCACAGCAGGGCCCAGCTGTGCTCCTCCCCTCATTCTTCCCCGTTTCACAGTGGGACCTTGTGTCCCTCTCGCCCTCAGTTTTGCTGACTGTAATATGGGAACCGCGACAATTACACATTGCTAATATCTCTTGAGTACTTTCTACAGCATACATTGATGTGTTTATATATCACGGCCAGGCATAGTGGCTCACGCCTGTAATCCCAGCACTTTGAAGCCTCACGAGGTCAGGAGATCAAGACCAGCCTGGCCAACATGGTGAAAACCCATCTCCACTAAAAACATAAAAATTAGCTGGGTGCGGTGGCACGCTCCTGTAATCCCAGCTACTCCGGAGGCTGAGGCAGGATAATCACTTGAACCTGGGAAGCAGAGGTTGCAGTAAGCCGAGATTGAGCCACTGCATTCCAGCCTGGGTGACAGAGCGAGACTCCGTCTCAAAAACAAACAAACAAACAACAATAACAAAGTAAATATCACAATGACCCATTTTTCAGCTGGAGAAACAGGCTCAGAGAAGTTAAGGTTGCACAACTGGTAAGGGGTAGAGTCAGGATTCAAACCTGTAACTCATGTGAATCTGGATCAATCAATAATCACGTTCCCAGCCTATATAAAGTGGCCTGGCAGGAAGGTACGAATGTGCACTTTGAAAAGCACCCATACGTCTCAGTTCACTCATCCGGGACCTGGCTCACCCGGGCCATAGCTGACACCACGATACTTGACAATGAAATCACTGTGCAGTGCTTTGAGGATCTGAATCTCCCGCTGGAAGTCCCTCTGCTGGTCTGGCCCGCTGTGCTGCAGCTGTTTCACGGCCACCAGAGCACCTGTGTTGTCGCCTAGCGGGTCATAGCGGCACAGCTCCACACTGCCAAAGTTGCCCTGGGGGATAGCAGGACTGGCGTCCAGGCATCTGGATGCTGCTCTGCCCTCTCCAACCCATCCTGGCCCTGCCCACCTTACCTTGCCCAGCTGTGAGATGTACTTGAGGTGTCTCTCCTCGAAGATCGTGGGGTCTTGGCAGGCATAGAGCTGGGCACCATTCCACAGCCCATCACGAGGTGCCAGGGCACCAGGTGTGGGGTCTGAGAGGAGCTCATAGTCTGGGGTGGGGGCATGGGCAGTGGTAAGCAGCGCCTCTCATCCTGGGCCCCACTCCTGAGTTGACTTGCTGTGCAACCTCCATCTGCATGTTGACCCTCTCTGTGCACTATGGCAGGGCCATTGCAAGCCAAAGGAGACTGGAAAAAGTTGTCTCGCACCCCATCCCAGGCAAAGGAAGCCTCCTTGTGCAGTGCACACCCTGTGCAACTCCACATGGCTACAAAGATGGAGGATATAATGAGAACTCATTTCCCCAGTTCCACTGCTATGAAATGTGGCCACATGACTGAGCTCAGGCTGATGGACAAGATATGCTGGGTGCCCCTCCAGTCCTGGCCCATGGAAACCTAGTATGGGGCCCTCCACACTCTCTCTTTTATCCGCAAAGGATCCAACAGAGACCCAACACCAGAGGTGAGTGCAGCCACAAGGTGAGAGGTTCCTGGGGGCCTGGACACCCTCATCGAATGAAGATTAAATATCACACTGGGCATGGTTGTGTGTGCCTGTAATCCCAGCTACTTGGGAGACTAAGGCAGGAGGATTGTTTGAGCCGGTAATTCAAGACCAGCCTGGGGAACATAGCAAGACCCCATCACAAAAAAAAAAAAAAAAAAACTCCAGCCAGGTGTGGTGGCTCACGCCTGTAATCCCAATACTGGAGGCTGAGGTGGATGGATCTTTTTGAGACCGGGAGTTTGAGACTAGCTCGGCCAACATGTCAAAACCCTGTCTTTACTAAAAAATACAAAAATGTAGCCATGTTTGGTGGCACACCCCTATAATCCTAGCTACTTGGGAGTCTGAGGCACGAGAATTGCTTGAACCAGGGAGGTTGCAGTGAGCCAAGATCGTACCACTGCATTCCAGCCTAGGTGACAGAGGAAGATGGTGTCTCAAAAATATAAAATAAAATAAAATAAAAATGCATACAGGCATGCATCACCATGCCTGGCTAAATTTTTTTTTTTTTTTTTTTTTTGAGAGATGGAGTTTTGCCATGTTGCCCAGGCTGGTCTGGAACTCCTGGGCTCAAGTGATACACCTACCTAGAGCTGGAACTACAGGCATGAGCCACTGCACCCAGCCAAACATTTTTTTAAAAGAATAAAATGAGCCAGGCATGGTGGTTCATGCCTGTAATCCCAGCACTTTGGGAGGCCGAGGCGGGAGGATCACTTGAGGTCAGGAGCTCGAGACCAGCCTGACCAATATGGTGAAATCCCACATCTACCAAAAATACAAAAATTAGCTGGGCATGGTGGCATGCACCTGTAATCCTAGCTACTTGGGAGTCTCAGGCAGGAGAATCGCTTGAACCAGAGGTTCAAGGAGGCAGAGGTTGCAGTGAGCCGAGATTGTGCCACTGCACTCCAGCCTGGGCAACAGAGCGAGACTCCGTCTCAAAAATAAATAAATACATACATAAATAAAATATCATCATGTTGAACCTTGACTGAGGGGACTGTTTGTTACAGCAGCCATTGAAGCTCACACTGTCACAGTCACCAACCCCTCCAACCTTGCCAGACACACAAGGTGTGGCCTGCTGCAAACCACACTGCTTCCCCTGGGCCTAATATGACATCACAGCCCTTCCCACCCAACCCGGCCCAGCAGGCACCTGAAGAGATGAGGCTGTTGAGGTCACGAATGACGGCTCGGAAGGAGGGCCTCTGGACCGGCTCATAGGCCATGCACTGTTGAATCAGCAGGGCCAGCTCTGTCCACTTGGGGGCCGGCAGCTGCTGCCGGTCCTCATAAAATTGGAGTTTCTGAGGGTGAGAGGAGGAGTTGGTAATCCCCATCCCACCAGATGCACCCCAATCTCCCCAAACTGGATATCAGTCTACGCTCTATCAAAGTAGGGGCTCAGAGACCGATGCCAGGTGAGGGGCTCTGACCTTAGCAGGATCCAGGGCGCTGATGGGCATGGTGACGCCACTAAACACCTCCCAGACCGTGGCACCGAAGCCCCACTTGTCAGCTTCCAAGTTAAGTGTCTGGGCCTCCCGAAGACACTCGGGAGCCACCCAGGGGATCCTGTCGGTGAGCACTGAGGAATGGAAGTGGGATCAGGCATCCACTTCCTTACCCTGCTCAGCCCCTCCCTCCTCCACCTCCAGGAACTTACTCTCCAGGCTTAACACAGCGGGGCTGACCCCAGGGTCACTCAGCTTGATGAAGGGTGGGCTCCCATCAGCCCCCTCCCGAGCCAAGAGCACCTTCCGGGCGGAGACATTGCCGTGGGGGAGGCCTTTGTCCTCCTAAGGGGGCCAGGCATAGGGAAATGCCAGGGAGGGTTTGATGAATGAAGAGTCTGTTTGGCAAACTCCTAGACATCCTTCAAAGCCCATTTGGTACTGCTCAGACATGCTCCAACATCATCCCTGACTCCTGACATCCTGTCTTGCCCCTCTAGTTCACCCCCTACACTGACCTGGCTATGTCCCTCCCCTTCTCAAACACCACCCCATCCTGTGACTCCCCAGTGCCTTTGACACAAAGTGAAGCTCCTCAGCCTGGCATTGAAGGCCCTTGCTCAAGCTTCCAGTGAACTTCCCTTCCACACTTGCACCCTGGTCTCCTGCCAACAGAACTGCCTGATAGACCCCAGGGGATGCAACACACTATCTAGCCTGCAGGCCTTTGCCTAGGCTGTTCCCACAGCCTGACGTGCCTGCCTTCCTTTCTTCTCTTGATGAACTTCTACTCAATCTTCAAGGCCCCATCTCCAGTGTTCCTTCTTCTAGGAAGCCTTTCTCTGTGCCCAGCCTTATCATTCACTACAGCCCCTGACATCCATAAATGACTTGTTGTCTTCTAGTGTTCTCACAGCCTCAACCTAAAATGCCCTCCCCTTGAACACATACCAAACTCCTATGCACACTACAGAGCCCACTCCCAATTCCTCTTCCACCCAGAGAAAGCCTTCCCTGGGAATGGAGGGTGGAGCAGGCAGAGGAGCACTCACCAGATAGTTGAGGGCATAGGCCAGCTGTTTGACCACCTGCAGCTTCCAGCTGGCTGGCACCAGGTGGCCACGTTTTCGCAGATACATGTCTATCGCCCCCAGGTGTACAAATTCTTGCACCATGGTGCCTGGTTGGCAGCAGGGAGAGGCGGGATTGGGTGTGTTGAGCAGGTTCTGCCAACACCCTGGCTCTCAGGGTCTCTCAAACTCTCATCTCTGTTCCCTCCCCTGCTACCTCTGTTCATACTGTACTCACCTCTCCTCCCACCTCCATCTCTGAATGATTTGCCTGCAATGCCTGGAAGGTGCTGAGCCCTCTCTGTATCTGTATCTCACTTTTCTTTTCTTTTATTTTCTTTCTTTTCTCTCTCTCTCTCTTTCTTTCTTTTTTCTTTCTCTTTCTTTTCTTTCTTTCTCTTTCTTTCACAGTCTCACTCTGTTGCCCAGGCTGGAGTGCAGTGACGTGATCTCGGCTTACTACAACCTCTGCCTCCCGGATTCAACCTATTCTCCTGCCTCAGCCTCCCAAGTAGCTGGAACTACAGGCGCATGCCAGCATACCCAGCTGATTTTGTATTTTTAGTAGAGACAGGGTCTTGCCATGTTGACCAGGCTGGTCTTGAACTCCTGATCTCAGGTGATCCACCCGCTCGGCTTTTCTTTTTTGTTGTTGTTTTTGTTTTTTGTTTTTTGTTTTTTTTTTTGAGACGGAGTCTCGCTCTGTGGCCCAGGCTGGAGTGCAGTGGCCGGATCTCAGCTCACTACAAGCTCCGCCTCCCAGGTTTACGCCATTCTCCTGCCTCAGCCTCCCGAGTAGCTGGGACTACAGGCGCCCGCCACCTCGCCCGGCTAGTTTTTGTTTTTGTTTTTTTTTTTTTGTTTTTTAGTAGAGATGGGGTTTCACCGTGTTAGCCAGGATGGTCTCGATCTCCTGACCTCGTGATCCGCCCGTCTCGGCCTCCCAAAGTGCTGGGATTACAGGCTTGAGCCACCGCGCCCGGCCTCGGCTTTTCAATTACAGGCGTGAGCCACCATGCCCAGCCTTTGTATCTTACTTTGCATGTTCTGTGTCCTCTGCCTAGAACACCCCTCTTCCTTTCCTAATTCACACTTGTCCTTATCTTTCCAGGTTAGAATGCATCTTTGTCTACCCACAAGCATTGCCTGACCCCCAGGCTGGCCCAGCAGCCTCTCTGATCATGCACAGTGCCCCATGCTGCCCTCCTCGCCCCTCATCACGCCCTGCCTGTCACATTCTAACCTCTGTCCCCAGCTCTTGGCCCATCCTGGACTCCCAAACAATGAAACCAAGGCTCAGAAAGGTTATGTGACCCGTGCAAAGCTGCAGAGATTAGAAAGCCAGGTTTGTCTGACTTCAGATCATTCTGGGGCTGAGTATGGGTGGGAACATGGAGCCACTTTCCAAGCAGTGATGATGAAGAGACATAAATAAAGGGTTATGAACATGGCCCCCATCCACGGAGGCCTAGTGTGTTGCCGGTGCTGTCATATAGAGGCTCAGAACAGAGGTGGGAAGAACAGCCTGGACTTGGGTGAGGCAGGGGTGGGGTGGGAGGGTGAGGGGCTCTCACTGTCTCCAGCCATGCACACGCCGTGGAGCAGCACGAGATGCCGGTACGACACTTGGCTCATCAAGCTCGCTGCTTCCAGGAATGACTGGGGAAGATGGGAAGGGAGAGAAGACACGTGGGTTCCTTCCACTCCAACAATCCCACATTTTGGGCTCACAAACCTGCCTTAGGTGAACATCTGGCCACAGTTCACCTTTGGCCCTGGAGTCTGCCATTAGTGCACACAGCACTACCATGATTTTCTGACACAGGACGGAAGCTCCCACTATCATCTACCTTTTCTCTTTTTTTTTTTTTTTTTTTTTGAGATGGAGTCTCCCTCTGTCACCCAGGCTGGAGTGCAGTGGCGCAATCTTGGCTCAGTGCAACCTCCACTTCCCAGGCTCAAGCGATTCTCCTGCCTCAGCCTCCCGAGTAGCTGGGATTACAGGCATGCACCACCATGCTTGGCTAATTTTGTAATTTTAGTAGAGACCGGGTTTCTCCATTTTGGTCAGGTTGGTCTCCAACTCCTGACCTCAGATGGTCTGCCCGCCTCACCCTCCCAGAGTGCTGGGATTATAGGCATAAGCCACTGTGCCCGGCCTAAAATTTATAAAGATGAGGTGTCGCTAGGTTGCCTAGGCTGTTCTTGAACTCCTGGCTTCAAAGCATCCTCCTGCCTCAGCCTCCCAAAGTGCTGGGATTACAGGCATGAGCCACCACGCCCAGGCCCCTGTGTGTTTTTAAATTTCTCTGTATCCATGACCCCCTCTCCAGCCAGCCCTGACTCCAAATGTCTGGTCCCCACCGCTCTCACCTCCATGCAGTTCTTGTGCTTAGCATCCATCACTTTTAGCAGCACCTCTGTCTTTCGGGACTCCCCATCCACCGCCTCGTGGCGACAGCCCCGGTAAATCTTGGTGAAGGACCCATGGCCCAGGTTCTCATGCTGAATGGTGAGGGGACAGCAGAAGGGGCCAGTGAGGGGGTTCCTGCAGGATCCCAGCCCAAGTGATACATAGCTGCTAGCCCCATTTTACAGATGGGAAAACCGAAGCAAGGCAAAGTTATAGCGTGTGGCTGTGGCCACACATCTGAGTCTCTGGTCCACAGACTGAGGTATCGTCCCATTTCCCAGGGCTGCTTACCCACTCTAGGCTGTCAGCGGGGATCTTGTGAAATGTCATCTGACTCAGCTGACATTGGGATTGGGGCTGAACCAGGGAGGACGTGGGTGGGCTGCAACCTCTCTGGACCACGATCAAGTTGGACTTTTCTATGGGGAGAGGATGAGGGACAAAAACCAGAAATCAGAGGTGAAAAGTCCCCAAGGGTTAGCTAACTCATGCCTTAGTTTGGGGTACCTCTAGAAGCCGCCCCTGATGAAGACTCCAGGGCACATGGTTTTCTGTTGTTGTTGTTTTTGTTTTGTTGTTGCTGCTGTTGTTGAGACGGAGTCTCACTCTGTCACCCAGGTTAGGGGGGCAGTGGCGAGATCTCAGCTCACTGCAACCTCCGCCTCTCAGGTTCAAGCGATTCTCCTGCCTCAGCCTCCCGAGTAGCTGGGACTACAGGTGTGTGCCACCATGCCCGGCTAATTTTTTTGTCTTTATTGAGACAGAGTCTCACTCTGTCACCCAGGCTGGAGTGCAGTGGCGCGATCTCGGCTCACTGCAACCTCTGCCTCCCAGGTTCAAGTGATTCTCCTGCCTCAGCCTCCAGAGTAGCTGGGACTACACGTGTGTGCCACCACACCCGGCTAATTTTTGTATTTTTAGTGGAGATGGAGTTTCACCATGTTGGCCATGCTGGTCTCAAACTCCTGACCTCAAGTGATCCACCTGCCTCAGCCCCGCAAAGTGCTGGGATTACAGATGTGAGCCATTGCGCCTGGCTGGCATATGGTTTACTTGAAAGGAGATCCAGAAAGCCCTCATAGGGATTTTGGATGAGAGACAAGGAAGGAAGGAGCCCTGCAGGGGGCTTTAATGAGCAAGTGGCACTGTGGACAACCAGAGCTCGGTTCTATTAGGGATTCTGGGAGACTCTGAAGAACTCACATCTCAGAGTTGTCCCATCAGAGGGGTTTGTTGAAGAGTGAAATTCACCCAGAGCTGAGAGATGGAGAGAGACTAGGTGCAGGTGACATGGCTCACATCTAGCTGTGCCTAGATCAAGCCAGACCTAAAGGTTATATATCTCTAACTTCCTGAGCCAATAAATCACCTTTTCTTCCCTAACCCACCTTGATCTGCAGTTTCTGCCATTTGCCACCCACACAGGAGTTGTCACAGACATAGAAAGCCAGGGTCCCAGATCAGCCACTCATTTCAGGGGAGGAGGGGGCTCACCTTTGGGTCTGGGGATACAGCAGGAGGTGAGGGTCACTGCAACCCCATCTACGTGCAGCCTCCCATCCCAGCAGGCTGCCAGGAGCTCTCGAAGGCTGCTGTGGGATCGGCTGAGGCCAACCAGAAAGAAGGTCCCTGTGGGGCTGCGCTGAATGAGGCAACCCTTATAATCAGGACCAAGGGGGCTCTGCAAAAGAAGAGTGAACCCTGAGTGAGAGTGAGTGACACTTTTCCTCTGAGTCCTTCTTCCTTTTTTTTCTTGGAGACGGAGTCTGGCTCTGTTGCCCAGGCTGGAGTGCCATGGTGCGATCTCGGCTCACTGCAACCTCCGCCTCCTGGGTTCAAGCGATTCTCCTGCCTCAGCCTCCCAAGTAGCTGGGACTACAGGTGTGTGCCACCACGCCCAGCTAAGTTTTGTATTTTTAGTAGAGACAGGGTTTCACCATTCTGGACAGGATGGTTTCGATCTCTTGACCTTGTGATCCGTCTGCCTTGGCCTCCCAAAGTGCTGAAATTACAGGTGTGAGCCACTGTGCCAGGCCTTTTTTTTTTTTTTTTTTGAGACAGTCTCGCTCTGTTGCCCCAGGCTAGAGTGCAATGGCATGATCTCTGTTCACTGTAACCTCCATCTCCCAGATTCAAGTGACTCTCCTGCCTCAGCCTCCCGAGTAGCTGGGATTACAGGCTTGTGCCAACACGCACAGATAATTTTTGTATTTTTAGTAGAGACAGGGTTTCACCATGTTGGCCAGGCTGGTCTCGAACACCTGATTTCAGGTGATTTGCCTGCCTTGGCCTCCCAAAATGCTGGGATTACAGGTGTGAGCCACCATGCCCAGTCTCAGTCCTTCCTCCTAAAGCATCACAAAACTCATTCCAGTCTCTAGACCTTTGAATGTGCTGTTCTGTTCCCTGAGGGTGTCTTTTCCCTCCTATTCTTCAGGAACCAAATGCTGACTGATCTTTTAAATCTCAACTCAAACGTCACCTCCTCCAGAAAGCCCTCCACTACCCACCCTAGCCGTAGACCGACCTGTACACAGACAGTGAGGAGGAAGCTGTCAAAGTCCTGGGGGCTGCGGCGGAGAACATAGGAGCCAGGACGTGAGCCCCCAGTCTTAAGCTTGTTTATGGCAAAGTCCAGACTGTGGGAAAAGGTGAGAGGGAATGGAGAGGAGTCAGAAACAGAAGGAGACAGAGAGACCTGGGCTCAACTTCAGGTACCTCTGTAGCCCTGGGATCCTTGCCAGGTGATACTCTCCCCCCATTTATAAAATCAGCCACAGGCAGGGAATGGTGGCTGAAGCCTGTAATCCCAGCACTTTGGGAGGCTGAGGCAGGCGGATCACGAGGTCAGGAGATCGGACCATCCTGGCTAAACGGTGAAACCCTGGTCTCTACTAAAAAAAAATACAAAAAAAAAACTACCAGGTGCGAGGTGGCAGGCCGCTTTAGTCCCAGCCACTTCGGGAGGCTGAGGCAGGAGAATGGCGTAAAACCCGGGAAGGCGGGGAGCTTGCAGTGAGCTGAGATCCGGCCACTGCACTCCAGCCTGGGCGGAACAGAGCGAGGACTTCCGTCTCAAAAAAATTAAAAATAAAATAAAAAAAAAATAATAATAATAATTATAATAATAATAATACAAAATTAGCCAGGCGTGATGGCGAGCACCTGTAGTCCCAAGTTATGCAGGAGGGCTTGAGGCAGGGAGAATGGTGTGAACCAGGAAGCGGAAGCTGCCAGTGGCCGAGATCGCGGCCCTGCCTCTCCAGCCTGGGCGGGACAGAGCCAGACCTCCATCCTAAAAAAAAAAAAAAAAAAAAAAAAAAAAAAAAAAAATTTGGCCGTTAAAAGTCTTGGAGTACTTCCCGAGAGGATTGTTTTGTTTTTGTTTGTATTAAGGAGACAGAGTCTTGCTCGGTTTGGATTGCCCAAGCTGGGAGTTGCAATCTCCGCTCACTGCAAGCCTCCAACTTTCCCTAGGCTCAAGTGATCCTCCTGCCTGCAGCCTCCAGCATTCGTTGGGACTACAGGTCAAACCATCCAAAGCCAGCTATTTTTTTTTTTTTTTTTTTTTTTTTTGTAGAGATGGGGTCTCTCTTGTTGCCTAGACTGGTCTCCAACTCCTGAGTTCAAACAATCCTCCCGCCTTGGCTCCTCAAAGTGCTGGGATTGCAGGTGTGCACCACTATGCCTGGCCCTTCCTGGGAGATGAAACAAGAGGCTGTAGGGGAAGGTAGGCGACTTATCCATCTCCAGGAAATGGCCCTGGGGTCAGAGAGAGAGAGAGAGTAGCGGTCACCCTGGGCAGCAGACGGAATACTTCAGCTTCACTGAGCGCTGACTGTGCGGCAGGTGTGGTTTGAGCACTTGACCCCTGTCCAGGGCTCCTGGAAGGTGAGGACACTGAAGCATGGACACTGCGTGGCCGCAGAGGCCGGGAATGGGGGGCAGGTTCTTACGTGATGGGGCCGTGGCACTGCTCTGCCACCTCCTCCAGCAGCCTCGGCGGTGCCACCTCCTTGCAGAAGAAGTGCTGGGAGTCCGTGGTCAGCCGGAAGTAGCCGTCCACGAGCGCCACGAAAGACAGAGCCTCGGGCAGCCCCGGGAACTCGGCCTCCTGCGAGGGACAAGCGTCAGAGCCCAGTGCAACCGGAGGGTGCCGGTCCCGCCCTCGGGGTAAGGCTGGAGGGGAGGGGGATCCTGCACCCACCAAAATCTGGTTGTCTGTCCTGGTGACAGTGACCAGGCGGTGCTCCCCGGCCGGGCCAACGCGCGGGGCCTGCTTGATGCTAATGTCTACGATTTCTGGAAAGTCGCAGAAGGGCTGGAGGACCTGGGAAGGAGGAGATACCGAAGTGGGGGCCCTGCTGGACCCCACCAAACCATGCCCATGAGCTCCCCAAACCACGCCATCCCCTTCCCTACCCCTTTCCCACTCAACCCTTCCAAGCCGTGCCCCCTCCTATCAACTCTAACCCTCTCAACCCCTCCCCTGCCCATCCCCAAACATCTCCCACCCACTCTGCCAATCCCCGCCTCCTTCTCTCTGCTGGTACCCCGCTCCTTGATCCCTGCCCCACTTCGCAGCCTCCCAGCTTTCGGAGCCTCACTCCGTCTCTTAGTCCTGCCTCGTTCCAGCGCCCACCCACCCACTCCCCTCCTCAACCCCTCCCATTTTCATTCCGGCGTTGCTCAGCCCCACCCTTCACTCATCTTGCCCCTCCCACTCCCGTAGTCTCCTCCCTTCCTAAGCCCCGCCCCTCGTTAAGCCTCGCCCACTTCCCCATCTCTTTTGCTTTGGCTCCGCCCCACATCCCCGCCCACTCTCCGGCCCCTCCCGAGCCCCACCCCACGTTGGCCCCGCCCAGCGGAGGGTCCGCCCTCACCTCCTGTTCTCCCTGGGTCCAGGCGATGCCTCCGTCACCAGCCACGCGGAGCAGCCCCATCCCGTCCTGGCCACCAGGGACCCCAGGGAGGCCCACATGGAAGGTCTCGGCGGCCCCAGCCGGATCCAGCCGCTCCAGATCCATAATGTACTTGGCCATGAGCGAGTGCCGGTCGGCCTGGCAGGCGGCCACGCGGCGCAGGGCCCTGCGCACTGTCCTCCGAATACGCCTCCGCGTCACGAAACTCAGGCCCTGGATCAGGTCGCGCAGGCTTGGGGGTAGGCAGGCCTTGTAGCTGCGGGAGTTGGAGGGGAGGGAGCCGGTCTTCAGCGTCGGGACGAGTCACCGCGGGGACACACACAAACCCAGGCTTTAGGCCAGGGGCTGGGGTGAGCCCCAGTTGGAGCAAGAGGCACATATAGACTCTCATTCAGGGTCAGATATGGGGACAGGACCTCAGAGTAGGGGAGGGCCATTGGCGCCCACAGGTCGGACAGGGACCCCACAGGCCTTTTAGCTGGGGGAGGTCAGGTGTCTTTCCAGCTGGAGCCTGGAGGTGGAGAGGGCTGGGTTCGTGGGAGGCCCTGGGTCATAGGAACACCCTGAAAGCTTGCAGGGGAACTCCATTTTGGGAGCCCGGCAAAGCCCCAATGGAGCCCACGTTGTTTACTCCCAAGCAGAGGCCGTCTCCACAGTCTGGTGGCTCTCACCTGACAGTCTTCAGCAGCTCTCCTGGCCGCTGGGCCTGCTCTCGCGCCATCCGGGCCAGGTCCAGCACGGCCAGGCTGAGACACTCACCCTGCTCCTTGAGGCTGAGGCCCACAGGGAGGCGCCCACTCACCAGGTCACTGCGGTGCTGGGGGGCCGCCACAGGGAGCATCAACTGAGGCCACCCAACTTCAAGCCCTGATGTTAACCTGCAGATCCCCCCAATCCTGGGCTGACCCCCACCCCTGGACTGCCACAGGGAGGGTCAGACGAGGCCCCACCTGATTGCAAGCCAGCCCTGATGTTGTCCCTTGGGCCCCCAACCCCTGGGTCAAACCCCAGGCGGAACCTCACCTGGGCAAAGAGGTGCTCCAGGACTGGCAGGTCAAGGATAGCGCTGGCCAAATCCTTGCGTAGCCCGAAGCGGTGGCACTTGTCCAGCCCAAACCAATTGGGGAAGTAAAAGCTGTTAGGAGAGGAGAGAACCCTGGGATGAAAGTGCAACCCAGCCTCAGTAGGAGTGACAGTATGGTGGTGGGGCAGGGGGAGGGGGGGACAGATTCTGCAGAGGCCTCACAGAGCCCAGCTTATACCTTTAATTTGCTGTGTGACCTTGGGCAAGTGACCCACCCTCTCTGTTCCGTTTCCTCATCTGAGAAATGGGTAGTGATCATATCCTCCCTGGGGCAGGGGTGTGGGCACCTCGAAATGCAAGGAGATGATCAATCCCTGGGGGCTGGAGGGGGCACTTCCTACCGAATCCTGTAGAGCAGGACTTGGGTGCTGGCATCCTCCACGGAGAAGATGTGGCTCGGGGGGAACCAGCAGGACAGGTCCTCCGTGGCCAGAGCAAAGAGGGAGTGGTACACAGGCAGGATGCCTACAGGTGACGGTCCCATCAGCTCCCTCCTGAGTCACCCCATCGGTGGCTTCAGGAGTGCCAGGATCATACCCAACCATCCAGATCGTTCCATACCTCAAGAGATGACCAGCTGTTCCCTTCATGTGCCGTCACACCTCTCAGTCTGCACAGGCCATTCCCACTGCCTCAGAGGCTCACTCTGCACACCCTTCTCCATTACCAAACTCCTACTCATCCCCCAAAGCCCCAACTCCAATGCTGACTTCTGCAGGCAACTATTCCAGCTCCCAATCTCGGCCCCACACAGCCCTATCCTTCCCTCTGGCCTGATCTACTAGGGATGCACTCACCGCTGGCCTTGGCAGCCTGCACGCACAGGTCTTCAGCCAAGTGGTCCCCAAAGGAGAAAGATAGGCGCTGGGGGGGCCCGGGGCCCCGAGCGGGCAGTAGCACGTGCAGGGCACCAGCCTCCGTGGACAAGAGGCTGCAGGAGCGCTGAGGGATCAGGGGTGTCTCCTCACTTGGAGGTGCCATGAGTGCAACTTGCCTGGGCCACAGAGAGAAAAAGCCCTTCAGTCCTGCTCAGAGAGGACTGGACTTCTGAGCGGGGAGGGCATGGAAAGGAGTAATGGAGGCCAGGCACGGCAGCTCATGCCTGTAATCACCGTATTTTGGGAGACCAAGGCAGGGGGATCACTTGAGGTCAGGAGTCTGAGACCAGCCTGGCCAACATGGCAAAACCCTGTCTCTAAAAAGTGCAAAACTTAGCCGGGTGTGGTGATGTGCCCCTGTAATCCCAGCAACTCAGGAGGCTGAGGCAGGACAATCACTTGAACCCGGGAGGCAGAGCTTGCAGTGAGACAAGATCATGCCACTGCACTCCAGCCTGGACAACAGAAAAAAAAAAAAAAAAAGAAAAGAAAAGAAATAAAGAAGGAGCCTCCCTGGGATGGGCCCAGGAGGAAACTGACTCCCTGCTTCCCAGCTCCCAACACCTCCCACCCTCTCGCTCACTTGCCCTCAGAAACAGCGCTCAGGGCCCCCAGCTGGGTGGGGCAAGTGGTGGGGCTTCGAGTCCCCTGAGAAAAATCAGGGAGAAAAGCAGGTCACTCAAATTGACCTGAATGAAGAAGATCTGAAGAAAATATCGGGAAAAACAAACAAAAACCTATGTTCCAGCAGGGCGCAGTGGCTCATACCTGTAACCCCATCACTTTGGGAGGCCAAGTAGGAAGGATAGCTTGAGACCAGGAGTTTGTTTTATGTTTTTTGTTTTTTTGAGACAGAGTCTCGTGCTGTTGCCCAGGCTGGAGTGCAGTGGTGTGATCTCAGCTCACTGCAACTTCCGCCTCCCAAGTTCAAGAGATTCTCGTGCCTCAGCCACCCCAGTAGCTGGGATTACAGGTGGGCACCACCATGCTCAGCTAATTTTTTTGTATTTTTAGTAGAGATGGAGTTTCACTATGTTGTCCAGGCTGGTCTCAAACTCCTGGCCTCAAGTGATCTGCCTGCCTCAGCCTCCCAAAATGCTGGATTAATGTGTGAGCCACCACGCCTGGCTGAGACCAGGAGTTTGAAACCAGCCTGGGCAATATAGTGAGACCGCCTCTTAAAAAGAAAAAAATGCCTTGTAATCCCAGCACTTTGACAGGCGGAGTCGGGTGGATCACTTGAGGCTAGGAATTTGAGACCTCATGTCTAAAAAATTAGCAAGGCACGGTGGCATACCCCCATAGTCCCAGCTACTTGGGAGGCTGAGGCGGGAGGATACCTTCAGCTCTGCAGGTTGAGGCTGCATTGAGCTATGATCACACCACTGCATTCCAGACTGTGTGACAGAGCAAGACCTTATCTCTAGAAAAAAAACAACAACAACACGATACAAAACTATGATCCAAAATAATGCCCCAGGGCTGGGGTGGGGCGGCATTAATAAGGGTCTTTTTTGTTTTTGTTTTTGTTTTTGTTTTGTGAGACAGGATCTAGCTCTGTCTCCCAGGATGGAGTGCAGTGGCACAATCTCGGCTTACTCTGCATCCTGGGTTCAAGTGATTCTCCTGCCTCAGCCTCCCGAGTAGCTGGGATTACAGGGGCATGCCACCATGCCCGGCTAATTTTTGTATTTTTGGTAGAGACGGGGTTTCACCTTGTTGGCGAGGCTGGTCTGGAACTCCTGACCTCAAGTGATCCTCCCGCCTCAGCCTCCCAAAGTGCTGGGATTACCGGTCTGAGAAACTGCTCGTGGCCTAATGAGGTTTAAGATAACCAGAGGACTAGGACCCCTAGGACTCAGCTTTCGCAGCTGTGAAATGAGCTGACTCCACAGCAGCCTCAGTGAGGCGCTTTGCTGAGCCCAGTCCAGGCCTAAAGTGTCAACTCAATTAATCTGCATTAATTTGTATACTTCTTGATGATGTGCCAGTAAGCAATCAACAAGCACCTGTTAAACCAAACAGGAAGGGCAGTTGGCACAGCGGTGTGGTGGTTACCATGGGAAGGGAAGTCTTGTGGGGGAAAGAACCTTACCAAAGGGACACTTTGATGTCACCAATGCCCAGACCAAGAATGAGCACATTCCTCGTCCCAGGAACCTTGGAGAAGCCCCTTGTCTCCCAAAGAGAGATGATGCCTAGTTTTGCCCTTTATAGAAATAAAATCACACAGCATGTCCTCTTTATCTTCCCCTCAACATCAGTCAATCAAGCTGTTTTGTTTTGTTTTGAGACGGAGTCTCGCACTGTCACCCAGGCTGGAGTACAGTCACACGATCCTGGCTCACTGTAGCCTCTGCCTCCTGGGTTGAAGCTATTCAGTCTCAGCTTTCCGAGTAGCTGGGATTACAGGTGCGCACCACTGCGCCCGGCTAATTTTTGTATTTTTAGTAGAGACGGTGTTTCACCATGTTGGCCAGGCTGGTCTCAAACTCCTGACCTCAGGTGATCCGCCCGTCTCGGCCTCCCAAAATGCTGGGATTACAGGCGTGAGCCACCTCGCCCAGCCTTTTTTTTTTTTTGAGACGGATTCTCATTCTGTCTCCCAGGCTGGGGTGCAGTGGCATGATCTCGGCTCACTGCAAACTCCACCTCCCAGGTTCAAGCAATTCTCCTGCCTCGGCCTCCCGAGTAGCTGGAATTACAGGCACCTACCACCATGCCTGGCTAATTTTTGTGTTTTTAGTAGAGATGGGGTTTCACCATGTTGACCAATCTGATCTCAAACTCCTGACCTCCAGTGATCCACCTGCCTCAGCCTCCCAAAGTGTTGGGATTACAGGCATGGGCCACTGTGCCCAGCCCCAATCAAGTTTAAAATAAAGCTTCAGTGGCAATGGCACCCCACTGCAATCCCAGCTTACTCAGGAGGCTGAGGCAGCAGGATGGCTTGAGGCCAGGAGTTAGAGACCNTTTTTTTTTTTTTTTTTTTTTTTTTTGAGACGGATTCTCATTCTGTCTCCCAGGCTGGGGTGCAGTGGCATGATCTCGGCTCACTGCAAACTCCACCTCCCAGGTTCAAGCAATTCTCCTGCCTCGGCCTCCCGAGTAGCTGGAATTACAGGCACCTACCACCATGCCTGGCTAATTTTGTGTTTTAGTAGAGATGGGGTTTCACCATGTTGACCAATCTGATCTCAAACTCCTGACCTCCAGTGATCCACCTGCCTCAGCCTCCCAAAGTGTTGGGATTACAGGCATGGGCCACTGTGCCCAGCCCCAATCAAGTTTAAAATAAAGCTTCAGTGGCAATGGCACCCCACTGCAATCCCAGCTTACTCAGGAGGCTGAGGCAGCAGGATGGCTTGAGGCCAGGAGTTAGAGACCTGCCTGAACAACATAACAAGACCCCTGTCTCCAAAAAAAAAAAAACTTAACAAAATATTATTATTTTTTTAATATTGAATGAAAACAATGAAGTCAGAGGTGATGTTTGGGCCTAGAAAACGCCTTTTTTTTTTTTTTTTTTTTTTTTTGGTTTTTTAAAAATGTTTGTAGAAATGGGGGTCTGGCTATGTTGCCCAGGCTGGTCTTGAACTCCTGGCCTCAAGCTATCCTTCTGCCTCGGTATCCCGTTTATAATCCCCAGCGTTCTACATCCTGGCATGGTCGGGCACCCTGTGTCTGGACCGGGAAGGCTCCGAGGGTCGGGGATGGGAACTCCGCCCCTCAACCCCTCCTTCCCACCCCTCAACCTCACAGCCCCCATTGCGCATGCGCATTGACCCCTCCAGGTCCGCAAGGCGGGCAACTCCGGGTCTTATTAAAAGCTGAGGTCCAGAGAAGCGAGCAATCGGAGGATGCGAGTCCCAGCTCGCATCTGTCTGGCAGCTTTCCTCTGAGGCCTGGAAGGCGAGCTCACCTTTGCCCTGGCAGCCCCCTGTGCCAGCCCAGCCATCCCCAGCCACCACCGTCCTCCCCCAGTGTCTGGGCAGAGCCCTGCGGCATCACCAGCTCTTACCTAGCAGGCAGGGACCCTGGGCCTTCGAAGGGAGAGCAGAGCCGGGAGGCAGCGAGAGGAAAGTCCCACTCGGCTCCTTCCTGTGTGGGCCCCTTGGTTTCCTGAGCCACTGTCATTTACCGAAAGTCAGGGCCCTGTGGGAGACGGGGGCGGGGAGGCGGCCAAGGAGGGGCAGAAAGTTCCGGAAGCCTCTGCAGCAGCCGCCCTGCTCAGACAGGCTGCTGGAGACCCCTAACCCAGAGGAACTGATGATAACACAGAGAAGGGTCTGGGTCACACCAGGGGCTCAGCTGACTCTAGACCCACTTGTTAAGTGGGGGCTCTGGCCCGCCCCTTGTTGCCTCAGTTAATCCATCTGTAGCATGTGTGAGTTGAGCACCCAGTGGAACTAATTTTGCACCCGGGGAAGGAAACCTGGCTGGATCTGCCCAGGAGGGAAGCAGGGAAGTTGCCCCAGAGGAAGGTCAAGTTCTTCTTTGAGGTATTTCTCCCTTAAGACTCAGGGAGACATTGGATGCAGTGGCTCACGCCTGTAATCCCAGCACTCTGGGAGGCTGAGGCAGGCGGTCACTCGAGATCAGGAGTTTGAGACCAGGCTAGCCAACATAGCAAAACTCCGTCTCTACTAAAAATACAAAAATTAGCCAGGCGTGGTGGCCTGTGGCAGCACTTTGGGAGGCTGAGGTGGGCGGATCACTTGAAGTCAGGAGTTTGAGACCAGCCTGGCCAATATGATGAAACCCCATCTCTACTAAAAATAGGAAAATTAGCCAGGCCTGGTGATGCCTGTAATCCCAGCTACTCGGGAGGCTGAGGTGGGAGGATTGCTTGAACCTAGCAGGCAGAGGTTGCAGTGAGACGAGATGGCACCACTGCACTCTAGCCTGGCAACAGAGCAGGACTCCATTTCAAAAAAAAAAAAAAGACTCAGGGAGAGATAATGACCCACCTCTGCCTGTGGTGCCCTGGGCCCAGTCCTAAAAAACCAGGTGGATCCGGCCTGGCCTCTTGGAACTTGTGATCTGGCCCCGAGACAATGAGCAAATGAAGGAGCCAAATCATCGCAGATAACAAAGAAAGCCAGGGTGTCAGGACCGGCACGGACTGGAACTTGGACCCGAGGCAGGACAGGGAGCTGGCCAGGGAAAGGGCGCTGCAGGAGGAGGGCACAGGATGGGCGAAGACCTTGAGACAGCAATGATCTTAGCAGCTTGAAGAGCAGTCAGCAGGCCAGGGGCAGAGGTGAGATGAGGGGGAAGGGGACTGCAGGGCGGTCAACAGGGGCAAGATCGTGCGGGGACAGGGGGATCACAGTCTTTGGGAGAAGGGTGGGTTTTACCCAGATCATAATCTGGAGCCACAGGAGGGTTGGAAGTAGGAGCTGTTATAAATGGAAGAGGCAGAAGGCCTGGGCAGCATCCAAATGCACAGATACTTGGGCCAGTGTTTGTAGGATAATAGGATTGGAGCCCCTGGCAGTAGAGCTTCAGGAATAAACTGACAAGTGGTGACTGGGTGCAGACTGGGTGCAGTCGCTCACATCTGTAATTCCAGCACTTTGGAAGGCCCAGGTGGGAAGATTGCTTGAGCCCAGGAGTCCGAGACCAGCCTAGCCAACATGGTGAAACCCCATCTCTACTAAAAATATAAAAATTAGCTGGGCGAGGTGGCGGGCGCCTGTAATCCCAGCTACTCAGGAGGCTGAGGTAGGAGAATGGCGTGAACCCGGGAGGCGGAGGTTGCAGTGAGCTGAGATCCGGCCACCGCACTCCAGCCTGGGTGACAGAGCAAGACTCTGTCTCAAAAAAAAAAAAAAAAAGGAATAGATTTAGGAAGTTGTGGCCAAGAGCAGTGGCTCAAATCTGTAATCCCAGCACTTTGGGAGGCTGAGGCAGGAGGATGGCTTGAGCCCAGGTGTTCGAGACCAGCTTGGGCAACATGGTGCAACTCTGTCTCTACAAAAAAATACAACAACAACAAAAAATTATAATAAGCTGGGTGTGGTGGCATGTGCCTGTAGTCCCAGCTACTAGGGAGGCTGAGGTGGGAGGATCACCTGAGCCCAGGAAGTTGAGGCTGCAGTTAGCCGTGGTCATGCCACTGCACTCCAGCCTGGGCAATGGGAGTGAGACCCTATCTCAAAAAAAAAGGCATCTTCATCTCTGTATCACCATCACAAGTCTTAACACAAAAATGGTTTGGGAAGTATTTTGTTGACCTTAACTGTTCAATCACCTAGAGATGCTTATTGCACACAGCCTGTGTGCAGGGAATCGGGGACAAAGCAGACCCAATCCCTGCCCAGGGGAGCTGAGAGTCCAGCAGGGGAGATGGCAATAAACAAGCTATTGCCCAATAATGATACCAGTTGCCCTTGGGACCAGGCTGCTAAGAGAGATGACTGGATCTGGGAGGGCTTCCTAGAAGAGTTGGCTTTGATACTGAAATCCAACAACAAGTGGGACTAGCCCGAGAGTGACCTGAGAGTGTGGGAGTGTGGGCAGTTCTGGCAGGCAGAACAGCCCAGGCAAAGGCCAGGAGGCTTTGCGAATTCACAGTGTTCCTGAGAAGAGCAGGATGTCAGGGACACGGGGAGCTGAGACTCATTTGATGGCGTGGGTAGGGCCGCGTGGGTCAAGGGAAAGAGATAGAGATTATGCCCTCAGCTCCGTGGAGCCACAGCTGACCTGCGGCAGGAAGTGCCAAGCAGAAGCTTGGCCGTAGTGTTCTCTTTCACTTCCTGGGTGGCTTCAGCAGACAGGAATGCAACTTTCTGTTCTCATCCTTGGCCTGAGACGGAAGCCTCTGCTCTCTGGAAGTAAAGTGAGTTTCTGGGTCTCTGTTACCTCCAGTGTGATGGTGTCTGCAATATTTTGAGAATGAGTAAGAGGAGACTGGGGTGAGGACCAAAGTGGTACCTTCAGCCCCAGAGAAGAGCATGTGAAAGCTCTAAAAGGAAGTTCTGGCGAGGCACGATGGCTCACGCCTGTCATCCCAGCACTCTGGGAGGCCGAGACGGGCGGATCACCTGAGGTCAGGAGTTCAAGACCGGCCTTGCCAACCTGGTGAAGCCCCATCTCTACTAAAACTACAAAACTCAGCCGGGCATGGTAGTGGGCACCTGTAGTCCCAGCTACTCAGGAGGCTGAGGCAGGAGAATCGCTTGAACCTGGGAGGCGGAGGTTGCAGTCAGCCGAGATTGCACCACTGCACTCCAGCCTGGGTGACAGAGCGAGACTCCATCTCAAAAAATAAATAAGCAGCCATAAAAAAGGATGAGTTCGTGTCCTTTGTAGGGACATGGATGCAGCTGGAAACCATCATTCTCAGCAAACTATCACAAGAACAGAAAACCAAATACCGCATGTTCTTACTCATAGGTGGGAATTGAACAATGAGATCACTTGGACACAGGAAGAGGATCATCACACACCGGGTCCTATTGTGGGGGGGAGGGGGAGGGATAGCATTAGAAGATATACCTAATGTAAATTGATGAGTTCATGAGTGCAGCACACAACATGGCACTGATATACATATTGTAACAAACTGCACATTGTGACCAATGTCCCTAGAACTTAAAGTATAATTAAAAAATAAATAAATAATAAATAAATACACTTTTTTTTTTTTTTTTTTTTTTTTTGAGAGGAGTCTTGCTCTGTTCCAGGCTGGAGCTGCAGTGGCGATCTTGGCTCACTGCAAGCTCCGCCTCCCGGTTTACGCCATTCTCCTGCCTCAGCCTCCCGAGTAGCTGGGACTACAGGCGCCACCACCTCGCCCGGCTAGTTTTTTGTATTTTTTAGTTAGAGGAAGGCGTTCACTGTGTTAGCCATGATAGGTCTCGACTCCCTGACCTCGGTCCACCATCTCGGATAAACATTTTTTTTTGTTTTTTTTTTTAGACGAGTCCTCGCTCTGTTGCCCAGGCTGACGAGTGCAGTGGCCGGATCTTGCTCACTGCAAGCTTCCCCGGGATAACGCCATTCTCCTGCTCAGCCTCCCAGTAGCTGGACTACACAGGCGCCCGCCACCTCGCCGGCTAGTTCTTATTTTGTTTATTTTTTTAGTAGAGACGGGGGTTCACTCGTATTAGCCAGGGATGTACTCGATCTCCTGACCTTCGTGATCCGCCCTCTCGGCTCCCAAAGTGCTGGGATTACAGGCTTGAGCCACCGCGCCCGGCCTCACATTTTTTTAAAAGGAAGTTCTGGGGACATAACGCAGAACTTGCCCGAGAAAAACGGGGCACATCAGTGATACAAATACCCGCATTTTTCTGCTGAGAAGAAGTCCGTAAATACAATCAAAGAATAAAATATAATCAAAGTGTAACTGGAAACAAAGTTGAACTCATGGATAAAATATCCTCGTTATATAAGTAACATCTAGAAAGCAGTAAGAAAATGCCAACCACTTAGGCGGATATGAATCCAGAAGTCACAGAAAACAAAGACCAAACAGCTCTTAAACCCAGATAAAGTTCCTCAGCTTCACTTGCCAAATGAAAATCAAGAGTATAGTGAGGCAGGGCCGGGCACAGTGGCTCATGCCTATAATCTGAGCACTTTGGGAAGCCAACGTGGGAGGGTCATTTGAGCTCAGGATTTGGAGATTAGCCTGGGCAACGTAGTGAGATCCGTCTCTATAAAACATACAAAAATTAGCCAGGCATGGTGGTGTGCACCTGTAGTCTCAGCTACTTGGAAGCCTGAAGTGGGAGGATGGCTTGAGCCCAGGAGGCAGAGGTTGCAGGGAGCCAAGACTGTGCCACTGTACTCCAGCCTGGGCAACAGAGCAAGATCCTGTCTCAAAAAAAAAGAAAAGAAAAATAATACAGTGAAGCTACATGATCATTTCAACAAATGAGAGAAAGATATGACAAATTCAACACCTTTTCAGGATAATAATAAACAAAAAAAACCTCTCAGCAACCTACGAATAAATGGGAATTTCCTCAAACTGATAGGCAACATCTACAAAAGGCCATAGGTAATATTCTACTTAATGGTAAAAGACTGAAGGCTGGGCACAGTGGCTCACACCTGTAATCCCAACATTTTGGGAGGCCGAGGAGGGCGGATCACAAGGTCGAGTTTGAGACCAGCCTGACCAACATGGTGAAACCCGTCTCTACTAAAAATACAAAAATTAGCCAAGCATGGTGGTGTGTGCCTGTAGCCCCAGCTACTCAGGAGGCTGAGGAAGGAGAATCGCTTGAACCCAGGAGGTAGAGGTTGCAGTGAGCCAAGACAGTGCCATTGCACTCCAGCCTGGGTGGCAGAGCAAGACTCCATCTCAGAAAACAAAACAAAACAAAATGGTAAGAGACTGAATAACTTCCTCCTGAGATTGAGAACAAGGATGTCCATTCTCACCACCTCTATTCAACATTGTTCTGGTGATGCTAGCCACTGTAATAAGAAAAGAAAAAGCAGGCTGAGGCAGGAGGATGGCGTGAATCCGGGAGGCAGAGCTTGCAGTGAGCCAAAATTGCACCACTGCACTCCAGCCTGGGCAACAGAGCAAGACTCTGTCAAAAAAAAAAAAAAAAAAAAAAAAAAGGAAAGAAAAGAAAAAGCTAGGCATGGTGGCTCATGCCTGTAATCCCAGCACTTTAGGAGGCTGTGATGGGAGGATCGCTTGACCCCAGGAGTTGGAGACCAGCCTGGGCAATATAATGAGACCTCATCTTTACAAAAAAATTTAAAAATTGCCAGGTGTGGTGGCTCACGCCTGTACTCCCAGCACTTTGGGAGGCTGAGGTAGGCAGATCACTTGAGGTCAGGTGTTTGAGACCAGCTTGGCCAATATGATGAAACCCTGTTTCTACTAAAAATACAAACATTAGCCAAGCATGGTGGCACATGCTTGTAATCCCAGCTACTCAGGAGGCTGAGGCAGGAAAATGGCTTGAGCTGGGAAGGTGGAAGTTGCAGTGAGCTGAGATCATGCCACTGTACTCCAGCCTGGGCTGGGCAACAGAGCTATACTCAGGAAAAAAAAAAATGGCCGGGCACGGTGGCTCACGCCTGTAATCCCAGCACTTTGGGAGGCTGAGGTGGGAGAATCACAAGGTCAGAAGTTCGAGACCAGCCTTACCAACATGGTGAACCCCATCTCTACTAAAATTACAAAAATTAGCGGGACATGGTGACGCGTGCCTGTAATCTCAGTTCCTCAGGAGTCTGAGGCAGGAGAATCGCTTGAACCCGGGAGGCAAAGGTTGCAGTGAGCCAAGATCGTGCCACTGCACTCCAGCCTAGGCAACAGAGGGAGACTCTGTCTCGAAAAAAAAAAAAAATTAAAATTGGCAGGGTGTGATGGCTCACACCTGTCATCCCAGCTACTTGGGAGGCTGAGGATTGCTTGAGTCAGGGAGGTCAAGGCTGCAGTAAGCCATCATCACACCATTACACTCCAGTCTGGGCAACAGAGCGAGATCCTGTCTTAAAAAAAAAAAAAAAATAGGCCGGGCGCGGTGGCTCAAGCCTGTAATCCCAGCACTTTGGGAGGCCTTCACGGACGGATCACGAGGTCAGGAGATCGAGACCATCCTGGCTAACCCGGTGAAACCCCATCTCTACTAAAAAATACAAAATCTAGCCAGACGAGGTGGCGGGTGCCTGTAGTCCCAGCTACTTGGGCGGCTGAGGCAGGAGAATGGCGTAAACCTGGGAGGCGGAGCTTGCAGTGAGCTGAGATCCGGCTACTGCACTCCAGCCTGGGCAACAGAGCAAGACTCGGTCTCAAAAAAAAAAAAAAATAGATGAGAAAAATAAACAAGTCAGGTGTGACTGGGCATGGTGATACATGCCTGTAGCCCCAGCTACTGGAGAAGCTGAAATGAGAGCCCACGAATTTGAAGGCAACATAGCAAGATTCTGGATAAACCAAAACAAAACAACATAAGTAAATAAAATTGTTGCTATTTGCGGATATGATTGTATATGTCAAAAACCCAAGAGAATCTATAAGACAACTATGGAAACTAATACATAAATTCAGCAAGTTAGCAGGTTTAAAAAGTCCATTGAATTCAATACAAAAGTCCATTGAATTTTTATATACTAGCAGCAAACAATTGGAACCTAAAAAAATTTTGAAAAATTTCCTTTGCAGTAGCACTGAAAAAGATAAAATACTGCGATGGTCTGAGAGTTTGTGTCTCCCCAAAATTAATACATTGAAATCCTAACCTCAAAGGCGATGGTATTCAGAAGCAGAACCTTTTAAGAGGTAATTAGATCATGAATCATAAACCTCTTGAATGGGATTAATGCCCTTATAAAAGAGGCCCCTAGGCTGGGTGTGGTAGCTCAAGCCTGTAATCTGACCGCCCTGGGAGAACGGCAGGCTGGTCTCCGACAAAGAACTTTTGTTTGAAATCAGCCTGGGCAATGTGGCGAAACACCACCTCTACCAAAGAAAGCACAAAAAGTAGCTGGGCATGGTGGTGCCCACCTGCAGTCCCAGACACTTGGAAGCTTGAGGTGGGAGGATCACCTGAGCCCGGGAGGTCAAGGCTGCAGTGAACCAAAATGATGCTCCTGCATTTCAGCACAGGCAACAGAGTGAGACTGTCAGAAAAAAAGAGAGAAAAAGAGAAAGAGAGGAAAGAAAGGAGAGGAGAGGAGAGGAGAGGAGAAAGAA